>NC_139714.1:22879397-23123411 GCF_964188405.1 Protomyctophum parallelum | reverse complement strand
CGAAAATGATGTGTAATTGGCCTCCGACCCCCCATCTGAAAATATGTTGTTCCAGGAACCCCCCCCGAAGCAAAGATTTGAGTTCAAAACGCTCGTTCTGAATAAATATATATTCCAAATTTGCACATTTTCACGACTTTTCAAAAATAGCAGATCGACAAGCTCATAGCGCGCCACCGAGCTTGTAGATCTGCTATTTTTCAATAGCTAAATTATAACATGATGTTTAAAACACCAAAAGGGGTTCCCACCCCAAAATGGGTTAACAGTTTCACTGCCTAGGGCGAGATTGGGCCAGATAAATGTATGATCACAGATCGCCTAGGGCGAGATTGGAACGCGATGAGGGTTTATAGAGTTTAATAATGATTTTTACCGGCTCTCCCTTTTGTATTGGAATTGAGCTCAGATTGAGGTGATCGTACAAAACATCCATGTTTTTTGGAGGTCAGTTACCCGACCCGTTTGGGGTCGAAACGTTGTCATCCCACTTAAATAAGTGGGATAAAACTACCTCTGGGAGCTGCTATAGCTCTTAGAGATGTACGTACTTTCTTGGAAATATGATTGAATGACCTTAAGGGTTGCTACGGATGATCCTACAATACTTTATAAACTCCAGAGGCGAGCGAGTCTGTGACGCACTGCGTGGGCTGGTAGTACTGTACTGTACTATACTGTACTGTACTGTATGTGCCGACTCTCTCCCATGCATGGAGCCTGGTGGGCACATCCTCCTCCAAACTTTCTCTCTTCTCCACCAAGAGGAGATAAAATGCTGCGGTGGTGGTGGTGGTGGTTGTGGTGGTGACCCCGGAGCAGTGCAGGGTCTGCCGGATTGAGAGTGACAATGTCAGCATGGTGGCTCGCCGCCTGGTCCCTCGAGAGACAATGCTCTATTTAGAACTGTGTTCAAAGACGTGTGTGTGGGATAGGAGAGATGGCAGACAGACTGGATAACATCATAGAGGGATGACGGAATACACGCTGAGATTAAAGACGATACACTTGTCTTTGAGGTGTTTTATCATTTGATGTCGCTGTGTATAAAGAAGTGAAGATTCACAGAAGGGAATAGAAGTCATCTTCACACACATAAGCTCATGTATATTGGCTCTCCACCGCTGCATGGACCAGCTGGCTCGACGTTTCTTTCCCTTCCAGAACTGAGCCCGGCTCTTTCTTTGAAACCCGGAATGGGAAAAAAATATGTCAAACACAAGTTTTATCAAGGCGGCGGAGAGGCCCGGTGTACAGTCAAATTAGTCAGCCAAAGATGCTGAAGAAGCCTGTGTGGTTTAGTTTTTTGCCAGCGTTTGAATTTCTGGCAGACAGTATATGTAGGTGTAGAAAGAGTAAACTTTGTTGTATATGAGGAAATTGGTTGGCGCAAAGGGAGTTGGACAGTGAAAACACAACGCATCATGGTTTACAAATGGATTAATTAGGTGTATGGCTTTGTACGGTACTTAACTCCTTTTATTCAGACTAAGCCCCTCGTGCATTTGGGCTTCTGGAAACAATCTATATAGGCTCCAATCAAGAACCTTCCACGTTGCACACATTAACGTTCTCCTTCACATAGAGAAATATTATGTTATCTTTAACTATAGGGAGTTTTATAGTGCAGTTTCTTCTTCTTTTTTTTTATCGACAGACTGCTTTGATTATCCTTTGTGGCGAGTGACCTACATAAGATGATGTGTTTATTCTCTTCTTTTGCTCAAGAAAGATAAGAGCAATATTTTCTGTCTTATATCCAACATCAATGCTGTACATTGATGTAAGCCTATATTATTAATATTGAATAATAAGTATATATAATAATAATACCGGTAATAATTGCATGGAGACGTGAGCCTTCTCTCTACTCCCTTCTCACTACGTTAACCCATTTTGGGCAGGAACCCCCTTTGGTGTTTTAAACATTGTTATAATTTAGTTATTGAAAAATAGCAGATCTATACAAGCTCATAGCACACCACTGAGTGTCGCGTTATAAGCTTGTATGTCTGCTATTTTTGAGAAATCGTGAAAATGTGGCGCAAATTTGGAATATAGATTTATTTTTTTACTTAAATCTTTGTCCCTGGAACAACATATTTTTTAGATGGGGTTCAGCGGCCTCTTACATCAATTTTTTGGGTTCCTTGACATGCAATATTGAGCACCACTGATATAGAAACATGGGTATTTCAGAAAACTGTCGGGATTTCGAAGACTTTCTTTTTTAATTTTCGACGTCAGGCCTAAATGGTTTAATACAAATTGGCTTAATAAATCCTGCTGCTCTCCGAGGACGGCATCCTATATGGCATCGTGTCACAATTAGAATGTCAGGGAAGGGGTTTGACATGAAGACGCAACGGCGGCACAGAGAGAAAAAGGATACAAGCTGAAGGTTATCAGGCAATTTACAGGATGGGCGATTAGAAAATATATACAGGTGCACCGTGTCTGGTATATGAGAATAAACGATGACATAGGAATGTGTCGACTGGGGATGACTCATTCATTACTGCTTTTGATTAAAGTAGCTAATGACCTAGCACACTTTGCAGCCTTGAGGTCTCAATCTCTGCAGTCCAGACTAAGACGAGTTGGAGATTATGAATATTAAGCCGGTGGAAATGACATTTTCAGTCATCTCTATAAGGCTATATCTTTAATGAGAAAGTTTAATGTTTGCTGATACAGCAAGTTTAACAGTCACTGCGAAGTAGGCTACTATTTTCCTTGCACATTATATGCACATGCATCACTTTTCCATCGGGACAGCTCATAACATGTCTGTTTTTGAGTGGTGCAACCACTCCTACAACCAGCAATGTCCATGTTCACCTATGTGTTCGCCTATGTGTTGGTTCACCTATAATATAGGTGCTCATGAACACATACATATAGGTCCTATATGTATGTGTTCATGAGCACCAGTATGAGTACAAGTGGAGGGGGGAGGGGAGTTGCACCACTCGGTTCACACGGGTGTGATTACATTTCTTAATGAAACAAAAACATTCAGATAGAAAGAGGATAATTCAAGCTGTCCGGCAATGTTGGCGACGAGTTCAGCGTCGTTTAACACATCTAGTAGAGGAACTGCATCAAAAAGATGCATGATGACATAGAAACATGGGTTTTTCAGCAAAAGGTTAGGATTTAGAAGACTTCAGTCCAAAATGGGTTAACACTCGAACTGCGCTCTCTGCGCTCCCTCTGCAGGCCCTTCCTGGTACTGCCGCCGCTGATGGAGTGGATCCGGGTGGCGGTGGCGCACACGGAGCACCGGCGGAGCTTCTCCGTGGACAGCGACGACGTGAGGCAGGCCGCCCGGCTGCTGCTGCCCGGGGTGGACTGTGAGCCGCGGCAGCTCAAGTATGGACGACGTGATGACATTCCTATCTATCTATCTATCTTTCAACCCTTTTCATATCAAGGCATAAATTGAAATGGTTTCCGCAAACTTTCTGGCAGAGATGCTCCGATAATCGGCCAGGGATCGGTGATCGGCCATATCGACCGATATTAATAATAATAATAATACATTTTATTTATAAGGCGCCTTTCAGGGCACTCAAGGTCGCCGTACAGGTTAAAATCAGTACAAAAACACAGTTAAAGGCAGAACAAAACTAGGGCACAGCTTGCAGCAGAAGACACAGGTCACATAGAGTCATAAGCCTGCCTAAACAGGTGGGTTTTGAGGTGAGTTTGGAATATGGTGATAGAGTCCATGTTTCTTATATCAGGGGGGAGTTCCAGAGGTGAGGGGCAGAGCGGCTGAAAGCTCTTGACCCCATGGTGGACAGACGGACAGATATTCACACTGATCGGTAATCGGCATTTACCCCATCTGTGATCGGCAATTTACCTTATCTGGAGAAACTGATCTTTTACACCATTTAAGTGGTATAAATGTCGATCAGATATATAGAGCATAATATCATTTTGCATTTTTGTTACAGGCCTAAACATTCTCCCCTTCCTCCCCCCACACACAGGAACAGTTTTGACATAATAATTTTGGAAATATTCAATAAAGTAAAAGAATATTTTGGAAATATTAAAATTTGCAACATTTCACAAGATCGGTATCGGCCAATCATAAGAAAAACAGTGAGCGGTATATCGGCCCCAAAACACCTGATCGGAGCATCCCTACCTACGCTCTCAAGAGTTAAAGATCTATAATAATAAGAGTCCATTTGGTTAGCATCTCTCCATCATTTAGCATGCGGGGACCACCTGGAACCCCCTCAAGGACCGCTGGTTGAAAACCACTGATCTAACAAACTCTCTCTATACGGCTCGACTGTTTCTAAATCAGTCCGTTTCTCTTTCTGTCTCGGTGTCTCACTCTTCTTTGTCGCACGCACGCACGCACGCACTTCACGCAGTTCATTGATTTAAGCTGCATGGTGCTAATGGGAGAGTGCCAGCACACACTTATACTACTACTTGTTGAGAAGCGCTAAGTGTTCGCTCTAAAATCTAGTTAGGCTATCTATAGAAGTCCATTATATTATTGGGGGGGGGGGGTCCTGGAAGTCATTATAATCAGAAAACGTTCTCAAAATAATGACATAGTAGTATGATAAAAATAATTGGGAAACTTTCTCAAAAAATAATGAATAGGGCCCAGCGCAGAGCAGCAGTGTGTACTGTTTGGTACATCGCAATTTCCAAACGCTGCATTTTCAGACCATGCAGTGCCCACACGGTTTAAATTCCAGACGATCTTGTGCCTGTTTAGCATCCATCATGGGTATGTGTGTGGTGGTCTGGATAAAACAGGGTGCACCGGCCATCTTATACGCACGGACTACCTTTGCATTTAGACCTGCTGCAGGGACAGTCGATGTTGACGAGGAATTTCCATATTCTAGACTCATTTGAAGATCATTTGAATACATTTAAATTAGTCTATACAGACCGAGCTTTGAAGCTCTGAACCATGCTGTGAGAACAACAGAACTCAACACTTGGCTCTGTTGTCCTGGGACCTATCCTCACCTGTTCCCCCCACCCCACAACCCCCCCCCCCCCGTCTCTTCCTTTGTCCATACTTGGAGATCAACAGACCCCTTCTCATCCTGTCCCTCCCCCCCCCCCCCCTTCCCCTCTCACCTCCCACCCCCCCTCTTCCTGTGTCTGCAAGCAAATGGTCAATTCATCGATTCTGCGTCCTGCCTCTGGGTCCACCTTGTGGGTGGGACTAAACTGCTATATAAACTGTAACTCTGTGCTTGTATCGTTATGCTTGCCTTGGAGACCGGCCTGTGAGCTGGAGCATCCGTGTATACTGGTGTGCACGTTAAATAAACTTCAACAAAGAGAACTTGCTTGCCTCCTGACAGACCTTCAAGCCTGTTGATTCCTCACGCGTTTAGAGTGTGTAAAACCTGCCACGTCAATTTGGTGTCAGAAGCGGGATCCTGTGTCGCTGAGCTCCAGAAGATCAAGCCACAACTGACGTCAACAAAACCGCTCCAAAAGGACAGATCTAAGAGTCATGGCTGCATCAATGGAGTTCAACGCCTGGATTTAAAAAAAAAAACCCTGTGGCTACACTAAAAAACGTCGAGAATCTTCCAAATTTCAGACAATTGAAGAGCTAATTATAAATTCTAAGACCATATTTTGCCAAACCTACCTCTAGCTATTGTATGTTTTATTCACAAAATACAGCAGCAAGCATAGCCTAAGTAAAGAAAATAAAAGAGACCTTGCATTAAGCCAAGGTCTTGTTAACCTTGTTGAAAACATAAAGAAAACATAAAGATACAGCGTTTTGCATTAAGTCGAGTAAAGAAAGAGAAGTAAAGTTTGTAAACACAAAGACACCTTGTTATACTGAGAATAGCATAAGAACCTTGTTGTAAAAACAACATAAAGACATCTTGTTACTCTCAGATAAGACATAAAGATACCGTGTTTACACCAAGTAAAGTTTGTAGCACAAAGATTACCGTGTTACATAGATAGTCAGTATGGGAAATAAAAAAAGTGCGCCAGTGGAAGAAGATAAAGAAAGATGGTCTTCTCTCATGAGCGGGATGGTTGCAAAATATGGTCCAGAAGCATTAGACTGCCTTGATGAGTGGAAACAGATGGGGTTCCCAGAACAAGGCTCTTTAAGTATAAAAAAATTGCTTGACTTAGACCGACTACTAAAAGAAGCTGAGAAGAAAATGAGAAAGAAAAAGTCAGTTAAAACGCACAAACTTGACAGATGTGACCGCCACAGAAAAGTATTTTCAATGTGGATGGAGGAAGCACAATTTAGACAACGGGAGAGTCATATGAGAGAACTTCCAAACATAGATTCTTTGAGGGAAGAGAGCGGGCCACTGGCTCCTCAGAATTCTCCTTTGTCTCCTCCACAGCAGACCCTGGACCTGGGCTGCCTGGGCTCCATGCGGGCCGGTCAATCTGCCATCCAGCTACAGCGGACGGCTGTGGCTCTTGCTGCGGGCCTGCAACCCTCTACTCCAGCAGCGGTCCTGATATCCGCTGCGCTCAGCCTATTGAAGACTGTTGCTGCAGACCTGCAGCCCTCTACTCCAACGGCAATATTGGTGTCCACTGCGCTCAGCCTTCTGGAGACTGTTGCTACGGGCCTACAGCCCTCGACTCCAACGCCAATCCTGGTGTCCGCTGTGCTCAGCCTTCTGGAGACTGTTGCTGCAGGCCTGCAGCCGTCTACTCCAGCGGTAATCCTGATATCCGCTGCACTGGGCCTATTGAAAGAGGCTCGACACAAGGAAGGCTCCGCTCGGTCCAATGACACTGCTAAGAGCCGACGTCCATCCTGCACTGGCATCCCTGGCCCAGAGCTGGCCAACAGTGACGATGCGGACACGACACGGAAACCACAGACCTTGCTTCCATCTGTGCATCCGTCCACCCCTGGCAGCCATGGGGGGACAGGGCCCCATCGCAGCAGTGCCGCCATCACTCAGGGCAGCACACCGCCACATGAGCAGGGAAGAAGAGGGCCTGGGACAGCGAGACGTGCACAGGGTGCATCAGAGTATTGTCGCCTGCCGGGCGGGGTGCCCACCTCAAGTGAACTTTGTTCTTACCCATGGATGGACCAGGAGGACGGGGACAACATACTGCTGGCTGACATACAGTGCCCCATGGTAGAAGTAGCCAATCCGCACTGCGATGTAATGATGGTGCAACGCCTGTGGTCTCCAGATGACATAGGCCAATACGCAGCTACACTGAAAACGCCTACTGAAGTGGGAGGACGCCGCTGGACTAAAGAACTGCAGGCCTTTTGTCGTACATACAGACCTACAATGAAAGAAGTACTTGACATCTGTGCCAAGAATATGGAACCTTCAAAAATGCAAGCAGTCCTAGATGTCGCCCAAACGTATCAAGATGAGAGGCCTGTCCTTGTACAATTTGAGGACAATCGCAGATACATGACTGCTGTGGATGCAGTGTGTGAGAAGATTATGACGCTCTTCCCAACGATATTAAATCTGACTGAAGTGCAGAACTGTAAACAGGGCAAAGATGAAACGATCAGTCAGTTCCGCCACCGCCTGGAGGAATCCATACTCATCCACGGAGGAGGAAAAGACCAGAACGACCCGTTTGCCAAAGCCTTCCTGGTCAGCCAGCTAATAAGCAACATGCATGAAAAACTCTCTAAGCGAGTGAAACAATCTCTCATTGGCTACAGAACAGCTGATCCGGCCGACATCATCAAGCATGCAACTCATGCAGAGGACGTCGAAAACGAGATGAACGAAAAAGAGAAGAAACAGGATAAAAACAAGGCCGAAGTCCTTCAGCTTGCAATGATGAGCGCTGTCACTATGCTGTCAAAAGACAAAGAAGAAGACTGTGACAAGAACGAAAACAGAAGACATCATATGCAGAGAGAGGACAGTAGGGGCTATTATGACGAACGCAATCCAGTCTACCATTCATCATCCGAGGGAGACCACAGGGATGAAGAAGATTTTGGACACAACAGAAGACATCATATGCAGAGAGAGGACAGTAGGGGCTATTATGAACGCAATCCAGTCTACCATTCATCATCCGAGGGAGACCACAGGGATGAAGAAGATTTTGGACACTGGGTGCCAGGGGGTAGTGGACAGGATAACTGGAGCCGATAAGGGACTACGCTTCCAGACAAGACTACAACCGCCGGTCCAGGTTATGCACCCATTACAACCCCCCCTGAAGGACTGTCCTACCTGTCATTTGCTCCACTAACCACACACACACACACACACACACCTCCCCCTACCAGACAGCCCAATTAAAAAAAAAAAAAAAAAAAAAAAAAAAAGTGTGGGTATCACTCGACCACCTGGAAAGAAAATATTGTTTGGAAATATGATGTTTTCTGTTTATTTGTTATGTTGCTGTGCTAAATACAGGTCAAATTGATTCAACAGGGTACTGTATTAGTATCATTTTTAGGGATTTCTTGGTTTATTTGATTGCCTAGCCATGATTGTTAAACCCATGTGTCATTATTTTTGCTTAGTTCAAATATGTTACAAGTACTCCTATTTTTTATGTATTTTCTTCAAATGTATTATGATGTATTATTTTGATATTGATGGAAAATTCACAATTATTGTTTAATTAAGCTGTTGTTTAATTAACAAGAGGAAGGATTTGACGAGGAATTTCCATATTCTAGACTCATTTAAAGATCATTTTAAATTAGTCTATACAGACCGAGCTTTGAAGCTCTGAACCATGCTGTGAGAACAACAGAACTCAACACTTGGCTCTGTTGTCCTGGGACCTATCCTCACCCCGTCTCTTCCTTTGTCCATACTTGGAGATCAACAGACCCCTTCTCATCCTGTCCCTCCCCCCCCCCCCCACCCCCCCCCCCTTCCCCTCTCACCCCCCCTCTTCCTGTGTCTGCAAGCAAATGGTCAATTCATCGATTCTGCGTCCTGCCTCTGGGTCCACCTTGTGGGTGGGACTAAACTGCTATATAAACTGTAACTCTGTGCTTGTATCGTTATGCTTGCCTTGGAGACCGGCCTGTGAGCTGGAGCATCCGTGTATACTGGTGTGCACGTTAAATAAACTTCAACAAAGAGAACTTGCTTGCCTCCTGACAGACCTTCAAGCCTGTTGATTCCTCACGCGTTTAGAGTGTGTAAAACCTGCCACGTCAATGTGTGTCATCGGGATTTAAGAACCCTGTGTAGTTCACAATGTGGCACACACTGATTGTAATCAAAAATGCATCCGATTCCGATTTCAACACAGCACACGTTCAACAACTTAAGTGACAAGTGATATATGGTAGCCTATACAAGAAGCATGGATCAATATTGTGGTCATACACACGGCAGATAAAATGTTTTTTTTTTCAAGCATTTGATTTTTCATTAATCCTATATGATATATATGAACAGCTGAGCAGTGCGAGACAGAGATCGTCTATACTGACTGTAAATATAGGGTCCTTACAGGGGTCATCAAAATGATGTCCGTACAAGGACAAATGTGCCTGTTGCTAAACTTTTCCAATGTGCTATATATATATATATGATATAATTTAGGCCTATATAGGAACTGGACCAATGTTAAAGGCTTCCGTAGGCATCAACCATTATATAGACGGAGTATATGTACGTTGGGGTACGTATATATATATATATATATACGGACTTGAGATATGACGGCACGTAGCGTCGACGTACGTATATATATATGGCCTTTTGCAAAAAAAGAGTTAATGAATAGACTTGGACCATGCTGCATTGATGCATGTACAGCACAGCCAGAACACCAAGATAAAGCAGTGTGTAGATCGTCATGTAACAAGAAATGATCACATGTATGTAATATGTAACAAGACAAAAAATGATTGACAGCTGGATGTTTTGCGTCGCAATAGCCACTGTAGTAAATGATCAAAGCAGAGCAATAAAAAGCACAAATTTGAAATTAAACAGTTTCCATTTGCAGAACTGATCTCGATTGACTTTGAATTAACTTCACTTCTCAGCTCTTGAAATTATTTCTCAAAGCTGGGTCCCTGACTTCAATTTATTTTACCAAGATATATATATATTTTATTCCCTTTCATTACACTCACTGCAAAGGCGACGGGCGTATATGTGTCCAACTGTCCATGGATGCATGCATCCCTATCGCAGTGTTGATCCTGACAGTCTTTTGCATACATTTTCATTTAGTTTTAGTCATATTTTAGTCACCTGAAATGTTTTGGTGTTAGTCTAGGTTTAGTTGACTAAATACCATATGCTTTTATTTGACTCAATCTACAGTTCATTTCGTCGACAAATGCATTTTGGCGGTGCCTTGATGGCATCGTAAAGGCAGATTTTACACTATCTACATTTTCTATTCATCTATTTTCAGAGCGCAACAGCCAAGGTGCAACCAAACTACTACTGGGTCTCTTCTCCACTAGTACCTCCCTAACATTTTAGTCTAGTTTTTATTTGTTGATAAAAAATATCAGTATATTTAGTCACCATGGCTTAGTTTATACCGTATGTAGTTCTATTTAGTTTTTGTCAGAAAAAAGGTCATGCATCATGTCTAAAATGTGTCTTCCCCCCCGCACACACGCACGCAGGGCAGACGATTGCTTCTGCGCCTCCAGGAAACTGGACGCGACGTCCACGGAGGCCAAGTTCCTGCAGGACCTGGGCTTCAGGATGCTCAACTGTGGCAGAACGGACCTGGTCAAGCAGGCCGTCAACCTCCTGGGCCCCGACGGTATCAACAGCATGAGCGAGCAGGTCCGTCCGACACCACACCTAGTCTACACCATACATGGGCAACTGGCGGCCCGGGGGCCACATGCGGCCCCCACCTTCACTTATTGTGGCCCTCAATACTGATATAATATTGGTTTCAGCTGTTTACAATTCCACAACATGCAAACATGACCCGCTTTAATTACTTCAGTCTAAATTAGTAGCTCAATGCTCAACACACGTATAATTAAAGGCATTTGAAATTACATAAAAATGTAAATTTTCTGGATTCCAATTCGAATATAGCAAAAATAGCCGATCTACAAGCTCAAATGTGTCGCAGCGCGACGCGTTTTGAGCTTGTAGATCGGCTATTTTTGCTACGACAGTAATATATGGCCCTAGGGAGTGAGTGTGGAAATATAGTGGTCCTCTCCATCGTCAAAGTTGCCCACCCCTTGGCCCAGGCCGTAGCGTAACGGTCTGGGCACCGGACTGGTGATCCAGTCGCGGTGTGCCGCGGGTTCGACTCCCGGACCCGACACGGCCTTTACCGCATGTCATCCCCCCATCTCTCTCCCGTTTCCTGTCAGCCTACTTTCTATCCCTTAAACAATCAATAAAGGCGTAAGCCGCAAAAAAATATCTTAAAAAAAAAAAAAAAAAGTTGCCCACCCCTGGTCTACACTCATATATGCCACAGAAAAATAAAAAATAAATAAAACAGGAACAAACGCACGTGTCACCTTAGCTTTTAAACATTATTTTTAAACTTTAGCTGTTGAAAAATAGCAGATCTACAAGCTCATGGCGCGGCACCAAGTGCCGCGTTACGAGCTTGTGTAGATCTGCTATTTTCTTTCAAAATTGTGAGAATGCGGTGCAAATCTTTGAATATATATTATTTCACGGCAGACTCTTTTTTTTTTTACTCGTATCTTAAAACAGAATGAGATCATATCGACGTCGGTAATTAATTATATCGGATATCGATATCGGCCAAAATGTCTCATCACCGGCACATATACTCTTAGAATCTATAATCTTCGTTGCTGTGCAGGTAAATGTCACCTTCCATCATTTTAGCTTAGAAAAGATTTAAGAGACAATTGCCATAACCTTGACACTACAACTCTTATTACCTTGCTACCATAGTGCCAACACAGATGGGTTGGTCATTTGGGTCAATAAAACCCGGTAACTGTGTCCAGGTGTTAATGTCATTGTGGGTTTTCCACCTTCCTCACTCAATGGAAATATTGGTTATCCTCGTGGCCTTAAGTGGAATAGCGTCTGTGCACTTGTGCAGTACGGGTGCGGAAAGTAAGTACATTTTCTCAAGTACTGTACTTAAATACAATACAGTACAGTACTGTACTTAAAATACTTATACAGTACAGTACTGTACTTAACCCATTTTGACCTGAGATCAGATTAAAAAAATGTCTTCTACATCCTGACAGTTTTTGATAAAGCTATGTTTCTATGTCAGTCGTTCTTCGATTTTTCAAAAATAGCAGACCTACAAGCTCGTAGATATGAGCTTGTAGATCTGCTATTTTTCAATAGCTAAAGCATAACATAATGCAACACCAAAAAGGGGTTCCCGCCCAAAATGGGTTAAATACAATGTTTGGGTACTTTCACTTATAAGTATGTAACGTTCAATACTTCTGCTTCACTACATCTCAGGGAAGGGGTAAATTTTTACTTCTCACAATTATTTGAAAACTCTTTGTTACAATTTAGTTTGCAGATTTAGATTTTTATACAACACATCAAGCAGCAACCAATTAACCGTATCAGTGTCAAGAACACGGGACCTCGTTCTTCTCTCCACGACCCGCTGATTGATTGATTGATTGAAATATTTATTAACAGTTTGTAGAATTTACAGTACATTTTAAGCACAAACTCAATACAAAGACTGTTAACTGTGACTGGACGACCCAATTAAGCATTACACTTGTTTACAACAGGGTCCACATTGTTCAATTCATCAAAACATTTAGAGACATACAAACATTTAGAGACATACAAATAGACATTTCTATGTAGCTAAAGAACAGAACAGGAATTCATCATATAGGAAGCAAAAAAGGGAAAAGATACATTATACAGTGAGGGGAAATGGGGGGGGGGGGGGTGGGGGGGGGGATTCAGATTTTTACAGAGGCCAGTTTCGAATTGCAGCCATCCGTAGGTGCCCTTTGAGAGCGGTTTTGAAGGAGTCAAGGGATTCACATGTCTTAATGACTGTTGGTAGGGCGTTCCACATTTTGGTGGCATAGGAGCGAAAATAATTTAGTCCCTTGTTTGTGCCGAATCTGGGTTGTACATGGTTTGTTGCACTCCCTCTGGTTTTGTGGGTGTGGACTTCGTTTACATTAAGGAAGTATTTAGACAGGTACATGGGTATCTTGGTGGTGTATCGAATCTTGTGGACCAGACCCATTGCAAGATGCTGTACTCTGTCGTCGACCCTAAGCCATCCCAGCCTGTCAAAGGTGGCAGGGTGTTTTGGGAGGTCTGGAGCCTTGTTTTAAGGGCCTTTGAGGTGCTGTGGTACCAAGAGGTGGATGCATAGTCAAAGAAACCTTGTACGAGGGCTCCTGTTAAGGTCTTCAAGGTGTTTTTGCTGACCAGTGAGGAGATCCTGTAATGGAATCTTGTTCTTTGATTGACTTTTTTGATTACGTTGGTGGCCATTTTATCACCGGAAAGATTGGCCTCCAGGATGGAACCTAGGTAGGTAATTTGATCTTTTCGTGTGATAATATTGTCACCCACTCTAACCAAGAAGCCATCTGCCTTGCTGAGATTACTATTCGATCCGAAGAGGATGGATTCAGTTTTTCCCAGGTGTAAGGATAGTTTGTTATCAGCGAGCCAGGTGCAGATTCTACCGAGTTCAGAGCTGAGGGTCTTTTCAACCTGCAACCTGCACCCGCCTGTGCCAAAACGAGGGACCTCATCTTTCTTTAATTTAATTTAATCAAGTCATTTTCTTTTTATATATATATATCTATATACACAGTATATACCTATATATTTATTTTTTTTGCTTTTACTCACGTTAGACAGCCTCCACACGAATCCGACGCGCACACGGCCGCGTGCACGCTTAATAGTCCTTTTTCTCCTCAAAATGAGTCAAACTGCCATCTTTGAGACCTTATAAGAGTCTAAACTTTGATCACGCTAAGAAAGTGAAAACATTCCACGGCTATGCATATAGCCTGGAATGAGAATCTGCGTCAAATATGGACGGCCATCATCGCTTCCGGGGTGGGTTGTAAGCTCATAGCACTGACACGACGTTCTGGCTTATAGGGGTAGCGCGCTTTGTGTTAAAACCCATTTTGGTGTTAGCATTACGTTATGCTTTAGCTATTGAAAAATAGCAGGTCTACAAGCTCATAGCGCACCACCGAGTGGCGCGCTACGAGCGGCGCGCTACAAGCTTGTAGATCTGCTATTTTTGAAAAATCGAAGAACGACTGACATAGAAACATAGCTTTTTCAGAAAACTGTCAGGATGTAGAAGAAAGTTTTAGAATCTGATCTCAGGTCAAAATGGGTTAAGACTTATCTTACAGTTTGTCTATTAGAAGATAGCCCATCGGCTATATTAAAAACAATTGGACAAATTCTGAGAATTTGTACTTTTACTTTTGTGCTTCAAGTATATTCTAGTGCCAATACCTTTTACCTCTAGTGAAATTCTGAATATACAGGACTGTTACTTGTAAGAGAGTATTTCTACATGGTGGTATTTCTATTTCTTTTAACATCAGAGTACTTTTTCCACCACTGCTTATAATTTGCAATCTGACTTTCCATGGTCAGGAGGAGGCTGTGCCTGTTTAAGTTCAATGTAGAAGTCTAGTATTCTCTTTAACCTTTTAAGTTTATACAAGCTATAGGGCGCGTTCGGAAAAATACAGCACCGGCCCGCACTCGCCTATTAGTTTGCATTGCTCAGTGCGCTATTTCCGAACGTGGCCAAAATATGCCTGCATTTTCACCTCGTTGCATAACTTGCAAGTCAGCAGTATATTGCTGGCAGGTCAATTTATTCCCCAGCGTGAATCTGAGCTTTGAAAGGCCAGAACCGAATGCATGTTGTAGCAGTGCTGTAGTTGTGTGAATAATATGACAAACAGTGTTGTCTGGCATCTCTCTCTTAATGCCACATAATGCTAATATAAACAGCACTTTATTTCCCTATTAAAGCCAGGTGAATGGCAGCAAGGAACAAATTCCGTTAATTAATGGCGGCGTCATAAAAATCAGTATAGTGTCTTTGTACAGGTGTATTTCATTATGGTGGGGCAGAGTGCCCTGATCTGCCTGTCGCTGGTTGCCATTCATTCACGGGATATGTTTATGAATGCATCGCCACGAGAGGATAAAAGCTGTCAATATGGGTGAGTTCACACATGGACCTCTCTGTATATCAGTCCTCTTGTGCAGCACAACGTACGGCTCTAATCAGACATATGAATGCCAGCTGTGTTTTATACAGTGTCTCATAAAAAAGAGACAGCTTTATTTGTCCGTAAAGGTGCACTGGTTGAGCCTATAGCGTCTATAATAACCCATTTAGACCTGAGAACGATTCTACAAATGTGTTCTAAATCATGACAGCTTTCTGAAAAACGTCAAGGACCCCGAAAATTATACAGTATGCATTTGGCCTCCGACCCCAATCTGAAAATATGTAGTTCCAGAGGCAAAGATTTGAGTTAAAAATGTTCGTTAATCTGAAAGAATGTATATTCCAAATGTGCTCCAGATTTTCACGACTTTACTAAAATAGCAGACCTACAAGCTCGTAGCGTAGCACTCGGTGCCGCGCTATGAGCTATGTAGATCTGCTATTTTTCAATGGCTAAAGTATAACATAATTGCTTAAAACAACAAAAGGGGTTCCCGGTCCAGAATGGGATAAACAAGAATGTGCTGCTATACCAAGAGATCACTCAGCTGGCTCCCTATTATTATTATCACTCTTGCAATAACAGTAGTTGAAATATTGGTTCCTGCAGCAGGTTTCATCCTGCGACTTGGAGCAGACGGTGTGTAGGTGTGCCGAATTTGCGGGGATGCTAGTAGTTGCATATGTTGCGGTGGTGTGCAAAGTGTTATTTTTAGGGGTGTCAAATCAACATCGGAAACAGCAAGAGCTAATTATCTAGAAGGAGGGATTTAATTGTTTGTGGCCGGAAAACATTAAAATAATTATTAATATATTATTTTCGTGTCAGTTTGTGTACACTATACTACAATATAGTATATGTAGTATAGCGTATGTATCTGTTGCAATGTCACATGACTAATTGCTTTTGCTTATACAGAGCATTTTATCTAATCAAGAGTCATGAGGACCACCTGGAACCACAGGTTGAGACCAAGGGGCCAGTGAGGCTCTCCAACGTTGAAGCACTGGGCCCTAGTGGTAAGAGGAGGGACTGCAGGCGGAACCCGTGGAAGTATGATTGGGAAACCCCGTGCAGCTGGGCTTTAACCTTGAGCGCGTTTGCACAAATGTTGGTGCCCAAATCGATCATCAAAGGCGGAAGTAGAAGGCTCTTCCGGGTGCTTCAAAACGCCACTGAGCAACTTCCACTGACATGAATAGCGGGGGGGGGGGGGGAGCTTCACGCCAGTTCAGTCTCTATCCTTCTTTATACTCTATGGGTGAGACAGTCTAAAGGTGTGTTCAGAGTCTTCAATTTAAATATTCGCCTCGGTTCGTCCCGTTTGTGCCGCGCCGGGTCGCGCCGCGCCCCGTCCGCAACTTCTCGTCTTTGCATTGACTTTGTATGAAATTGCGCCGCTCCGACCATCCACGTCTGAACGCACCTTAACTGTGGCGTCTCTGCTGTGCGTCTCTCTCTCTCTCTCTCTCTCCCTCTCGTACAGGGGATGACGCCTCTCATGTACGCCTGCGTCCGCGGAGATGAAGCCATGGTACAGATGCTGCTCGACGCCGGGGCCGACATCAACAGCGAGGTTAGTTCTGATGGCGTCGTGACTCCGTTGACCCGCTGTCACGTTATGTTGGCTATGGGGGGTGGGTCGATCCACTTATACCTCCCGATTTGATACGATACGATACCTCGGGTGCCGATTCCATTCATATTGCGATTCTTAATTGCGTTGCGATTCGATATTGCGATTATTGTGATTACTTTGTGTTTTTAAATACATACATTTTAAAACAATATATAATAATATATATTATAATAATATAACAAACAATATAAACCACGAAACGTTGAATCATACACTTCAATGCAGCCAGATAATGTCGGAGTCGAACCCGCGGCATGCCATCCGGCTGGCGCAGGTGCCCAGGTGGTTGAGTCAGCCTTACTGTCATGATTTTAATTTAAAAAAATATATAATAATAATAATAATAATAAAACAATAAAAAACTAACCTAAAAAACTAAACTAAATAAAACACGATTTGAAATACACAATTCAAATTTAAAATTGTAGCATTTAAAATGTGCGATATTTGGTGAATTGATTTTATTTCAGAATCAGAATCAGAAGCCATTATTGCCATGACATGTAAAACATTGTCATAGGAATTGACCACAGCTACCATGGACGGCGCTATATTGGATTTGCCCACCCCTGATGTTGGATATTCTCTTGTTTGTTTGTTTTGTTTTGTTTTTAGGGGGGTTGGAGGGGTAGATAGATATGAATGTGTTGATTTGTACTGTTATTGCATGCTTTATTGTTGCGTTTCACAGCAAACTCCTCTGCGTGCAATGAACGCTGAGGAATTTCCTGTAATGGTGAATGTACAAAGCACCATCGTTTGTGTTGCTCTTGGCTTTCTTTATCTGCTCTGGGCATGCTTTCTGTGGCATTGGAGGCCAAGTAATTACATGAAGTGCACTTTTGAGTCAGCATCGATCAATCGGTAACAGATCGGTAACAGTGGGAAAGGTCTCACTGATACATTGTGTCTAGTGGAGTGCCTTTCTCTTCCTCGCATTATACATTCTAGAACAGTGGTTTTCAACCCTTTTCATGTCAAGGTGGATTATTTATTCAGCATTTAAAAACCACCATTTAGCCTCTCAGACCCAAAACAATTGTCTTAGAATGATGTTCCACATCCTCAGTTTCGTGCTGTGACGTGGTGACATAGGATAGATAACAGCTAAATGTTGATCAAAAAAATAATTCTTCTAGATTCTCTAATTGTGTAGACTTCCTGTAAATTAAGTAATTTGTTTAATGAAATGGACCCGTAACGGTCCATTTTGGTTTCATTTTAAGTTCTCAAGAGTTAAAGATCTAAAGTATAAGGTTCCATTTGGTTACCAAACTCTCCATTTAATTTTAACTGGGGACCACCTGGAAACCCCCTCAAGGTCCACCGGTGGTCCCCGGGCCACTTGTTGAGAAAAGTGAGGTCCAGGCAGGGATCCCCAGGGGTCCTTGAGGGAGTTCCAGGGGGGCCCCTGCAGCTAAATTATAGTTTGGGACCAGAGCTAGAAAAGCCATTAAATGGGGGGCCCGTAGACTAATGCAGGTCAAACTGGGGGGGTCCTTGAAATTAAACGGGTTGAGAATCACTGCTAGAAACGTAAAATAAATCTTCTCGCATTGGGGTCCCTGGCATATCTTTTCAAATGGGGGTCCACGGGGCTAATTAGTGTCAATTTGGGGGTCCTTGACATGAAAAGGTTTGGGAACCACTGTTGTGCTGCCTGTCTGCAATTGAAGCTGCATCGATAATGGATTATTTTTGCACGAGCGTGATGTGTGCACTGAATGTACTGTAACTTGCCACCACAGACTTGTATACATGAAGCATGAAACCTCATTACGCTTTTATTGATCCTTTATCACCCGCTGGGAACACCCAAACAAAAACATTATAGGCGTAACTCTCATGTAGAGTTTTTATAGATCCTGTTATGTGTAGTTCTGCGCAATAAGAACAGACGAAAGGAGGAATGCTTCATGGATAGTGCGTCTCGCTCATAGTGTCCCCGTTGTTGGTCGATTGTGAGACAATATTATCAGTTGTGTGCACATGCACAGTGAAATCCAGAGTGCTAATTTAATAAGCCCTATTTCATGGCGGTGCAACGCAGCAGAAATGGCCGATTTATGCGCCCACGAACGATGCACTGTTGTGAGTATAATGACATGCCCAAAATAGGGACGGCCTAACAGGCAGCACTCCGGATTCCGCTGTGCGGTGACTCAAAAGCTAAGTGGCTAGCTGTATAGTAAACATTTCGGAGCCCGAGGCAGGCCTATAGCGGTCCAGGCACCTAGACTCCTAAAGTCCCGATCCCTGACAAACTTTGTTGTATGTCACTCTCCATTCCCTTGTCTTATGTTTAATGAACAACTCAATTAAATCCACATAAAGCATTGTTGTAATTACAAATAAAATAACCAATGTTACATTCCATCTATCAAGAATACGTTTATGGTGGTTTTCTAACAAAACACCCTCCATTACTGGTGAAGCTACCAAACAATGAATATATTAATAGACATTTTAATTTCAGCACTATAAAAGACCGATACTTGAATACTCCCTTCAGTGACATTGTAAAAAAAATAAACACTGAAATAAAGGAGGCTCTTTTTTTTGTCGCTGAATCTATGGATTCACGAGTACCATCTATACAATTTATCATTTTCATAAAGCTACAGTATAGAAAGTTAGAAACCAGCTCAGAGCCTCAAACTGAAGCTCCTAAAAAGCCTTCCCCGTTGCTGTGAGTCACCGCTGCCCGTCTCGACGGCATCATTTTGTAGGCACTGTCATTATTGTCTGTTTCTCTCTCCAATCCGTCTCCATTCAAATGAATAGAAGCACAATTAAAAAGATGGGGCTCTAGGAAGACAGGACGCAGACCGGCAGGATGTGGTTAGGTTCAGGGAGTGTTGCCTATAGCGAGACACATTCATCACAGTCGCACGTTATACAGCGGAGGCAGTGTGAATTTATGTGACGAGGACTGAATATCCCAAGAAGACACTTCCAAGCTGGTTCGAGGATTCCCTCTGCCATCTTGCCCTCCTTTTGCTTCACAGTAAAACAATAATCCTCAATGTTAGTTTAACCCCGAGCGTGTGAAAATGGACGGGTCCATCCAATGCTCCCATTTGGGTCCATTTTTACGCTCTCGAGTTACTCGAACAGACGGTTTTTTACTGCGCTCTCCTCTTTCGTTGTTGCTTCTCGCTCCTTTCCCCCCTTCTCTCGCCCCTGAGCTGTATAAATATTAATGGCTGTACATTATCTCTCTCCCTGAACCTCACCCTATATGACTTTCCCAGGTGCCAAGCACAGTAAACAAGCACCCCTCGGTTTATCCCGAAACGCGCCAGGGGACGCCACTCACTTTCGCCGTGTTGCACGGACACGTCCCTGTTGTGCAGGTAGTGACGTCTCATATGACCTGTAATGCCTATAGTCTATATACGTCTCATATGACCTGTAATGCCTATAGTCTATATACGTCTCATATGACCTGTAATGCCTATAGTCTATATACATCTCATATGACCTGTAATGTCTATAGTCTATGCGACGTCGCAATGACAGCGTCGCGCTCCCTGAAAACGGCCGACCTATAGAAGTTCACACAACGCCGCGGTGCTTTCTATGACACGATGGGCTGTATTTTGCGTGTCTTAAGTACCAGGTCTTATTACTTAACTTAAGACCTGGAGGCGTGATCAATGCCATTTGGCTATTCTGAGTGTCCAAAGAGCATCGATCACGCCTCCAGGTCTTAAGTTAAGTAATAAGACCTGGTACTTAAGACACGCAAAATACAGCCCAATGTGAGCTTGTAGGTCGGCTGATTTCAGAGTGTGCCCGCTATCATGCAACAAAGTGTTAATTGGGATTAAACTTTCTACCTGTTGCCCTAATTGGCCTTTGCACCCAGAAAATGCTTATGATAATGATGATGATGATTATTATTGTATTGTTATATAATTGCAGTATGATAATTATTCTAGAAATGATACCTGTCAACTTCCCCTTGCTCCTAAATCATCTCAAGTACCTCTGGCGAGGGATTAGGCTTGCTCTCTCCACATATTTATTTCCAATCATGTATGCTCTTAAGAGGCGTGAATGACCCACCCAGACATTGTTATTCGCCGGGTCCGAAGCTGAAGATGGTCTTATAATATAGAAGATTCCATAAACAGATACAGACATACAGACCAACAGACAGACGAACAGACTCATGCAAGAATATATAAATTACTATGAAAATATAATCCCTCTCCGTGGCCATTCCAGCCTGTTATAATAAATAACAAGAACTTTTTTCAGAAAGGATAGACTCTCAAAGTGGGGCTGGAGGTGTCGCAGTGAGCTATAGGTCTCCATCAGTTAAGAATTTCCATCTCCATCATACTTTGTCATACCACCGCAACACAGAGTGTTGTTTTTTTCCCCCCCGAAAGTAACAGATTGTCAAGTGACAATGGCAGCCAAAAGGCAACCCCTTTTCCACCAGTTGGTTCCCAGTGGGAACCGATTCAGTTCATGAGCCAGAGCTCCAAAATTGGAACGTTAATTATGAATTGAGTGGGCAAAACTATACCTATATTAGATTGTTATCACCATGTCACTTCCCCCAGTTGATTACTTACACAAAGACAATGATTTATTGTATTACACATTTTAAATATTATGCAAATATGCATTATGTAGGAAAATATGCAAAATAATAGAAAATATGAAAAAGCTACTGTGGAACGGTTATCAATGTATCATGTATTAATTTACTGATCCTATAAACTATTTTATAGGTCTAGTTTTTTCCCACCAATTTCTTGGAGCTCTGGTTCATGGACTAAGAACCAAAAAGAACTGAACTGGTTCCCATTGGGAACCAACCGGTGGAAAAGGGGCCAGAGTGACAATGGCGGCCACTCAATGAAGTACAAATTAGGCTTAAAACCCATTCTGAGCTCTACAAGCTCATAGCGCTCCATCGAGTGGCGCGCTACGAGCTTGTAGGTCTGCTATTTCTGAAAAATCGAAGAGAGACTGACATTTTTAGAATCTGATCTCAGGTCAGAATGGGTTCATCAGACCAGTGCGTGTCCAGTGGAAACCTCGTATGAATCTGATCTCAGGTCAGAATGGGTTAAGATGAGGTTTCCTCTCGCTCCCCCTCACGCCCTCCTTTCCTTCCACCGCCGCTTCAGTTGTTGCTGGACAACAGAGCCAACGTGGAGGGCGCCGAGCACGACGGGGCGGAGAACTACACCGAGACGCCGCTGCAACTGGCCGCTGCTGCGGGTAAGCACACGCACACACACACACACACACGCACACACGGTGCACTGCACACCTCTCCTATATGAGTGATGTAGCCCATGGGCACCATTTCATTTAGGGTATATGATCCTGTCGGGAGCGGATGATATCGTTATATGTCATGTTGTAGTATTGTTTTGTAGTCGACAGGCAGGAACAACAGGCGGCAACTTCCTTTTCCCTCAAACCGATTTTTCTCAATAAAAGCTACAGGCTACGAGAGCTTCCTGCCTGTCGACTACAAAACAATACTACAACATGACGTAACGATATCATCCGACAGGATCATACAGACTTTTGAAACAGAGACCAGGCTCTCCTCCGAGGTGGTGGAAAGCCTGATGAGGCGAGGTTATGAGTGATGTATGTCCCTATGTCTGTCTGAGCACAAAACAGCTGTAATACTGCTGGCTGACCTAAAGTGGCACTGTTGAGCAGCGGCGCACGCACATACCATATGCACGCACGCATGCACGCATGCACACACAGCTCTCAATTTGCGATTTTCAAATGGCCGAAATGTATACAGGGCTGAAGTGGTCACTGTATGTTTTGTAATAATAATACGCAAAATCTACAAAAAATAACCAGTAGGCCTAACTAAAGCTGTCAATTAAATGTAGTGGAGTAAAATTACAATATTTGGCTCCGAGATGTAGTGGAGTAGAAGTATTGGAAATGGGAAAAATAAGTAAAGTACAAATACCTCAAAATTGTACTTAACTGCAGTACTTAAGTAAATGTATTCAGTTGCTTTCCAGAGCTGAGCACAGCGCCGCACACCACCAAGGCCTCACAATCATCCAGCGTTGGATTAGCTGTGGTGGATGGGGAGAGAAATCCACGCCCATTGCTTTTGATATGCAGCCCCCTCTGATCATTCAATTATTTTTTTATCCTCACGTGACTGCATCCATGCAGTGTTTTTTAGTTATGTATTATTTGCTTTGGGAAATAATGTAGCATGTTTGATACTATCACAATTGAAACATTTAATAAAAAAAATAATTGATAACCCTATTTTAGGGCAAATCCTCTACACTAATACTCTAATTCTCCATATGCAGAGCGCGGACATCTTACCATATAAGTTAATGGCAAGGTTCTACCGGTGAAACTTCCAATGGCAGCCCATTCATCCAAACAGAAAAGTCCTATCTGATTGTATTAAACAACGTCAAACTCATCAACATTGCAGCTGTACGAAAAGCTTGAATTATCATCTTTCTATCATCAAAGTGTTTGTTTCATAAAAACCCACTGTATACATACATGTTATGACCCGTGGATTCATGCCTGGGAAACCACGTGCAGCTGGGCTTTAACATTGAGCGCTCGTTTGCAAGATAGACGTTCTGAGACGGTTCTTCCGGGTGCTTCAAAACGCCACTGAGCAACTCCGGTTCAGTCTCTATCCTTTTATTACTCTATGCTGAAAGTGCTTCCAAACTCTGATGGAAATGGTCTGCAAATGGTCTATAGTGGAGGATCAAATGAGTTACGGCCATTTTGATTGATTTTGTGAATAGAAAACCTGGAAGCAATTTAATGGCAATGGCAATTTAATTTAATGGAATGAAATGAAAGGTTGCATCAGCATCAGTTAGTGTCTTGCACCTTGAGTCAATTCCACCACTGATTTGTTTTCAACAGATTTGTTTTTAATTGTCTTGTTTCTAGCAGCAGGTAATATTGTTTGTTCAATCATGCTTGCAAATTAGTCTCCCCCTCTAGTCTCCCTGGCAGATATAGGACGTGAACTGATGACATTAACTTATTTATATTCAGTCTTGTCTTGCACTTGATATATTTATTCTTGTATGAGTCTGTGTTGTCTTTGAACTAGGAGAAACATTTTTTTTTTCTTTTTCCCCCCGCTGCTGCAGTTGGAAAGAATGACAAAAGCAATCTTGAAATATGGAACTATCTGAAATCTTTGGAATAGAAAGAGAAAATAGTTTCTATTCAGAATCCACCTCATTCATTAGATGATTCATATCGACTCAGTTTTTTGTTCTCAGCCCATAATGCTATACAAATCACACCTTTAGTCACCCAATTTACGTAATTACCTTAAATTTCAATCTGCGATTTGGGGGATGAGTCACCGCTCATTACGTCTGCGGAGGCTAGGGATGAACATGCGTCAGATGACGCTTGCTGAACAACATTACACCATGACGTCTAGACTACGCCAGCGTTGCGAGCGAGCGAATGATGAAATGTCATTACATCAGAATACATGTAGGTCTGCTATTTTAGAAAAATCGTGAAAATGTGGCGCAAATCTTTGAATATATATTCTTTCAGAGTGAACGTTTTGAACTCAAATCTTTGCTTCTGGAGGTCCCTGCCTGGAACTACATATTTTCAGATGGGGGTCGGTGGCATATATTACATATAATTTTTGGGGTCCTTGACATGAAATATTGAGAACCACTGATATAGAAACATGAGGTTTTAAAAAAATAAAAATAAATACAATTTTTAAAATGTATTCACCCATTTAGGTCAGGCCTAAATGGGTGAAACTGTCCTGACGTACTGCAAGCGTGCAGCACTGTGGTCCAGCACACCTCCTAGAGTCACTATTTGAGAGAAGTTTCCTGGCCTCAAACACTTATTGGTTGAGATCTACACGCTGCTATTTATTGGTTAATGATTGGTTCAGGCTACGTCGCAACAACACAATGGCTCGCCACTTTGCCGGTGCAGATGAGGTGTTATACTTTGGTGAAGGTGTCATGATGACATCATCTCTTGTAGTGTTGTCATAGTCTTTTGAATACATTTTCATTTAGTTTAAGTCACATTTTAGTCAACTTAAATGTTTTAAGCCGTCGTGCTGTGGCGCGTAGTGAGCTTGTAGACCTACAATGACTTGAGTCCTACCGTCTCTTGTCCACTAGTCCCTCCCAAACATTTTAGTCTAGTTTTTATTTGTTGACAAAATTGTCAATGTATTTAGTCATAGACATCATAGTCATAGCTTAGTTAGACAGACTGTACAGAATATTACTGTACAGTAAGGTTGCATGAGATATCGAACATGTACCTTCATCAGAGTGGAGAATAGAAGTATAAGGCACAGGCTACATGTATATGGATCTTTTGCAAAACGGATATGTTCGTCCACACACAAACGCAGAGACGCATTGAACACAGGATAAAATCACTGCAGTAGCAGGTTTCAATAAAAGGCTATATTATATTTGATTTTATATTTACACTTATGAGGTGCCAATCATATTTTTTAATGAAGTAATAAGTACCGCATTTTAAAAGCCACCTAAATTGTGAGTGGAAGTGGAACATGTTTCTTTCATTGTCTGTCAGCATGCCACACTAATACACTATGTGCGTAAATCTCCAAATCCCGACTCTCGACTTTTCTCTCCATATAATTAAAAAATGATAGACACTTTACCATTGCTCTGGCGACTTGGCAAGTCCTGCACAGAACATAATAGCAGAGTCAGACCTATAGAAGTGTCGTGTCCACAACCAGTTGTGAGCTTGTAAAGTGGCTATATTTTCCAGGTGTATAATAAATGTCACATTATAATGTAGGCTAATAAAAGTTCACGCTCGCACATTGTCGGCATGCAGGTGCAGTGACAACGGAATGCAGTCAAGGGTGCGCCCTTTATTACCAAAACAGGAGAGAGATGTGCCATATGCCATGGCGACCCACTGTATACTTTCTTCTCACTAAACATGCTATTTGATGCGATTCCATTCACACACCTCTCTCTCTCTCTGCACCCTCTCTCTCTCTCTCCTCGCATGACCATGAAATGGAGAGCAAAATACAGCACGAGAATATAGTTTCACATGCGGCTATGCACACACCACGCATAGACTTTGGTGTACTGCGCAATGGCATTTGGCCTGGGTCCTCATTGGTAGGTTAATATCCACAGTTTATCTGTATAGCGTCCGCAATTAACCTATTCAACCTGTTCAGGCTTCGCACTCGGCACCAATACATATGAAATCACCAGTCCGCACTGGAGTAGTAGGCCGATATATTTATTATTGGATGCAGCAGAGCAGAGCCTTTGCTCGCTGCAGTTGATGCAACATATGATAAGTTTTAAAGTTGTTAACAGTGATATATAAACATGAACAATCAGATTTATTTATTTATTTGACAGGGACAAAGCTCATTAATCAACATGTCAGTTTTCACATCAATGTAAATGGGCCAGAGTTAGCCGAAGCTAAATTTCATCTGTAGTCCCTGGGCAGGCTCTTAAAAAATGAATGATAAAAAAGAAGGACAAAGTGTAGTGTGCCTGCACACAACACCATGCGTTGATGCCATGTGCATATGTGCAAGCACCCAACACCACGTCCATACAAAAACACAATACAATACAGGAACAGATCGACATGGTACAAGGGACAGAACAACGGTAAGTGAAGTGAGAAATGACACCGGTGGTAAATACTAAGTAGTGCTGATAGTTAGTTACTCATGATTACAGATTTGAGTTGTTTTTAGCCACCTTTTCAGGTTGAATTTGAAGGTCAGATAGTTGGAGGTCTCTCTTAATTCTGTAGGGAGACTGTTCCAGTGATGGGAGGCTCTAACAGAGAAGACTGTTTTACCAAACACACTACGTCTGATTGGCACTTTACAGTCCCCTCTGGTAGTTGCCCTTGTTGTTCTGCCACCACTGTCCGTTCGATCTATTAACTGTTTCAGTGGTGGAGGTGCAAGTCCGTTTAAGATCTTAAAAATGAGGCAGGCATCTGCAAAGTGTTTAAAGCCGTCAAAATTAAATAAGTTGTACTTTTGAACTATATGGCAATGGTGGTAACGGTTAGGCTTTTGATCCAGTGTTTTTAATGTCTGTTTGTAAAGTGATTCTATGGGTTTTAAAGTTGTCTGATTTGTCTGTGACCAGGTTGTGAAACAGTAGGTTATGTGTGAAAAAATCATAGCATGCATGAAGAGTTTGATATCCGTGTAGTTTCCATGCAGGCACAAGCTGTGACATCATCGTTTCTCAAAAGCTCCGTTTCACAGGACATACTGATCCGGATATTTTGAAAATCTTCACTTATTTATCCGTTTCCAAAAACCTCCGTTTGAGTGTCCCGAAAACGCTGTTTGCGTGTGGCCCAAACGTACACAAAAATGTGCGTTTTGCAAAATATTATCAAGTTGAGAAAAGCCACTCTTCTCTACCCCTCTCTCTCACACACACACACCAATTAATCACGTATCAATTAATTGATTAATAATCGAGAGCTGTCAATTAATCGATTTGGCCGATGGTCAGTTGTTGGCATCCCTAACGCCAGCTACATGTATTCATTGCTGTCGTTTGTTGCTGTGGTCAGGGAACTTTGAGCTGGTCAGTTTGCTGCTGGAGAGAGGTGCGGACCCCATGATCGGGACCATGTGTCGAAACGGCATCTCCTCTACCCCGCTGGGAGACATGAACTCCTACAGCCTGGCAGCAGCCCACGGGCACAGGTAACACACACACACACACACACACACACACACACACACACACACACACACACACACACACACACACACACACACACACACACACACACACACACACACACACACACACACAGGAAATAAACATTTATCTTTGCTGATCCTCTGATTTGCTTGCCACCATTTTGTGGCATGACACAAGGGCTACTGGAGAACTCGCCAGTTTTCTGACTCGCCGCGGTTTAGTGCATTTTTGTTTTACTTCACCTTCATTTAAATTGCATTGAATTGAGAGAGAGAGAGAGAGAGAGGGGGGGGGATAGTTGTTTAGAGTTTACACTAGATGAAGTGGGAATGCTAAAGTTTAAACACCACAGTACCGAAACAATGTAATTAATTAGTAAACAATATCCTGAATTGGCACAGTATAGGCCTACTTTCATTGGTATTCACATACTCAACTCAACAATCATCTCATGCTAATAGTAAGCGGCACCACATGGGTTGTCATTATTCCAAAGTAGATATGCACATTTGCTCTAAATTATTAATATTATTCATCCACTGACTGAGTGCTGTTTCATCTCTCACACGACATGAGTCACAAATGTCTTCATTGCTTGGTGAAGGCGGAACCAATTGATGATTGCTCCCGTCTAATGGTGGACAAAATACTCAACTTGATTTGTTTGATTCCACAAGAGAAACAATAGCTCACGATAGCTCATGTGCTGCAGTACGTTGTGAGCTTGTGAGAGCTGCTATTTTCACTGTTTTTGAAATACTGTTGAATTAGTTAATTCACTACGCATTTTTTTTCCTTTTCGTTAGGGCCCCGGGGGTCCCTTCCTAGAAATGTAGGGGTGTCGCATACGTTTCCAAAATAATAATAAAACAACAAATAAAAAACCCTTAACTAAATACACTTTACAGTAAGTACATCACTGCTCCTGTCTATTCAGCAACGTAGCACATGCACCAATTTCTGTTTTATTTCTGGTACACAATGTCCACACCGCCAACATTCTATGCATTGAGAGCCGTCACTGCGTTGTGAATACCAGACATTCAAACAACACATCGATTTAAACCGTATGGAATAAAGGAATGAAGCGGTGAGGCGATAATATATAGTCCTTTGCTATAAAATGAACTATATATTGGAACCATTCAATGCAGTCAATTACAGAATGAGCAGCATGCTTATTCCATTTCCACCTGAGGACGATGTCTTCTAAATCATGACAGTTTCCTGAAAAACCTCATGTTTTTTCTGTCAGTGGTTCTCAAACATTTTCATGTCAAGGACCCCCAAAAATATATGTATTTGACCGCCGACCCCCATCTGAAAATATGTTGTTCCAGGGACTCCCCCAGAAACAAAGATTTGAGTTAAAAACGTTCGCTCTGAAAGAATATATATTCAAAGATTTGTGCCGCATTTTCACGATTTTTCAAAAATAGCTCGTAGAGCTTGTAGATCTCCTATTTTTCAATAGCTAAAGTATAACATAATGCTTGAAACACCAAAAGGGGTTCCCGCCCAAAATGGGTTATACTGTATGTGGTGCAAGCTCCTAAGGTTCCACTCACTATCAGAACAGAATACGTTTGAGTTAGGTAACTTATATTCATTATTATTCCATAAAGTACGTTTATAACATACTAAATTAGAATTTTGTTTACCCAAATAAATATATATTTTCGTTTTGCCATGTTATTATTATATAATTTTTTTTCATGACATTGTCATGACTGAAGGGAAAATTCTATAGTGTTTCTTAGACCCTATACAACATAGACAGCCGTGGGTGTCTACAAACATTTTGATATACAGTTATCACTCCCAAATGCACTGCCCGTCATTATACATGGCAGGCAGCCATACTACCGACAGTGTTGCACATTGCCACTGGGTTTTCCTTCGTCGAGCAGATGGTGCAATGATGCACGTTTGTCTGTTAAATTAAACTTAAATTAGACTAGAATCACTTGAGAGCTGAGGCACGGGCACCATGCACCAACTTTCTCAAGCTGAATGAGGATAAGACAGGTTCTCATAATTGGTTCTAGCGAGCAGAAATAATCAATAATAAGCAGACTTGGCAACCTGACTGTAGAAAGTAACAGTAGCCTACAGTAAAGAACCTGGGGGTTATTGATTCTGAACTGAATTTTAATTCACACATTAATCATGTTACCAAGATTGCCTTTTTTCACCTTAGAAATATTGCACGAATCAGAGCCTATTTGTCCTTGGACGATGCAAAAACGCTAATCCACGCCTTTGTTTTTTCTCCGCTTGACTACTGCAATGCACTGGTGGGGTGAGGCAGCTTTTTGCTTCTACGGCCCAACAGCCTGGAATAAACTTCCATTCGAGCTCAGACACGCACCCTCTGTAGACATTTTTAAATCTCAACTCAAGACTCACCTCTTCACTCTTGCTTTTAGTTGAGTTTTACTATGCACGTTCCTACCCTGCCCTGACTGATTGCTGCATGTGGTGTTTTTATTTGTTTTTATTTATTTTATGTTCTTATATTAAATTTTGTTCTTTGCCATTGTTCTATCATTTTAACTACTTGTGTTTAATTGTATTATATTTTTGTGTCCTGCCCTGTGAAGCACTTTGAGCTGCATTTATGTATGAAAGGTGCTATACAAATAAAGTTTGTAGTAATTATTATTATTATTATTACCGAGATGGTTCTGTCCTGTGTTCAGTCTTTAATTGGATTGGAAAAATAACAAGAGCAGTTCCTTATGCTGGGACTCTGCAGATCAAATCACACAAAATGGATTAAGATGAGATTGCTGTGCTCATACCTGAGGTGGGGTTGGCGAAAGGGCCTTTCTTTGTGGAGTTTGCATGTTCTCCCCGTGTCCCCTAGGCCCTAGGGGACACGGGGAGAACATGCAAACTTGTGAGGGTACCTACCCTAGGGCCTAGGGTAGGAAATTGGAAACACACCAGTAAAATAAAACAGACCTCAAAATGTTACCTAGGTACAGTACTTGAGTAAATGTACTTAGTTACATTCCAGCACTGATATTTTGACATGTATCCCGCCCAACTCATCCATCCCACCGCTGACCCCGTCATGACCTTCTCCCCACTCCCCTTGTCTTGTGTCTTTTTTTCCCCAGGTGCTAAGCACCTGGACTACATTTACTAACGACCGCACTGACGACCGTGGTCGTAGTGACAACCGTATAGTGGAAAATTCTTCATGATTGGCTGCCTCTCTAAGCCAATGGGAGACCGACCCATAAAACCCATAGTCCGAAAGGCATAAAAAACCCCATACTCTGATTCTGAACACCACAACGTGCAAAGCCGCATCGGCCGCTGTTGTGTAAGGGGTTTGTTTGTATGAGTATGACGCAAGTGAGAAGTGGAACGCGAGTGGCAACAGAAGCTAATGTTATGAGCTAACTGAGAGCTTGCCGCACCTGGCAGTTATGACCGAGTCATTCTCGTTTTACCCAACCTCTCCCCCCCCCCCCCTTTTTCTATAGGAATGTATTCCGGAATCTCTTGGCGCAGGCGGAGAAGGAGAAGGGGGACGTCCTGTCCTTGGAGGAGATCCTGGCCGAGGGCTCGGACCCCGACAGCGAGAAGAGGCGTCCGCGGCCCGCACAGCAGCAGCAGCCAGCGCAACGGAGGAGGAGGGAGGGGGACCGAGGCCAGACACGAGAGTCAGACTTGGTTGGAGTTGGGGGGACGCTGCGAACAGGGGGGGAAGGCCAGACTCAGAGCCCTGAGAGAGGCCATGTACCATAGCTCTGAGCATGGCCATGTGGACATCACCATAGACATCCGCAGTTTAGGTCCAGAGTTACTAACACCATTGCTGGCCCTCACTCTCTGGCGGCCCACGTCCGTCCCCGGCCTGTCCACTGTCTACTGTCTGGGGCTGTGCTCATGCTGTGCCTGTCCTGTATCGCTACCGCTCTCTCTCTCTGCTGTGGTGTACTACACATCGTTGTGCTCGCTCGCCCCAATTAATCACCCCCCCCCCACCCCGGTCAAATCAGCCATGAAACGACGTTGAAAATAGGTCTCTCTTTCTAGCAGAGTCGATAAGAAGTTGTGAATGTACCTCACTGGCCCCAGGGTGCAGTTAGAATAGTCCAATCATCTTTATTGTCACATCACAGCTTTTAGAAGGTAAAGAAAGTGGGTGAAATTTGTTTTTTGTGCATAGTTCCCATCGTGAAAACAAAGAAAGGGGGGGGGGGGGGGGGGGGGGGTTAGGATATCGAGGCAAGAAAAAACGTTTTAGAAGCTAGTTCCACACACAAACAGCACACCCGTAGAGTCTCTCTTGGCTAATTAACTAACGGCACAGATGTAGGGTCTTACAACTAAGGGCTTTCCAGATATTTACAAGCTTGTTTCACAAACGGCACAACCGTATAGGGTCTCTTAATTACAGGCAGTACGGTCGGCCATACAAAAGGGGTCTCTTTTTCACAAGAAAATGTACCTGAGATACTATATTTATATACATTATATATTATATATATATTATATATAAGCGCCTGTATGCGTGCTTATATATACAAAGAGTGAGGCTCTTTCAGTACATGAGGCAATTATCAACTTTCATCCCGACATCGCACGGTTCATGTGCAACACGGCTTTTTCACGCGTAGAGGACCCACACTATACTGACACAGCGAACCGACTCTCATTGGCTACATTACCATGCATTAGTACATCTCTGTGCCAATCATCTGTGATCAGATCACGCCATGCACCAATTACTGGTCAACAATGGCCATCATCATGTCTGTGTGATTCGACGGCCGGATTTCCACTCTTCCCTTTGTGCTTGCTAAATGTCACAGAACGACGGAGACATTTAATGTTCTCCTCAAGCTGTTGTGACAGGCTACGCAACAAGACCTAGGGCCCTGTTTTCGCCAGTGCTATATATACCCCTTATGCCTAAATGTTTTTTCGCCCTTTTTACTATTTTGAAAAACATGTTTGAATTACAATTTTACAATTTAGGCTTTTAGCAGACGCTCTTAATCCAGAGGGATTTACCGTAAGCAAGAACAAAACATGGTAATACATCAAATACATCAACATAGTCATCAAGAATCTGTCTAACAGTAGAAAATATGTACAGTAAATCTATGAGTATACAGTATACACTATAGGGTGCTATGTCTAAAATGCTATCTAAATTACATAAGTTTAGCCTTTAAGGTCGTCGAAGCTAGTATAAGTGCTATGGGCTAAGATGGAGTCTGAAGAGGTGGGTTTTCAGACTACGGTGGAGAGTGAGTCTGCAGTTCTGATTGCAATTGGAAGTTCATTCCATAGTTTTGGAGCCAGAAGGGAGAAGAGTTTAAAAAAATAGCCGATCTACAAGTTCACAAGTGTCGAAGTAGATCGGCTAATTTTAAAATGTTTTCAAAATAGTAAAAAAGTTTAGGGATAAGGGGTATACTATAGAGCATAGCAGTGGAAGTGGTTTTCTGGACCCACTGAAAAATCGGCCATTCGTTTTCCCCATTGAGATTTACAAAGATATCTATATCAATTATTTTAAGCCTAGAATCAAGCCACCCGGATCTTGATGAATCATGACCATAAACACCTTGATTCTGTGAAGAAAGAAACATGAAAACCGCTAAACAAAGGGTATTTATTAAATGCAGTATATCATACAATTAATTATTCACACTTTTTTCCCCCCACACAAAGTTTTTATGGTCGCGATTCTAGGCCTAAAATAATTGGTGTTAATATATTTCTCAATCTCGATGGAGAAGAATGAATGGGCGATTTTTCAGTGGGTCCAGAAAACCATGTCCACTGCTATATGCATGGGTTTTCAACTGGTGGTAGCGTGGACCACTGGTGGTCTGTGAAGGTATTGCATGTGGCCCCTGACTATATTAATTTAGTACGTATAGGATAGTATTATGTAGGCGTGTGGCGACGCATCAATGGTGTCACGTTACTGGAATGTCGGACGTCAAGAAGAACGTCCACAGAAAAGGGAGTTTAAATCTCAAGGGAAACTGTACCAGATTAGCCTGGTTGAGTCACCATTATAAGGAAATGTGCCATAATCATTCATGTCTGGCTTCTCACTCAGAGTCACACAAAAGTCGCAATGAACAGCATTCGTGAGTTTAACCTGGAAGGTTAATTTCCCCCCACACCATGCCCATACCCCACCCCACTGGTTCATAATTAAGCGATACTACACGAGAGGGTGTTCTTTATCGTCATTAATGCACACCTGCGGTTCATTAGTCACTAGTGTAGTCACTATATGACCACACTGTTCCAATAAACTATAGCTATAGCCTAGCCACAAATCTGCTGTGCTCTGGGAGAAAAAAAACCCACAGACGAAATCTTTGTTTTTTGAGTAGGTGTTCCTTTGCGCTGGTTTAAGGAATGGCTAAAAGCCGTTTCAACCAATCAGATTTGCTTCCTCGAAACGACCCATTGTATAATCAGTTGAAAACCCCTGGTTGAAAATAGGGCCCTATATAGTAGTAGTAGAGTGGTGACAGTTCTGGTTTTGTATTCATTGTGCTTTCTCTGCATGGTGTTCCTCCCACACCAGGCGTTCCCTGGACGCTGCACACCTGGCTGGAGTCCCTGCGCACCTGCTTTGTCCAACACCGGCGGCCGCTGATCCAGGGTCTGCTCAAGGACTTCAGCGGCATCCAGGAGGACGAGTACACGGAGGAGCTCATCACGCACGGCCTGCCGCTCATGTTCCAGATCCTCCGGGCCAGCAAGGTTTGTTTGTTTTGCCGCTCTTTTATATTATGCCCCCCCCCCCCAAAAAAAAAACAGAGGACATTTACTTAAATACTGTACAATTTGGAGGTGTTCGTACTTTAGAGTATTTCCAAATTTCCAATACTTCTACTTCTACTCCACTACATCTCAGAGACAAATATTGTACTTTTACGATTAGCCCAATTCAGCTCTATACACATTTCGGTCATCGGAAAATAGCCGATCTACAAGCTCACAATGTGTCGCATCGGCATTGTGAGCTATTTTCAAACGATTTTTATAGATGTGAAAACTTTAGAGACATTCTGCATAATGAGTACTTTTACTTTTGGTACTTTAAGTACATTTTGATGCCAATACTTTTGGTACCTTTAATCATTTGTAATTTCGGACTTTTACTACCAGAATGCGCATTTAAAAAGAATGCACTTTTAAAATTCATTCATCGGGGCATGTCATTATTGGGCATGTCGCAATGCGACACGTTGTGAGCTTGTAGATCAGTTATTTTCAAGACATAGGCCTAAGTCTGTCTTAAGTGTCAACATAGTCATAGTAGTATTTGTACATTTGCTCAAGCACTTTTGTGAACCATTTGCATATACACCACCCAAGATGGAACAAAAAACTAAAACTCGAATCTGCATACTGTATATACAGTATATCTCCCATTTTGAGTGCATTCTCCGGCAGCTGCATCCACGTTTGATGCCACTGCCGGCCGGGGAAATGCACTCGCTTCCTTCTGCCCATTTCTGCATTTCTTGTGTGTCCATCTTGCAGAATGAGGTGATTAGCCAGCAGCTGTCAGTCATTTTCACCCAGTGCTACGGGCCGTTCCCCATCCCCAAACTGACAGAGATCAAGAAGAAGCAGACCTCCCGCTTAGGTAAGAGAAAGAAGAGCATTCAGAACGCTTGCTGCCATGTTTTGTGTCATAAATTAACCCATTAAGACTGTTTCTACAAATGTCTTCAAAAATCAAATATGAAAACCCTATGTTTCTATATCAGTGGTTCTCAAACTATTTCATGTCAAGGAGACCCAAAATTATATGTAATTGGCCAGCCGACCCCCATCTGAAAATATGTTGTTCCAGGGACCCCCCAGAAGCAAAGATATGACTTAAAAACGTTTGCTGTAAGTCCCCTAACCTGTATATTCCATGACGTCGCATTGAGATTAGGCAACACACACAGAGAGACAGATACAGAAATCTCCATAATATGGAGATTTCTATATATTCCATATATTATATGGTCATAAAAGGGACAGAGACAGATGGGTGGAACGGATACTCTGACAAACGGGTATTGCATAGCCCGGTGGGGCATGGATCTCCACCTTCCATCGTTACCGACTCGGTGCTCTACAGCCGGGGCACCGGTCTAGTTTATTTAAAAACAGATTTTTACTCAGCTGGTGTTAGGATGAATGCTGTGTGAACTGTGAATGCTTGTTAGGAAGCCTGTTTTGGGATTGCCATTTACCTTTTTGAACAAGTCACTTCTCAGATTCACAAAAACACCACATCTGGTCTGCTTTATTAGAAACATGGGAAGGACAGCCCACTAGCACCATCTAGTGTCAATACAAATACAGGATTTATTTGAAATTTAGGGATTCATTTGTCTTTTCTTTTTTTAATTATTACAAGATGCTTGTAATTATATGCCAGTGCTTTAAGAACAAAAATGCTTTTGATATGCAAGTTTGGGATTAATTTGCTAACTCCATCAATGTGGTTCCTTAACAGCAGAGTAACAATAGGAAACTCTGTTCAAAGGACTGAGAATCAGATTCATTCTGCAGCCTTTTTTTCCTTTTCAAAATAATTTTAATCAAGTTTTTACGTTTTTTTAAACAGAAGCCCAGGGGCAAGCATGAATGTCATTCAGTCACACGTTATCAAATAAGAGTATAGACTTCAGTAGCTAAGTACAATCAGTTAGTTATATACGAAACATTAGGTCAGATACCCCTCCTAAGTGTTGGTGACTCAGAGGAAATATAACAACAAAACTAAAAAAACCTCAATAGCTCCTAAGTGTTGGTGACTCGGAGGAAATATAACAATAAAACTAAAAAACCTCAAGGACAGGTTTCCTGGGCCTGGCGTCATGAAAGGGGGCGGGACTGCGACGCTCTATTCCCCACACAACAGTGGTCCCCAGGTTCATTCTATGTCTAGCTGCATGCTTTGCAGGGTTAGCCACTACCGATGGTACGCTGTGGGTTTAACTTCTTCCATACCCATCTTCTCTTTCAGACCCCCACTTCCTCAATAACAAGGACATGTCTGACGTCACCTTCTTGGTGGAAGGAAAACCATTTTATGCACATAAGGTTCTGCTGTTTACGGCTTCGACCAGGTAACGTGGAACGTACACGTGCACTGTGTACTATGTGGGAGTCAGTGGCAGGGGTACATCAATATGTCCGTACACAAATGTGTCCACGGGAAGACTTGGCCATGTATGTGGCGAGTACATATACATTTATTTATTTATGTATTTATTATTTTTTACACAGTTATGTTCTTATTTTCATCATAATTCCCAATTACTGAATATCAAATCTCCCGCTTTTCTTCAGGATGTGTGCGACAGTGACACTGACTTTTTATTTGCAAGGACCACCATAACCCTGAGAGTGTACTACAAAGGAACCAATTTGTACAATTTGGTTCCATTTGTACACTCTGGGAGTTACAAACCCGTTATGGTCATTCAGGGCTAACTCTTTGTGTTCCAGAAGCCATACATGTCAGGGTCAGTGGGAACTTACGTCATACTCGGGGGTCTTTGTGTGTGTGTGTGTGTGTGTGTGTGTGTGTGTGTGTGTGTGTGTGTGGGGTACACTCTACCATCATGTGTCATCCTTATGTAACATATAGGTTCAAGTCCCTGCTCCAGAACCGACCAGCTGCAGAGAACACTTGCATTGAGATCAGCCATGTCAAGTACAATATATTCCAGGTAAGACTGACTTAATGCATCATATCACATTGGGAGGAGGTCCTCATTGAGACCTGAGATCAGGTAAGACTGGCTTAATGCATCATATCACATTGGGAGGAGGTCCTCATTGAGACCTGAGATCAGGTAAGACTGACTTAATTCATCATATCACATTGGGAGGAGGTCCTCATTGAGACCTGAGATCAGGTAAGACTGACTTAATGCATCATATCACATTGGGAGGAGGTCCTCATTGAGACCTGAGATCAGGTAAGACTGACTTAATGCATCATATCACATTGGGAGGAGGTCCTCATTGAGACCTGAGATCAGGTAAGACTGACTTAATGCATCATATCACATTGGGAGGAGGTCCTCATTGAGACCTGAGATCAGGTAAGACTGACTTAATGCATCATATCACATTGGGAGGAGGTCCTCATTGAGACCTGAGACCAGATTAAAAAAATTACAGTTTTCTGAAAAGCCTATATATTATATGGAATTGGCCCTCGACCCCCATCTGAAAATATGTTGTTCCAGGGACCCCCCAGAAGCAAAGATATGAGTTTAAAGAAATCGCCGTTTAAAGATATTCAAAGATTTGTGCCACATTTTCACAATAAAATAAATAAATAAAATAACATAGCATAGTAGATGTGCTATTTTTTCAAGTTTAAAATAATGGTTAAAGTGGTCAAAAGCTAAGGCGACACAGATGCGTTCCAGGTCTCAATGCGTTCAATTTAAAAGGGTTGAGAATCACTGCTATTTTTATCTTCTATGTTCCAGTTGGTCATGCAGTATCTATACTACGGTGGCACTGAGGCGTTGCACATACGAAACACTGAAATTATGGAGGTAAGAGTTGTGCTACTTACATTGTTTCTTTTTTTTATTATAAAAAAATGAAACAATAAGTACTTTTTACTTCAGCAGTACAGTGCACTGTATTGGTATACTGTGGTGGGTACGGGTAAGGTATAATTGCTACTTTTACTTATGTAAAAGTACTTCACCACACTGGATTCAGTGTTGATTTCGCCGACTAAACCTATGACAAAAAATGTTCGCCGACTCCCTTTTTTCTCACTTTGGTTGCGCTCGGTTGTTGAAATTAGCCGATCTACAACAACATGTCGATCTACAAGCTAGATCGGCTATTTTCAGCATGCAACTAAGTGTAAAATCAGGCATCACAACACCAAAATACAATTTTCTCGACAAAATCAATTGTAGATTTAGTAGAAAAATCGCATGATATTTAGTCGACTAAAACTAGACTAACACTAAACATTTCAGGGGACCAAAACATGACTAAAACTAAATTGCATCTGACTCAAAAGACTGACTATCATCCAAACTTGCTGTCAAAATAAACACTCGAGTGTGTGGGGGCTGTGTTCTGCAGCTGTTGTCTGCAGCCAAATTCTTCCAACTAGAGGCCCTTCAGCGACACTGTGAGATCATCTGCTCCAAGAACATCACCACGGAAACATGCGTGGATCTCTACAAACACGCCAAGGTGAGGCCCAGCTCCAGCTGTACTGGAAAGGAAAGGCCACCAGGGGGCCTCGCCGGCCCACAGGTTCGCTGGAATCGCTGGTATACAGAGCAGGGTTTGCTGTGATGCAAAGCCAGGGGTGTTCAGTTTAGCCACTTAGACCAGTGGTTCTCATCTCTTGAGAGCGTAAAATGAAACCAAATGGACCCTACGCTCTCAAGAGTTAAATTATTGTTAAACATTACTTGATTAACAAGAAGTCTACACAATTAGATAATGTAGGAGAATGGTGTTTTGATCAAAATATTGCCTGCTATCTCTACTAATGGTGCCCGACATCAATACAGCATGGAATGGAATTGTGGACAAAATCTTATCCAACGACAACAAAATACTTGGGTCTGAGAGGCAGAAATCTCATCAAACGCTGGTCCGTTTAAATAATAGACCTTGTCGTGAAAAAGGTCGAACACCACTGGCTTAGACCCTCTATGCTTTATACTTGCACTGTACTTGGTGCGTTATTTTTCAATCTACACCAAATCTCTTTACCACAAATAGCAGATCTACAAGCTCACAACATATGTCGCAATGTGTTGCGACATATGTTGTGAATAAAGGCTCATACATAGTCTGGTTTTACGGTGGTGGGGTGACCACCGAACTACAACATGACGTCACGCGCCGCGGTGAAGAGCAAACCACCGCCACCGCTCCAGCCCTTCGCTCTGTTTTTACTCACCACCGCTCAACGTTATTTCAGCTCCGGTGGTCAACTCACCACCGGAGCGGTGGTCATCTCACCACCGAAAATCCAGACTATGAATAGGCCTTAAGGATACTGATGCAAATAACGACATAAATGATTGTCATAATGGCATAAATAGCAGTTTCAATTAAAGTGACTTAATCACACAAACAAACGCTTGCTTTGCTGTGTTTATCGGATTCGGAAATCAATCAAAATTCTTTATTGGCATGATAAGATATGTCTTACATACAAAACACTTAAAAAAACACTTAACACTCCTCTGAAACAGGTTGAGTATTTGGGTGCATATATATTTTTTCTGCATTGAGCCACGGACCACCATTTGATGAGATTTATCCTCTCAGACCCAAATCGATGGATTCCATCCAATTCCATGCTGTATTGTATTGATATGGTACCATTATTAGAGAGATACAGTATCAGGCAAACGATCAAAATAACAATTCTTACACTGGCTTCCTGTATATTTCAGGGTTCATATTGAAGGAGAATTCCATGCTAGAAGGCTTTCTTACCTTTATAGTTGTTACGTCCCCACCAAAGAGGTCCAGGTGTGCAAAAGCGCATTATTGGCCATTTCCCCTACTATAAGCCCTCAATTAATTGAATTGAATGGGGCATTGTGCTAATTCGCTTATTTCCATCGCTCAAAAATCTTCATAATGTAAATAGTATCCCAAGGTGGCACACTTTATTATTTATTTTGATGGAAATAAGCAAATTAGCACAAAAACCCAACCCCCCTAAGGTCTGCGGATCAGGGTCTGTTATTATTTTGTTCCCAGCACTAAGTTAAAACAAAAGGTGACAGAGCCTTTCAGGTTGTAGCGCCCACACTGTGGAACGCTCTCTTCCACAGGTCTTGAGATCTGCAGCTTCTGTGGACATTTTTTAAGAACAAACTCAAAACACTACTATTTGCACAGTCATTTCCAGACGTTTCATGATGTTGTATATTGCTATTTGTCTGGTTTTGTTTTGAGATCAATTGTACAGGCTGTTTTCTAGTCAAGTCTGTACTATTCAGTTTTATTTTTGCTTGCTTTTGTTTTTATTCTCTGCATGTAAAGCACTTTGTGAGTTTTCTCTGTGAGAAGTGCTACATAAATAACATTTACTTACTTACTTACTGTTCTCCTAGAATGTATTTTGGGCAGGAACCCCTTTTGGTGTTTTAAGCATTGTGTTATGCTTTAGCGGTTGAAAAATAGCAGATCTACAAGCTCATAGCACCGAGTGCCGCTATTTTATTTAAACCGTGAAAATGTGGCGCAAATCTTTGAATGTATCTTTCAGAGCCAAAGTTTTTAACTCAAATCTTTGCCATCTCTGGAACTACATATTTTCAGATGGGGTTCGGCGGCCAATTACATATAATTTTTGGGGTCCTTGTCATGAAATATTGAGCACCACTGATGTAGAAACATAGGTATTTCAGAAAACTGTCAGGATTTAGAAGACACTTTTTATTAATATTTTGACGTCAGGCCTAAATGGGTTAATTCTCCCCTTTGCTCCTCTCTCTCCCTCCCTCCCTCCTTTATAGTTCCTCGGTGCCGCGGAGCTCACGGCGTTCATCGAGGGCTACTTCCTGAAGAACATGGCGCTGCTCATCGAGCTGGAGACCTTCAAGCAGCTCCTGTACGAGCCCCTGCCGCCGGCCGAGAGCCCCGCGTCCAGCCCCGCAGGCAGCGTCTGCAGCAGCAGCGACATCCTCCAGGACCTGGAGCGGACGCTGGCCACCCGAATCCACTCCATCCACCTCTCCACCTCCAAGGGCTCCGTCGTGTGACCGGCTCCCTCCACTCAGAGAGCCCAGCCCTCACCCAACCACCACCCGATAACATCCAACTGTCTCGCGCTACACAGCCGATCCACCCGGGCCGGCCATGTCTCATCCTTGTTGCTGCTGCTGGGGGGTAGAGCTTTGCTTCTTGGCGTCATTGTCAGGCTTCTCTGTCTCTGGTCAACTCTCCTGTCACGCAAAACTCTTGCAGGGACCACCATAGCGTTATAATGACACAGTGTGGTAGGAGGAGGAATATTCATGCAACACCGTCACTTGCGTTGTCACTTAATTGTTCCGAAGCAAACACTGCGATTTTTCGCAGAGCACCGTCATCGAAAACATCCCCTTGACAATTATCGCGTGGACATCCGTAAGGGATGAGTGACGCTCATGCTTTTACCGTGCCCTGATCATAATTATGAAACGTGCAGGCGTATTTCATGCGGGAGATGCGCATAGAATACGCTTAAAAAAAAAAAGGCAAATCAGAATTTTGACTCTTGATAAATGCAACTTTTCCATCAGCAATTAATCTCTTTAATGAGAGTGGTTTACAGACCGTTACGCATTTTCATTGTGGGAGACTTAATACTGATGTGACATACAGCATTATGATCATCATGAGAACATACCAAAGCGCCATCACAACTCTGTCAGACACAGCAGCAGATGCAGATCATACATGTAATAATAGAAGGGAATAGTAGCAGAGGCTATGTTATGATAACCACTTTGACCGTGGCCTCCCTGTTGTGGGGCGTGTCATTATGGGAGACAATTTCCTAAAATGTTCACTTTTTCGAAGATTTGGGAATTTTCCCAAATATGCTGATGGCTGATGGACATGGGTGTGTTTCAACTTGCGTTGTTTATACGTTGGATTTATTTTACTGTGTTCTCTACTGTGAGCTGCGGCCAAACCGATCAGACAAACTTCACGACGACCAATACTCCCGTTCTTTTTGAACAACTCTCTTCCACCTGACAAATCCATAACTGGTTTGAGCTGGTTTGAACTGGTTTGAGCTTGTTGACGTTCAACTGTAAATGAGACTTGTGATCGTTTCATGGAGACTGTCATCAATTTGCATGGTCCCTCCCCTCAACTAAATTGTCCTGATATTGCTTCTTGGGCAGAGTTTACTTCACTGACTACTACCTTTGGATAAAAGTACGGCATGCTCCGCCTGCTGCTTTCTATCTATAGCAAACCAGTTTGATGCAGGCTACATACGGCCTGAAAGTCTGTCTGTATAGTCATGTTTTTCCTTCTTTTTTGTACAGTAGGCCTACCCACATGCTTGGCGCTTAACACCACCACGCTCAACTGAATGTGTTCGTCTGTGTTCAAGCTATATGCTTCCGTTTATGCAAAGTTGCATGTTTAATCTGTGTGTCTTATGTTTCTTTCTGTGTGTGTGTGTGTGTGTGTGTGTGTGTGTGTGTGTGTGTGTGTGTGTGTGTGTGTGTGTGTGCAGTCAATGTCACAATGTCCTTGTGTCATGTAGAGCGATAGGAGAGCGATAGGACAGTGTAAGATGACTGTTTAGCAGCCTATTGAAGTACTTTGTCTCTGTATTCCTGATGCATTCTGAGGAAGGAATTACAGTTGATTATATTGAATATAATTAAATATATTATATTGAATATAATATGAATCTGTAGATAACATTCATTCAACATTCATTGATCACTTGAGATCTACCACTAAAGGTATATGGACCAAACAGACACAGATATGGCGTGTGTGTGATGTGATGACAATGACATTTCATATTAATTAGAGCTGCATATTAGTGCTCTCATTTGAATAATGAAAACACCACTTTTGATGGATACGGTCAAGTGTGACTACTTATGTTTAACGACTTTCACCTTGGTGTCTCTTTTTGGGCATGGCATATATGTGAAATATTTTCAAAAAAGGTTAAACTTTTTTCTGGAATTTTCTAAAGTACCATATCTTCAAGCGTCGTGAGTGCGAGGTTCTGCTGTTTTTGAAAGAAATGTAAATAGGGGTTATTAGCGGTTTAAAAAGCCCTGTTTGACATTACATACATTTCCCATTTACTAATCCCCATGTGTCCAAATTTCTTGACATGTATAACTCTTAATTTTGCTGGATGGAATGTGTCTAGTGTGCAGCACCTACCTAGCCCAAACAAACAGCAAACACCTAAGCTAAGCTGGGCTTCAGAAGTCCTACAAACATTGAGCGAAAATAGGAGTCCTACAAGCCAACACGTTCTGACGTTCCGTGTGTGTGTGTGTGTGTGTGTGTGTGTGTGTGTGTGTGTGTGTGCTTGAGATTGGCTGCTTTTGGTGTAGAGGGACAACGCTGGGGAACAACAACTAACAATAAGCATAGACCCCTGGGAGACCCTGTTCAACTAAGTGCATAGGGTTTAGGTGGGAGACCCTGTTCAACTAAGTGTATAGGGTTTAGGTGGGAGACCCTGTTCAACTAAGTGCATAGGGTTTAGGTGTAAGTGTAGATGTCTATAAACTGTATTCATGTTTTTTGTGGTGGATGTCTTTGATGCAGTATGATACACACAGACAAATGATGTAGCACACTCAAAATTACTTTCAAATTAGTTTTGGGTCAAACACATTTTAGCTTGGGCCTATGGGTAAATAGCAGGCCCATTTAAATCTGTAAATATTTACAGAAAACGAAATATATTCACCAACTTTATTTTCTTACCTACATGCATAACGCTGTATATTTTACTTTACATTTCCACAGCTATTTTGTTTTACAAAAATTTAAAAGATTGTATACAAATATTCAAATTAAGCAATATTCCCTTGAGTTCTATTACTTGGTACAGTATACTTAAAATATTACAGAAAGATGAACTATAAATATGAATTGAAAAATCCATGAAAGCAACTGAAGAACTCAGAATTAACCATGTTCCTTTGCCATTTATGTCACTCATTTTCCATTAATCTTAGAACTTTAATTAAACTTCTAATAAATTCCCTTTTGAAAAATGTTGTATAACATCTATCATAACATTCCCCACTTGAAGACCTTAATTTATTTAACTACACAATGATTTAAAAAAAACAAAAAAACTTGACCATAGGCTTAGTCTCCATGGAAACAAAGGTTTATTTATAGATAGATTCAAGAAGGTGTCGTGCACTGTGTTTGCTAGTGTTACTTGGTCAAAAGGGGCAATACTTTTAGAATATGCGTATTTGACTTTTTTTTGTGCTAATTATTCAAATTGTGTAATGAATCTAAGCATAGAACAGAACACACAGTGAGATTGATGTCTTTGTTTGATTCTTTGTTATGACACCAGCAAATAACTTTAGCAAAGACCCTATACATTTTTTACTATGGGCCTTACAATGGATCCAAATCATTGGTAGGTTGGCATGGCTCTTTTTGTTCAATGTCGTCTAGGATGTGCGCTGTGCACCAACTTTGTCTAGTCAGACTATTCTCTTAATTTATCAAAGCATTTATTTGCCTGTATTTTTGTTCCTGCTAATCAGCAATGTTTATGGTAGTTCCAGTTGAAACATGCATGGACTATTTACTAGATTTGGAATCCAGGGGGATACTTTTGCTATTTTTTCCTTTGATGATGATGTATATTGTACAAAACATATATAAATATATATAAATATAAATTATACATGGTGTGAATAGCAGGGATTTGGTTGAGCATAACAATAAAAAAGGGAATATTACACTCATGCAACAGTGCAATTGTTCCATGACATGCATTTGTGTACAGTCAATAAAACGATCACTTTAAACAATATGAATTTGTCTTGTTAATTAATTTGCAGTATGTGTATTGTTATCAATACAGTTTTCCTAAATTCCTATTGGTTAGTGTGCCCTATTAATAAAGAACAGAAAGCCCATTTCTTCCACTTCAAGACTGTATACTGTGTCTGGCTCACCTGAAAAGCGTGTGAGCTTGCAGATGGACAATTTTTCGGCACGGACACTGTCCTATACAACTAAGGAGCCAGAACACCACACCATCTTCTGTGAATGCTGTTGTATACGTGGCCAGAGGCCAGCACCAGAAGGATTTACTGATCACTTTACTTTAACTGAACAAATTAAATGGCTCGAGGTACTAAACATGATGGCAGCTCCCCCACAAAGCCAATGGAATGTCTGGAGTCTCGAGACTGTGTTTGAGAGTCGTTAAAGACTGACGGGCTGGGGGAGAGGTTTGGCTTTGACTTCTATTTGGGGGTAGGGGGGTTCTTTCTCTGCGTCTACACGTCTGTCCCCCTTCTATTCATCTGTATGTATCCTCTTCATACTACCGTGCCACCGTCTATGATAAATTGATAATCTCTCAAAACGGTTAACCTTGAACAAAGCCATGCAACGTGCAAATGACACAAAAACAAAATCATCTGGAAGGCAACATAAAATATTCTTTCAGATGTTTATCCTTTTCCTCTGCTGTATGTTGGGCTGCAGGTCAAGCAGGCAATATTGTAATAATAGGCTAATTTAATTTAATCCGGCATACAATGTGAAACTGCTTTCTGACATATCACCTGACACCCCTCTTCAGTATATTAAATGAAGGGCAAGTATCTAATGGAGTTGTCGGTAGCAGTGAGACTCCGGTATTCCATGAAGCGAGGCATGGTGTAGGTGTAAGCGTGGCCTGGCCTGGCCTGGCCTGGCTGACAGTACATAGTCCATAGACTAGGGGTGAACCGGCGCATTTTGGCATCTGCCAGACGCAAGCGGAGGTTACAGGTTGAACACAAGATGCGGTTTGGACAGCAGGGTTTGGGAGCTGTTGGTACGGCCATTGGTCGGAGAGCGCCCGCTGTTGCAGAACTGTGTACATTAGATTGTGACTCCCCATACCATTTGATTTCACAACGAGAAGCGTTCAACTTATCTAGGGCTCTTCTCAGCTGCAACTGAGCACCACACACCCCAGCCAGCTTCTGTTGGTATTGAATACCCAGAGAACGAAGGGTGCGTTCTGCTTGTAAATTCTCTCTGCGCAAGGCATTAGCAAGAGACCGATCTGAAAGAGTTGAGGAGTAAAGAGACCACGAATAAGAACACAAATAAGAAGTGTAGTGATATAAAAAAGCTTTTTTCAAACTGTGGCATATTTAAATATAGCACCTCTCTGAATGAATCTTTCCATCACTGGTATTATAGAACCTGAAACTGGAACAAAGGGAGCCAAGAATAACATTTTAATTGCTGGTTTAGAAACATCTGGTAAGTCTGTCAATTCCTTAGTAGCACAAAAAAGTGGATTCCCATGTGGAAGCATTTTATATTTAAAAGGTATATTTAAAGACAGTTACCTTTCTGGATTCAAAGACTAACTTGCAAAGTAAATTCCTGCTCAGCCTTATCTGCCCTTCTCGCTTCCTCCAACTGCATTCAACTGACTGACTGCAAGTTCAACATTGCTGCAAAGCAATTGTTGTAGTTTCCACATGATGGTGCTAAAGTAAACCAAGCGCTTTGTGGAATTTGTTTAAGAATGCACAGCACACAACTGATAAACAACAACTTGAACTAGAAGAAGTGCCCTTCTGGGCACAGGTCTCCACCAGTTTGGCAAAATGTTTAGGAGCAATATAAATGTGTGTGTGTGTGTGTGTGTGTGTGTGTGTGTGTGTGTGTGTGTGTGTGTGTGTGTGTGTGTGTGTGTGTGTGTGTGTGTGTGTGTGTGTGTGTGTGTGTGTGTGACGTGGCCTGGCCTGTTGTAGCGCCACCATGAGGCTGATTTGAAAAGTGGCATTTCTTCCAAAGCCTAGTGGGAATATATGCATGCACAGTTTCACCACAATCGGACGCTGCGTTGAGTAGTTGTGGCGATTTGTACAAAACGGGTACAAAGCGGGCTACTCCTGAAAAGTTTAGAAGCCAATCGTAGCCAATGAGGGTGGATTATGAGAAATCAAACAAACCGGTGGAGACAATTACACCAGCAAAACACAAAATTACAATTGAGCAACAGCATTACATGCACTGCATACAACACAAGCAGCAGCTCAGCAAATACATCAAAAACTAGGTTCCAATCCAGAGAGAGAGAGAGAGAGAGAGAGAGAGAAAGAATGAATGAATGAATGAATGAATGAATGAATGAATGAATGAATGAATGAATGAATGAATGAATGAATGACCGACTGACCATGAGGAATAGGCCGACTACATGATAGACTTGAGTTTTGCCACCAAGCCAGTCATGATTTTGAACTAGCCTCGGAGACCACAGGCGTTAGTCATGAACCAATACAGCCACCCTGTCACATTGTGTCACAACCTTCTTCAACATCAGCTTGTTAGTACAACACACGCACACATACATTCAATTCCAAATGAACATTTGGAATTGATGACTGATTCTGTCAAAGCCCAAAGGAAATAGCAAACTCACTAATTGTGTGACCAAGAGTAACATACACATAGAAACAAACAACACAACACAACACAACACAACATACACATAGAATCACATCAGCATTCAATTACACTACAGAGCCACAAACAGTCACTGAAGTGAACAATAACATGTTTCATAGGATAGCCACCCAGTCATTGGGTCCCAAAAGCAATAGCCTACATTACTACAACAGCTCAAATCACATTCATATACATAGCCTACACACAACATACAAGCAGCCGCACAAGTACGTACAAAACGTGTTTGTACGTACTTTGAGCAGTCTACTATGACTTCTTCAGGCTGAGCAAGTGATGATGGCCAAAGTCAAATGGAGTCCCCCTTTCTCTTCTCTGACAAGCCCTCTGGAGATGTCTAGTCATCTTCATCCTCCATATGTAAAGATATTTTTTAATATATTTCCGTGAACGGAAATAGCAGCTTCCTTACCCGGATTTCGGGGGGGGGGTGTAGTTCCAGACTCTAGTCTATATAGCATTTGGAGATTGTGGAATAGTTGTCTCTGGCTATGCAGAGATTAAAATAGGGTGCATTTTGCATCCCAAAATGCAGTTTATAGTAGTTTATACCTCTGCATCAACGGGATGCACTACTGTACTGTTTTTATTCTAGTTTATTTTGCTAGCTTTAGTTATAATAATCATTATTTCTTCTGTTTTCTTTTTTTTCTTTTTTTAAGATATTTTTTTTGCGGCTTACGCCTTTTATTGATTTTTGAAGGGACAGACAGTAGGCTGACAGGAAACGGGAGAGAGATGGGGGGATGACATGCAGTAAAGGCCGTGTCGGGTCCGGGAGTCGAACCCGCGGCACACTGCGACTGGATTACCAGTCCGGTGCCCAGACCGTTACGCTACGGCCTGGGCCATTTCTTCTGTTTTCTACATGAATATAACCACATTATAACCAAAATATAGGTCCATCTGTTTCTTTCCAAAACTACACCTTCTGTAAGTCCCAGCAAGCAAGCTTTGGGACCAATATAGAAACATTTGTGATTTATGAAATATGAGAACACAAGGTTTTAAACATAGAATTGTACCATGTTAGAATTGCAATGAGGCTATTAAAAAGTTAAATCATATATTGGCGGGCCAAACATACATTAATTCATATATGGTAAAAGTTATGACACTTTTCTGACATTTTCAGTTGTGCAAGTGATGGCAGGGGTGAGACTTTGAAACCCATGGTCAGACCCCCCCTCGTGAATGCACACAGCGATGGGCCTACATGGACAAAGGTGTTAATTGCCACCAAGCCAATCATATGAACTACTGTAATGATTACGTCACATCCTTACAATAGCAGCCAAAGCATGACAGACATACTACAGATTCACATCACCCCTCAGATGAACATTTGAAATTATGTCGGCTCAAAACCTCCAGCCTGAATTTAATTCAACCTTTACTTCCAGAGCCAGAAACAGTCACTGAAAGTGTCACAAGTGTCACCAGTCATTGAGTCCTGAGCAACTTAAATATTCCTTACACAGCATTAGCAAGTGTGCGTGTGCGTGTGCGTGTGCGTGTGCGTGTGTGCGTGTGTGTGTTTGCTCGCGTGTGCGTGCGTTCAGATGAACATTTGAAGGCTGTGTAATGTCAGAGCCCAAAACCTCTACTTTGAAGTTTACAAGGAACCTAATAGCAAACTCACACATAACTGGAGTGACCAAGAGCCACATCTGCTCATACAACGCATACAACTCGTACCAGCAGCCAGTAGCCACATGTCACAACTCAGTACCAGAAACCACACGTCACAACTCAGTACCAGCAACCACACCATCACAACTCAGTACCAGCAACCACACCGTCACAACTCAGTACCAGCAACCACACCGTCACAACTCAGTACCAGCAACCACACCGTCACAACTCAGTACCAGCAACCACACCGTCACAACTCAGTACCAGCAACCACACCGTCACAACTCAGTACCAGCAACCACACCGTCACAACTCAGTACCAGCAGCCACACGACAGCCTTCAATTCAGAGGCGGAAACAGTCACTGAACACGTTTCATTTGCCACACAGTCGCTGCAGCTCCCAAAATTACAGCAATACAGCAGCGGCGCTGTACAATATCGCATTAGCGCTCACACACAGCATCCAACACAAGCAGCAGCAAAGAAAAAATGTAATAAATGTGCCTACGTTGAGCAGTCTTCATCAGTGGTGCACGGTATAGCGTCCCTCTAGTCCAGGTCATCCATGCATTCCTCAGACGGTGCCCTCCAGCGCTGTCTTAGGTCAATCTCCATATCCTCCGGCTATAACTTAGCCAGTGCTTTCCGCCGCTGCATCCATCTTTAGTATACGCTCGATGACCAGCCAACTGGATCTGAACGTAATCCCAGGCGGAGCATTAGTCCGACATGCGGGAACAAACGGTCGGACTAGGCCGATACTGCTCGAACACGCGCTGCTCCCGTGCTTGCAGTTAGGGTTAGGTTAGGGATGGAGGCTTTTCACTTTGGAATGTATGTAAATGCACCATTTACCAGATGAGATTGACATGGCGGAGGAGGAGGCTGGACTTCCACACAGTACTGGCCGTGCCATTCAGAGCCCTCCGTGCAAGTGATTGCCTCACTTAAAACGGCCTTGCTCCGTTAAGTTGACCCATGGGCCCTGGGCGTTTAAAGTCTATTACTTCTTTCAGTGCATTAATTAATTTAATTGCCTCGTGTTGTCATTAAAAAGGGTCTGGGAGGGGGCGTTATATAGGTAATCACCTTGGTTTTCTTGGCACTCGGCCCAAACCAACTTTGGGTTTGGAATGCCCACTCTTTTGGTCTCCCCTCTCTGTTCAGGACAGGAGGCACCTGTAGTGCCTGCTCCACATAAGACACATCGCAGGCACCAAGTCATCTGCTGTTATGAGTATACAGCACAGCAGGGAGTTGGCTCTAGACCTCGAGAAGCACGGTTCTTGCTCCAATCCACCGATGGCCTGTCTTGAAAGCATAATGGGGAGGAGGGAGGGAGGAGGGAGGGAGGGGGTAAGTCAGCAAGGGCGTGCCCTTGGGATGTCGGACTCCTCACTGTTGCCGCCTGGGGGTCATTACCTTGGCTCTTGTGCCCGTGTACATGCTTCCTCCTGGGGGTCATCACCTTGGCTCTTGTGCCCGTGTACATGCTTCCTCCTGGGGGTCATCACCTTGGCTCTTGTGCCCGTGTACATGCTTCCTCCTGGGGGTCATCACCTTGGCTCTTGTGCCCGTGTACATGCTTCCTCCTGGGGGTCATCACCTTGGCTCTTGTGCCCGTGTACATGCTTCCTCCTGGGGGTCATCACCTTGGCTCTTGTGCCCGTGTATGTACATGCTTCCTCCTATATGGCCCAGAGGAGAGGGAGACAGAAAGAGAAATAAATGAGTAAATAGACTTTGGGGTTCACAAATGTTCTCAAAGGACCCGCGACTTAATTCATATTTGGCCACGGATCCCCATCTGAAAATATTTGTTTAAACAATATATATTCTACTATAATATAGTAGAATATATATTGTTTAAACAAAGCTCATATTATGAGCTCCAAAAACACGTTGCGATGCAACCCATTGGGAGCTTGTAGATCAGCCATGTTCAAATAGGAAGTAGCTCATTACATGTGGATCGTTATGAAACAAACACTTTGTAGATAGAAAGAGGATAATTCAATCAAGCTTTTCATACAGCTGCAGTGGAGTGCAGTAGTTAGTTTAGACAGTTTTTGTTTTAGACTAGTCATTGGTTAGACCAGTCATTAGTCCTACAACTACAACCTATCTCAAACCCTCACCCCAACCTCCCACGGGGCAGCACACCTAAACCTAACCTTAACCCATGTCTAACCAATGACTAGTCTAAACTAAGTATGCACACCACGTTGTTTAATGCAATCAGATTCAGAAAGGGCATTTCTGTTTGGATGCATATGGCCGTCAATGGGAAATTGCAGCTATAGTTACCACCTTGCTGGCAATATGGACGCGGTCTGCATATTGTCAATAAAGGCAGAGTCAGGCCAGGATAGTTAACAAACATATATTAGTATATATATATCCAGTGTCATTTTTCAACCTGGACATCACCAAAATGTCCTAGAAATCTGACTAGTTTGTCTAAAAACAAGTGAGAGATTAAATAGAAAGCCAGCTGTGTAAATCAGGGTTGTGACACTTGCTCCAATATGTATCACGGTACCATCCAATGACGATGGTTGAATTTACTGAAACACTTCATGCCAAGCAAGCAGTGCGGGGCAGCAGTGGCCGAACGGTTTGCGGAGCGGTCTTGATATCGGAAGGTCGCTAGTTCGTATCCCCGGACCGGCACGTTAAAATTACTACCGCTGAAGTGCCCTTGGACAAGGCATTGAACCCCTACCATGAAATGTTCTATGAGCAGGGCCTGGCTGTAAACAAGTTCTTGAGCTTAGTCCAGTTACCCTGGGTAAACATAGTACCTTTCCTTTCCTTTTCCCTTTGAGATTGCTCAGTTGATCTACTGCACAGTTTCCAATAGGTGGCAACAGAGTCGTCTTAATGACAGGGTTAGAAACTTTGCATCATCAGCTTGATTATTATCCTCCCATTTCTTGTTGAAAGATGTTAAGTCTTATTCAGAGGAACGTATTCATATTAACCCATTTTGGACTGATGAAAAAAAGGCTTCTAAATCCTAATAGTTTTCTGAAAAACCCATGTTTCTATGTCAGTTGTGCTCAACCTTTTTCATGTCAAGGACCCCCAGAATTATCTCTATTGGGCCACGGACGCCATATGTTGTTCCAGGGACCCCCTAGAAGCAAATATGTTAGTTAAAAATGTTCGCTCTGAAATATATATTCAAAGATTTGCACCACATTTTCACAACTTTTCAAAAATAGCAGACCTACAAGCTTGTAGCGCTAGATCTGCTATTTTTCAATACCTAAAGTATAACGTAACGCTTAAAGCACCAAAAAGGGGTTCCCGCCAAAAATGGATTCAGTATTAAATATGAGGATTCATACAAGGAGTTGTGCCAAGTATATATCATATTTAGAAATAGACCTATATAGTATATCCATGCATGCAAAAAGGCCCAATAACGTTCATGCACCTTTTAAAGTTAATTAGCCTAAATTTCCAAATAATATGCATAAAGGTATTTTCTTTGTTTTCCCAACACAGCCAACTGTACACATGATTCAATGAAATTAAATACACACATTATTATGTGCTTTAGTTTAGGCCAGTGGTTCTCAGTTAGATATTGCAATTGTTCCATGAACTCCCATCCCTAGCCCTCCAAGCAGAACCCAATGGTACTGAAGTTTCTGACATTTTTTAGACCCAGACCATGGGGTCCTGTTCCACGTCGTCCATGCCACCTGTTTAAAACATTTACTGGCTCATGTTTACATGTTTACCGGCTCCCCGGCGCTCTTTGACGATATTCTTCAGTGTGAGGCTTTCTGAATATGTAAAGTATAAGTACCCATACATGCCGCTGCGAATATCTCCTGTGGCGCGGAAGCCGTTAAGTATTTTTAATATATGTTTGCCCGATTTGGAAGCTTGGATTCTTCTTTTCCTTCCTTGTTTATTGACACCTCATTGTACCGCCTATCTGGCTAGCTATAGTGGCGCTATAGCTATGACACAGCAGATCAGAGGCAGGGACGTAGCCTCACAAGCCAACCGCACACCGGGAGGCGGTACAATAAACGGTAAACAAACAAGAAGAAATAAAGCGACCAAATCGGTCAAACAAAGATTAAAAATACTTAACGGCTTCCGCGCCACAGGAGATATTCGCAGCTGGATGTATAGCTACTTAAAGTTACCGAATTCAGAATAACTCAAGGAAAATAATGGCGTCACATGCCGCGGGTCCTATAGGAATATAGGATAGGAATTTCGTATAGGAATTTCCATACGAAAATACAGTAGTGAGCAGGGACCCTACGTAAAACTCAACAAAATATCAGAAAAGTTTTACGTAGGGTCCCGAGAGGGGCTATCCCATCCCATAAGTGTGAAAATTGTACACTCTCATAGTTGGGCTATTCGATAAGGGTCAATTTGGTTACAAACTATCAACAATGTAGCTTGGCAGCAAACATAGCTAAATACAATAAATGTGATAAAATGTCACGTTCACTTAATCACACAAACAATGCTTTATCTAGCCACATTTTTCAAAAAATACAAAAACATTAAAACAATGCCAGTGGTGTCAAATAAGTAACTATGGTAAGTACTTCCACAATGTTGAGGCAGGCCTACAATTTGAATTTACTGGACTATTTCCAATGTTCAGTACAAGGGCTAGGGTAGCCCTCCAAGCAGAACCCAATGGTACTGAAGTTTCTGACATTTTGTTCGACCCAGTCCATGGGGTCCTGTTGCACTACTACCATGCCACATGGGACGCACCCATTTTAAAACATAAACAACATGTTTCACGGCTCCCCGCGCTCTATGACGATATTATTCAGTGTGAGGCTTTCTGAATATGTGAAGTATAAGTATCCATACATGCCGCTGCGAATATCTCCTGTGGCGCGGAAGCCGTTAAGTATTTTTAATCTATGTTTGCCCGATTTGGAAGCTTGGATTAATCTCTTCCTTCCTTGTTTATTGACACCTCATTGTACCGCCTATCTGGCTAGCTAGTGGCGCTATAGCTATGACAGAGCAGATCAGAGGCAGGGACGTAGCCGCACAAGCCAACCGCACACCGGGAGGCGGTACAATAAACGGTAAACAAACAAGAAGAAATAAAGCGACCAAATCGGTCAAACAAAGATTAAAAATACTTAGCGGCTTCCGCGCCACAGGAGATATTAGCAGCGGGATGTATAGCTACTTAAAGTTCCCGAATTCAGAATAACTCAAGGAAAATAATGCCGTCACTTGCCGCAGATCCTATTTTAGAGAGAATTTCTACATCCGCGTCCAGGGATTTCCATACGAAAATACAGTAGTGAGCAGGGACCCAACATAAAACTCATCAAAATTTCAGAAAAGCTTTATGTAGGGTCCCGAAAGGGGCTAGGGCTAGGGCCTAATGGCCTATACCCTATACTTTAACTTCTACTCAAGTCCAGTAGCCTACATCTCAGAAGCAAATAGCCTATTATCCTTTTAGGCTACTCCACTACAAGTAGGCGGCGTAGGCCTATTACGAATAGTTACAAAACATAACCACTTCAACCCTAACATTTCCGCCATTTGTAAGGACAAGCTCACACTGCATGAGACAGTAGGCCTATACTTTTACTTATAAGTAGCCTATATTTTGATATACCCAATACTTCTGTAGGCTACTTTTACTCAAGACTCAAGACAATGTCTAATTCCGGTAATTTTACTACAACAGAGTAGCGTCAGTAGCCTATTTCAGTGTTGTGTTATGTTACTTTTTCCACCACAGTGCTTGTAATTAACCCACCTGCATGCGCCGTTTGTTTTGTTCATCTTCTCTTTCAAGGGTCCATGAAACTTGAAAGATATATAATGACTTTTTAGCAGTCATAGTCTATACCTCTTTCCAACTCCAGTCAGCGTCGCGACCATATCGTGGAAGTTATAGCCTATATTATATATATGGTATACCTAACATTGCATTTCAAGTTCTTTATGTTGTTTTGCATCTAAACTAGCTTTTCAAACAAACTCTCTGCAGCAGGTGTGGGGGTAGGGGGCGGGAAAACGGGAAGCTTTGAAGTGCAGCGGCGCCGCCTGGCTGAAGCCAGAGCCATAGAGTAACAGAGTTGCATCACTTCGTATGGGGCTTCATTCAGTCCAATGGTGGCTATACATTAGACTTCTATTTAGTTCGGGAGTTTACGGAATGCATTGGCGTATATAGGCTTTACAGTGACTAGAATACAAATTAATAGAAAAAAACACAAATAAAAAATGTTAAACTATAGGCCTATATTCTTTGATATTTTGGGCCTGTGGCCCCTCTATAAGGGATATGCTCTCCAATGAACAGAATTTATCCATTTAGTTAATTTGTTAATGGTATAATAACGGTTATAAATGTTAATGAAAATACACCGAAACATATTTTGTGTTGTATATTTTCGTTTAAACACTTACTTTATTGTTTTAATATGCAAATTAATCATTTTTGTTTACTTTTAACGGTTATTAAATGTTAATGAAAATACACAGAAACATATTTTGTGTTGTATATTTTCCTTTAAACACTTACTTTATTGTTTTAATATGCAAATGAGTCGTTTTTGTTTACTTTTATAGCGGCCCCAGATGCTTGTTGGTAATGTTCATTCTGGTGTGTCGCATTCGCACAGTGGCTATAGACTTCTGTAGTATATTTAGATTGTCTGTCATTGTATTGAATTAAATGGCTGAATACAGGCTGAATGTGGCGCCATCCTGTGGTGTTTGTGGCGTTTTTGCCTGGAGGAACTCCAAAACATCGTCCTAACGATGTCTTCCGCGTTTTCACGGCGCACTTGTATACTCTCAAGACACGAAACGGGGTCTGAGACAACATTTTCAGCATTTGTGTTGGAACTAAAACAATGAAATGGGTGCATTTTAAACTGTACTAGTCTGTTATGATTTACAGTTACAGAAGTACATCCGGCCTCTTCGCATCGACTGCGCAGTCACAGCAATATTATCGAGCCGCCCTTCACAGTGTTGCCATGTCCGGCTATTATAAGCGACTTTGCTCTTGTTTCTCTCCAAACAACGTTGCTCAAGGTTCAAGGTTGTGAACATTATTGTTACATTTGTATCATTGTATGTACATGTACTGTAACATAAGAGTAAAACGTATTTTTGTTTGGCTTACTTCAGACAGTGCAGCAGCATAATAACAACAACAACAGCAACAACAACAACGACAACAACAGCAAAACAGCTTGGCTTGTTTCTAAAGTGCTTTCGTTTCAAATGTACCAATTCTGCATACTTACTGTGAATACAATTTTCAATCAACCAATCAGTTGCTTATTTGGGCTTGTTTCCTAAAAGTTGTTTAAACCAGTGGTTCTAAAATATGTTCATGCTATCCAAGGAGCTGAAGGAGGAACTTAATTATCCAAGGACATCCCCCCATCTGAAAATATTCTGTGCCTGCCTGCTAGGGAGGGACCCCCATACACAAGATTAGATAATTTTGATTTGAGTTATTTTCAATTTAAAATAAAATAGCATATTACAAGGTCATGCTCATGTTGCCCCAAATTAGTGATTTCCTGTTTTTATAGAAGCTATATTTGTATGTCTCTAAATGTTCTGATGAATTGAAAGTGGCGGACCGGTCTGTCCAGTCGAGCACAGTAACAGTTTTTTTATTGACTTGTGCTTTCGTTTGAAATGTACCCATTCTGCATACTGTGAAATAAAAATTTCAATCAATCAATCAATCAATCAATCAATCAATCAATCAATCAATCGCTTCTTTTGGGCTTGGTTTCATAGACCCGGTTGCTTAATGCTTATTTCTCTCACGGCATCTGGCAACAGTGCGCCCTTCCATCCTGCGTTGAGTGCGTTCCTTCCCCGCCAACCTGCATCACCGGCCGGGCGGACCCACCGCCGCTCAACGTTGGTTTAAAAGTAAAACACCTCCGCTTTATAGGAGTGATATTATTATATATATCTTTCCTAAACCAAGATGCAATCACCGGAGCATGAAGCAGGGAACGGTAAGGCAATACGAAATAATAATAATAAAAAAACGGTTGAATTCGTGGCAACTTCTCTTAGTTTCCACGTCTAGGATTGTTGTTGTGTGCGCCCGATTTTCAACATGGCGTACCCCGTTCGGAGATGACGACGAGCCGAGCTAGATGCTAAGTTGGCTAGCCAGCTAAGCTAAAAAAAAAAACGATCATCTCACTCAATGGCCCAATTATGAAAACATAATTGTGACATGACATTCTTTTTGACATGTAGTTTAGTTACTTAGGTCAGTGGTTTTCAACCCTTTCCCATATGAAGGCCCATTATTTATTCTGCATTTGAGCCACGGACCACGTACCATTTGATTAGATTTAGCCTTGCAGACCCAAAACTAAAGAATATGTACACATTTCCATGCTGTATTGATGTGGTACCATAGGAGAGATAACAGGCAAACGTTGTTTAACTATAATTTAACTTGAGTGTGTAAAATTAAACCAAATGTTTCCTTTTACACTCAAAGAGTTAGAGAAGGGTCCAACTCTCCATCATTTAGCTGGTGCAGTTTCCATTTAGCTGTGGACCACCTGGAACCCCCTCAAGGACCACTGGTTGAGAACCACTGACTTGGGTAAACATCCTGCCAGTGGCATCCAATTCGTAAATCCTATTAAGTGCAACATTACTTCCTCTGTGAAGGAAGGTATCAGCTTTTCTTTAACTTTTAATTCTTAACTTGACATTGGTTTCTATGTGTATTTCTTGGCGATAATCTACACACCTATAGCCATTAATGGCAAAAAAAGAATAATGCTGTGATCTATTCTACACTGTTAGACGATAACACAGCATCCTTGTGTTTAATCAACATTGAATTATAGGATAAGATCATGATAGGCTTTGTGTTCAACATTGAATCATAGGACAACAAGATGAATCGTGTTGAGCATTGAATACGGTCATACAGCGATTTCCCTAACATGTGGGCCAAGAGGATATTGCAAATGGGCCTACAAATAATTGGCAAAACATTAAGGTTGTATTAACCCATTTAGGCCTAAGGCCGATTCTAAAAACGCCTCTAAATCCTGACCTAAGGTTTCTGAAAAACTTCAAATATTTAGCAGCATAAAAAATGTAACATTTTTGAATACTGTACATACTGTACAGAACCAAAACAACTAATGTAAAATAAATGTGATGGTGTTTTTTTTTCAACCTTGAAAATAAGTTGTCATTGTGATAATGATAAAAATAGGAACTGTAATCCTCCTGCTACCCTCCTGGGGGGGGGGTCAAATACCTTTTTGGACACGTACAGAGGAGGGATAGTGAGTATATCGGTAGAAGGATGTTGAAGTTGGAACTGCCAGGCAGGAGGCCTAGAGAAAGACCAAACAAAGAGAAGATTTATGGATGTAGAGAAATAAATGACATGAAGTTAGTCTCAGTAACAGTTTCTTCCCCCAGGCAGTCAGGCTGCTGAACAGATGACCTTGAACTGTATTGTCACTTCACTTGCACTTTTTGTGTTTTTGTCTTTTTCTTTGCACTATAGATGTTTGTTTTTGTCCTGTGTATATAAGACTGAGAGTTCTCTGAGCAAAATAAATTTCATTGTATTTATACTCTGTATGACATAACATATGACATCATATGACAAATAAACCTGAACCTGAACCTGGTGTGAGAGAAGAGTAGGTAGAGGACAGGGTGAGATGGAGGGAGATGATTCGCTGTGGCGACCCCTGAAGGGAAAAGCCGAAAGGAAAAGAAGAGGTACCTTTTTTTCAATCAGACTTAGTTTTCCAATCATGCTTCGACATGTCATATTTATTTATTTCCCCCACACAGTTTCCCTGCCATTGCCCTCCCTGCGCCTTTTCATCCCACCACTGAGGCTGGTGTCCGCAGCAATGTGGCAGGTCGTCCAGATGGGGGACGTGCAGGAGTTTGGCCTGCTGGAGGAGTTCATCAGCACTGTCACAGACATCGTTCCAGAACTTCTGAATCCAGATCAGAAAGCCCAGATCCTTTTGGGACTTAGATCCAGGGTGAGACTTTGATTGATTTGATTGATTCAATATTTCAGTGAAATTTGGTTGAGGGGCACTACTACGCTAGCCTGTCCTATTCCCTGCTGTACCCAGACATACGCGGAAAGAAAGCGCCTAGAGCAGGCATCTCTTCCCGGTTTTTAAACAGCTGGTGGAAAGAAATGGTGCTCGTGCGTGGCTCCAACTTGCAGCGTCGGCAAAGCGTATCCGTTTATTTTGCAGACGCTGCAAGTTGAAGCTACTGTCATTTCCATCCACCAGCTGTTTTAAAAACCCGGAAGAGACACCTGGAAATAATAGGTGCTTTCTTGACACCTCTTGATGCTTAGGCTGAGAGAGCAATGTGTGTACCCCATAGCGATGATTTGATTGGTTGAGCACGGAATGTGATGTATGATAAGAGCGCAAGTGTGATTTGACACCACATGGATGAGACACAAAAGACAAAGGTGGGGGCACGGTGGCACAGTCGGTAGTGCTGTCGCCTCACAGCTAGAACGTCCTGGGTTCGATTCCCGCTGTGGGTGCTGGGGGCGTTCTCTCTCCTCCGCGTCATCAGTGCCCATACCCGAGGTGGGGTTGGGGAAAGGGCCTTTCTGTGTGGAGTTTGCATGTTCTCCCCGTGTCCCCTAGGGTAGGTACCCTCACAAAAAGCATGCAGTAATCCTGGTCTCTAAACTACCTCCCCTAGCCAGCCAGGGGGAGGGATGGACGAATAACGTGTTCCTTCCACGTGCTACGTCCGGCCGGGGAACTCCCCCCTGTCAGGTGAAAAGAAGCAGCTTGGACTACTCATGCATAGAAGCAAGCATGAGGTCAGTCCGCTGCCCCCCTAGGTTGGCAGAGGAAGTGTAGCGCCCAGGATTACATTAGATAATCGACACTGGGTGAAAAAAATGGATTGCAAAATCGTAAAAAAAAGCCAAAGGCTTGTTTCCATTGTGGTCCAGTAAACAACTGGACAAACAACGGTGCAACAAATGATACTAAGTATTAAATATCAATACAGTTTCAATTTCAAAATAAATCCAGATCCCGACGACCTTTGCTGCGTGTCACTCCAGATCTCTCACCCTCTCTCTCCATTTCCTGTCAGTCAAACTGTATACGATCAAATAAAGGCATAGGAGAAAACAAATCTCTTGCTGCACACCATCATGCAGAACCTTTTCAGCTTGGTGAGATTGAGAACTGACCATTCTAATGTTGATTTCACAATGGCTACTAGCTATATATCTATCTATCTATCTGGTAGAATTAAAGGTACACATCTAGAGTTTTTGTGCAGATTGTGCTCAATAAATAACTATTTGAGCATGGGGGGGAAAGACCCACAAACGACTAATCAACTAACAAAGTCTTGGTCGACCAACAGTACCAAACTGACCGGTTAGATGTTATAAATCATTCTGGGAAATAAATTATGCTACATATCAAATATGTGATTGATGCCCAGTTTTTGTGTTTCAGGTGGTTCTTGATTTGTGTCGGACTGGGCAGATTATAGACACGGAGACCATTGAGATGCACCTGGAAAGAATCAGAACCTTGGTATCCAATTGGGCATCACAGGTTTGTTTTTCTAGAAAAGCGATACAATATTTGTCCATGATAGCATATAGCAATAGATAATTTGATTGATGCCATTTGCTGGAGACATTAAATCAGCTATATGATGCAAAAAGTTAAAAAGTGCACATTTTGTACATTTGTCTTGGTTACTTATTTTTGGCACCAACCTGATTTTGGTTATGATGACGAGTCAATCGAATCAATACATCACTAGCATTATTTAATGTGTGTCTTTTGTTGTTGTTCCAGCCCTGTTTTGCAGACGTGGAATTTCCCAGATCAAACTTTGTCGATCAAATTGAATCCTTTTTAAAAGACCCTGAAGAGAGGGAAAAGTTCTTCCAGGTTAGTGACATCAGTGTTTGTTTCTTATTGTTGATTATGACAAATACTCTAGTGCAGGGGTGGGAAACTTTGAAGATGGATAGGGCCACTATAGTTCCAAACTCTCTCTAGAGGCCCACATAGCATATTACTGTCATATCAAAAATTGCAGATCTACAAGCTCAAAACGAGTCTCACTGCGCCACGTTTTGCACTTGAGTAGATCTGCTATATTTGAATTGAAATCCTGAAAAGTAAACACGTTTATTTAATTTCAAATGCATTTAGTTATACTTATGTTAACTTTAACTTAAATGCAAATACATTTGACATGGCAAAAGACGTTTGGAATTGTAACAGCTGAAATAAATAAAATATCAATATTCAGATTTTAACCTGCGCTCTGCATTAAGTGATGGTGGAGGCCGCATGTGGCCCCCAGGCCGCCACTAGCCCATGCATGCTCTAGTGTACTGTCCTTACTATAGTTTTATTTGTACTGTTGAACACCCTTTCTGGAGAGGAGAGCTGGTTGTAATGCAATGCTTTTAAGTCACAACGGAATGGTAATTATGTGTTCTAGGAGACGTTCCCTGTGGATTTTGGCCCCGATTACGACAATGCTCTACAAATGCTCATGCTGGACTTCCTGAACCGACTGGAAAGACTCTTTCCTGTACCGGACCTTCAACAGGTACATGTTGCACATGAATAACGTCCTACACCTTCAAGCTACCTTCATATCACAATCACATCATCCATGGGGAATCCAGGCTAAATGGTAGCCATCGTTCTCACGATAATAAAAATCTGTTCTTTACTGAAATATTGTTTTAAAAACAAAAATCTGCCTAACGATGATGCCACTGGTGAACTGCCCACGGCCCTCCTATGAGACACAGACCGGGTAGAAAGAAAATGTGGTATTTTATCATGAACATTAGTGAGGACCAATTTATATGAAGATGGGTAGAAAAGTGATGAAGTGGTGCTTTAGGTTTAGTGGTAATTCAGTATTTTAGCCATGACGTGAGCAGCGAGCGCCCCCTCCTGAGATACTTCCGGGTCCCACTTTTGTGTCCCCATAGAGTTATACTGTGACGCTCCGTCAGACTAAATCTGAGACGAAAACAATCAAGAAAGTCTAATTTTACCGCTTTCCTCGCAACAACAAAGCTGCTGCTCTCCCAAATCTGGCTGTGACAGCCCCACACGGAATACTATCGCCATTTTATTTCATTGTGTCAACTAAATCCTCATTAATTGCAAACTAGATTCAACATACTCAAGCCTGCACACATTCTAAATATGCCCCTGAAATATTGTACTGAGCAAATGGACTGTTACCACCTTCAATAATAATTTATTGTCTCCACATAATATATTTTCTTTGTCATGGACACTTGTACAAAACATTAATAATTCTACTCGAGTTGGAAGCATTAAGAACCATTTTAACCCTCAATGGCTTCCTTTCTGAAAAAAATTACGTCATTGTAAAAAGATTCACACTTTTAGATATTCTATTTACAATGAGATGTGGACGGGAGCTGGTGCCACTTGGACCCGGACGTAACGTAGCACTACAAAATGACGTCGGACTTAAATACTCAATGCTGTTTGATTGATCTCCATACCCCTCTGTCTGTGTTCCAGACTGCCTCCATGCTTGCTGCGGTCCCGTCCGCCCTAGAGGAATGCGTTAAGTCCGTTCCCGACCCGCGACAACTGAAGGATGTGCTGCGATTCCACACAACACTTCTAGGACAACTGGATGTAGTCGGTGAGTCTCCTCGCACTGTCACGCATACAATTATTGTATGTAAAAATGTATTAAGACTTGAGGCATTGAAACTTTTTACAGAACAGTTTGTGAATGTGCGTATAATGTATGGCCTCACAAAGTAGACCAATCAAATCACACATTAGGCCTTCATTGTCTTGAGCAAAGATGTGAATTTAATAATAACCTTAAACTAACCGTTTTAGATGTCATTAATTGATTTTTGTTTGTTTTAGTGTTAGCATTATGTTATGCTTTAGCTAGTGAAAAATCAAAGAACCACTGACATAGAAACATAGCTTTTTCAGAAAACTGTCAGGATGTAGAAGACATTTTTAGAATCTGATCTCGGGTCAAAATGGGTTAAGGGGGACCAAAACATTCCTGGGGTAAAACAATAAGAAGAGGAAATCTAACCGTGGCATAGAGCGCCAAAGTCCTGACGTCACTCGCTCATCCCTTCGATTCAAATCGTTTCATATAAGCATTGTGGTCCAAAAATAAACAAGCTGTCTCTGCGTTATTGTCAGGGAGGTGTCTCTGTATCCTTTACGACCGTCAGTCCCTCATATATGATAGTCTGTTTTCTAGCGAAAATGTAACTAATTCAGTAGCAGTAACATTAGAGTTTTCTCTCAGTCAGTTGATTCTTCATATCCATATGAGAGTAACGGCCGAGATGACATGTTTATTTTTCAAACACAGTTCTTATATGAGGCGATCTAAAATCCCCCTATGGGGATTACAATGCAAATAAAAAGTACATGAACCAGTGGACTTGGTGCCCTCTACCGATATTGACGTCAGACTTCGGTGCTCTATTAACAATACCTTTTAACTAACTTCAACGCTTGCCCTTTGGCACACCTAAACTGGACATTATTGTTTTGAAACTATGCTCGATACATTGTGGGATATTACTACACCATGCAGTTAGCCGTTTTCATTATAGACAATAAAGCGTCGCAGTCCCCTTTCAGAACGACGAGTGGCCCACGAAATGATTCTCCATTCATTTTCTCCATAGGCTTTTCAAAACTTATTTATTTAAAGACCTTATAAGCGTCGTACAAAGCCAACTCTTGTCGTGATAAATCATGACAACAAACACAATATTTTGGACCAAACTAATAATTACAAAGAATAAAAACAACAAATGTGTTGTAACCTGCCGTTTTCTTCTTCTTATTATTTGTTCAGCCCGAAAAATTGTGTTTGTTGTCATGATTTGTCACGACAAGAGTTGGCTTTGTCCGCTGCGTAAACGTCTTTAAATAAATACTTTCTGAAAAGTCTATGAGGAAAATGAACGGGGATTTATTTTCCGGGTCTCTGGAGGGGGCGGGACTGCGACGCTCTATTGTGGCAGTGTAGTATGCTGCTGCCCTGGAATCTTTGCGAAATTACAGCACATACTGAACCTAATAAGCTTTCTCTTGATATTTATTGTAACTTTGAATATATGTATTGTGTTCCTCCTACAGACGAAACGCCATCTGCCTTTGGAAACTGCATCCTCTCGGCTCTGTCTCTCCCTCAGCTGGAGAAGGTTGTGATCGATGCCGACCACATGCAGTTACAGAGTCCCGCCGAGCAGATGCACGGCTGTGTGACCGTGCAGGTGGAGGGTGAAACGGTGACTCTGTTGGACTACATAAAGATTGAACAGCCGGCGGGTTTGAGTGAAGAACAAGGCTCCGTTAAATCGGATGTTCAAGACGGATCGGTGGCTGGTGAGGGAGCTTGTGGGCCGGGCGAGGAAGAAGACGCATCCGATCACGACACGCCGCACAGCCTCAAACCGGCGTCTTTTCAACCACTGAAACAAAGCAGGAGACTTCAGTTGAAGAGGCAAGCTTTAAACGAAAAGAAAAACGACAGCTCTTCGACGAGAAAGAGGCGGAGACAAAAATTCCCGAATGACAAGACCTGTCCCGACTGTGGCAAGACTTTCTTGCGCGCCACTGCCATGCGGCGGCACCAGGAAACGCATTCCAACACTCGTCAACTCAGGTACAAGTGCCCCGACTGCGACAAACACTTTAGGGATCAATATGACATGACTCGACACAGCATGCGTGTCCACGAGAGGGAAGTCATGATCAGCGACGAGGCCGAAGACGTAGAAATGGAAATAGTCGAACCGAGCACTTCTGACACGCCAGACACCAAAAACTGCTCTCTGTGCGGCAAGTATTTTGCTCGCCGGGTGGATATGAAGAGGCACATGAAGTCCCACTCCGAGGACCGTCCGTACAAATGCGCGTACTGCGGGAAGAGATTCAAACATCTGTACGTGTTGAAGAGACACCAGAAGGAGATATGCAAGAGCAAAGACCTCCAAACGATCAACCTGTTGGGTAACGGCACAGCGGCGTCGGACGGCGTGGGAACGGCGTCTCACGAGTGCATAACGGACGGCAAGATTTGTCCCATCTGCAGCAGGATCTTGCCGTGCAGCGCGGACATGACAAAGCACTTACGATCTCACACGGAGGAGCGTCCCTTCATCTGTATCACCTGCGAGAAGGGCTTCAAGTACAGGGACACGTTGAAGAAACACCAGCTCATCCACGGCCACGAGGGCATCCGAGAGGAAGAGAGCAAGTCCGTGGAGCAGATATTGGCCGAAGCGGACAGCGGCGGCGGCGGTCCCGATCAAAAGGACGGTGGTCCGGACACGGCCGCCGTCACCTCGGGAGACAACCCGCCCGCGGATCAAGTTGCCAAAAAAGCGAGTAAAATACACGTGTGCCCCGTCTGCGCGCGGGCCTTTGACAGTAAGAAACCACTTAATAAGCACATGCAGTGTCACACGGAGGATCGTCCGTATCATTGTGTTCATTGTAAGCGGCGATTCAAGCACATGCACGGTTTGAAAAGACACCAGATCTACGCCATCTGTCATAAAAAGATTGTACGGTTCTCGCAGAAAAAGGAGCAAAAAAGGGGTTCCACCCAGGCGGCATTGACCAGTGACCAGGGTGCACCCTTCAAGATACCAGTCTGGTGTTCCAATTGTGGCACGCACTTCGAATACCTCTCGGCTCTGAAGGAGCACCAGGAAAATGTATGCAAGGTGGAGGACAAAGAGATCATGAAATGCGACGACTGCGGGAAAGAATTCAAGAGCATGACCATGCTCAAAGTCCACCAGAGAATTCACAATTCACTCTATTGCAAAGAGTGCGGAAAGATACTCGCAAGTGAAGCTGCCTTTGAGAGACACAAGCTGATGCACAAGCCCATCCAGTGCACGATGTGTGAGAAGACCTTCACCTTACTGAGACGCCTGAGGGAACACTACGAGAAGCAGCACAACTTCACCGGGCCATTTCCTTGCCCTCACTGCGACAAGACTTTCTCCCAGCTGTCCTACCTTGCCGTCCACGAGCGGGTCCACAACGGAGAGTTCCCCTACGCGTGCGACATGTGTCCGGACAAGTTCAGGTCCTCCAACTGTCTGACGGTGCATCAACGCAAGCACACCGGCGAGAAGCCTTTCCTCTGCTGGCAATGTGGGAAATGCTATCGCTCGGCGTCCGAGCTGTCGGTGCACATGGGGACGCACTCGGACGAGAAGCCCTGGGTCTGCACGCAGTGCGACAAGGCCTACCGGACCAAGCTGCAGCTCACCAACCACGTCGAGCAGGTCCACATAGGCGTGCGGTACCCCTGCAACACCTGCGGGAAGCAGTTCATGAAGGAGATCTCGCTGAAGCGACACGAACTCATCCACACGGGCGAGAGGCCGCATCAGTGCATAGAATGCGGCAAGACCTTCCTGACGGCCAATGAACTCCGGCTCCACACCAGGTACCACACCGGGGAGCGGCCGTACAAGTGTGACCAGTGTGGAAAGGCCTTCATCCAGTCGGGTTACCTGAAGTCACACATGCGGATCCACACGGGAGAGAAGCCCTTTAAATGTGACATATGCGACAAAGCCTTTAGGCTGTCCTATCATATGAAGAAGCACAGGCGGACGCACACGGGAAAGCCAAAGGGTCACGTGTGTGAGGAATGTGGATTAGCGTTCACTCACAAGAAATCACTCTGTGAACATTCACTTACGCATGAAGTGAAAATCGTGCCCGCATTCACAGAAGTGAGAATTATAGAATTTCACTAGTAAGTTTTGTTTTGTTTTTTATATATTTTTGCTACCCGTTATGCTAGTCTCTTCAGTTCTACCACCACTACAGCATATATTTTTTAAAGTCATAGGTAGGGGTGAGTACCGAACCTCGGGACCAAGCAGGAGCCGAACCGAACATGCTTGAGTACCAGCCTACCAGGCAGGTACCTATCCAAATAATTCAATTTCGGTTCTCTCTTATCGGTTCCCACAGACACGCAATCACACGCTATTTATTTATTTTCAGGCCTCGTCCGAAAGTTTAACAAAGTACACTCAAGCTACAGAGTGTAGAGTAACATTTTAAGTCTCTATACAGAGGTAAAATCGAACCAAAATCTGGAACCGTTGGGAACCGGAATCGATAAGAAGTACCGGACTCATAAAAATCCTAACGATACCTATCCCTAGTAGTAGGTACAATTAAGAATTCGTAGAAAATATGGACGTGTTCGTTTTTATTTTACTTTTCGTTCTATTTTTGGCTGGTAGTGGCATTATGTAAAAGAAAGCTTTCCTATTAGGCATGTAACGATGTAACGATTCACTCAAGTCACGATACGATCTTTAAGAAATATATCTGCATATCTATGCTTCTCAGCACATTTATGAAATAAATAAGGGAAACATTAGAACTAATTTTACATTTGTAACAGACAGATTTTGTCTTGCGATGCATTGTTACATTCCTATTACCTATGTACCAGTCTATGATGTGTGTGACCTATAATGTACAGTATACATTATAGAGGTTAGTACCAGTGATCTTTCTTTGGAGTATTACTTTGTATTGCTGAATTAAGCCAATCTAATTTGAAATAAATGGAACTTTGAAGATAATTTCTTATCTTGAATGTTTATTTTCTTTTTTGGACTATTGCTATTGCTCTTGGGCAGAAAGTAAATTCACTGACATGTCAGTGCTGCTGTAGTGTACATTGTGCTTTAATACATAGTCAGACTTTGTCTAGTATTTGTCCAATTATTATTGATGACTGGCTAAAGATATAATTTACTATACTGAATGTAATTACCACTAACCTGTGTTTACTATTTTGCACTGGCTGCACTAGTTCAAAACTAACATGCCCATGTGAATGGGTGCTCAGTCAGTATCTGTATAAATAAAAATCACATCTGTGTGAAGTGAGGGGCGCTAATATATTAAATGTTGATTAGGTGATGTAATGGTGATGTAAAACAAATGTGCCAACACAAACATTAAATTCTCTTCATGGTTAATGGCATTTAATGTTTGCGTTAGGGACAAGATGAAGTAAATTTTCTCTTCATTGTCGATGGCATTTTTAAAACAAACCTGTACATAGGAGGGGCTTGCGCCTCAAAAATGCCTGGGTTTCCACTAGTAACCATATGGTAGCCTGGTTAATAAACCAGACCGAATCAGCCGTTAACCAGACTAACCATATGGTTCTAGCAAATGTAGTTTACTTCCTCAGCCACATGGTGTCAGTGTAGTTGTGATGTTGAGTCTGCACTCTGCAACACTCACTCTTGATAGTGGCACAGATCTCGGCCATAATGACACTCAACAACCTAAGTATTGGATTAAACAAAAAAACAGTGGTTTACTGTGGTGGAACAGTTTTATTTTTGCAGTGTGTTGCAATTCTTCCAAGCTAACCTTCATTACAATTGTGACAACAGACGCGGTAGACAATTTTTGCTGTAATGCACTCTGACCCTCGATCTGCACTTCTCGATTTTTTTAAAGTGAATTTGCAGTCTGTGTGCCACCTGATTGTAAACAAATCTGAGCGCCCGGGGGGCTCATGCCAGCTCAACCTCAGCTAGTGCAGCATCTCTGCCTGGATTCACAGAAAACCGCTCTCTCTCTCAAGAAATCAAAGGCAAACTGAGTCAGACCCTATCCAGAGAGTGTTGGGAGCAGATCACTTTTTAAACCCAAAGCATATTGATTTATATGGGCCTGTAATTGCTTCAGTGTGTCCTGGATTACTCCCCCCATAATTGAGGCCTGGCGAGGGCTCTCTTCCTAGACGTACCCCTGTGCCAGGCAAGTGGGCAGAGAAGCACCGCACCCACTCTGTGGCCCCACCAAACGGTACAACCAGCCCGCCAGGGAAAGAGCAGTGGCTCGCACCCCCAAACCGCTCTTCATCACTGTGGGGTGAGTAAGCTCACATGGTGCGCACGGCGCGCACAGTGTGTAATCCTTATAGTGTCAATTTAAAGATGCAATCTGTATGTTGTTTTGTGCGGATTTGAACAGACCTTCTCAAATCTAAATGGTACCTACTACTACTTCCAAGATGGAATCATAAAGATGTCACGTGCCGTTACCTTTGTACTATTTCTGTTTTTTATGTGTCTATCTATGGAGTTTAGATTACTCTAATAGACTCCAAAGGTGTGGTTAGAATATTGAAATATGTCTTCCCTGTATATTTTTGGTTTCTTCCTGAATACAGCTCAAAGCCTTTGAGTCAAAAGGCCCAATCGAAATGACAGTGAGATAGTGACATCACAATATCATCCGCTCCCTAAAAACACGACCAATGCGTTTCGGCCTACATGGGCCTTCATCAGGGTCAACAGTTGACCCTGAACTTTTTAAGAAATCTTGTGCTTAGGTCTGGGTGTGGCTTTAGGTCAGGTGGATCACCACCCATCGCCACATAAAAACACATTTTTTCTGTAAACTCTTTAGAAAAATATCTAGTATATTCATAGTACATGTGTACGTCTTTAATCTGATTGGCCAGCATCACTTCAATGCAGTAGGTGTCCTATACCCCAGACGTGCTGGTCATATTTTCTCAATGGAATTTTGAAAGGTGAAGACGGCTCGCCCCAAAGCCGTGGATATCTCACCCCATGTTGATTTCATGTTTATTTTACCTTATTCCCGTCCCTGTGACATACTAGTGTCATGGCCAGGGGATGTACATCAAGCTGCCTCACGCTAAGAAACAGGAGATAGGCTCCTGTCATTATGGGCCTCAAGGCTCTGCAAGGCTTACTTACATTTGAACGATTTCACCGCGAATGCCATTTCTCTTCACTGAAAGGTAGGCCTACCGTGTATGCAGGGTATATGTCATCTACTCATCTTGCAGCAAAATCAGTAACATTAAAAGTGTATTTCGTCTAATTTAGAAGAAATCTGACACTTGAATCCATAACATGCCATATGCATTCAGTTTTCTCTCCAGCATAATCGCATGCATATTAGGTGGTTGTGGAAACCCCCCCAGTATATCCAAACATCATTACAGTAGGCTATGCGGTACATATTATTGTCCCTTTGTTCTGTTGATTCTGTTTTTCAATTTCATTGATGACTCAGTGGAACATTCCAAGGTTTTGTAACAGCCTACACGAGTTCCGACAGGTCTCACGGCCATCACGGTGCCAGTAGTGTCATTTGCATTTGTTAATAATCCCACTGTTGGAAATTCCCTCATTACTGAAACATCACGGCAGCATCAAGACATAACAAAGTGAAGGGAAAACATCAGTACACGATAGAGAAAACGGTGAACATACTGTACTGGCATCGGTCCGCTGCTGTCATCATGATCCCCAAATTGACTAATTTGTCCATGGCATGGCACGCCCATTTCAAATAATGATTCTGCCCTACCCCAATGATATAAATTGTTAAAGGAGCCCATCAACCTTACCTTTTTATATAATTATTCCTTCCATCAATTTCTGTCTACTTGATCTACGTCTCATTTGGTGGCTATGGACGGTTCAGAAACCTGCCTGCCTACCAAGTACCAATGACATCATTGATGGGGATTCTCTTCCTGGAATGTTAACACACTGAAATAGAAGCCACTGTTCTTGCACTAAAAATAGATTTTAAAAGGCTGAAAACTTGTTTGAAACGACCAAACCTACCTACCGATGATGTCACTTTTGCGGCCCTCTTCTGAGACACGGACCGAATGGTACCATCTATCTATATGCCCAAACCACACCAGTTGCAACTTATAGTCGCAACTCCTTGCAACAAAACAGTTTTAAGGTCGACCACACCAAAGCAACTCCTTGCAACAAAACAGTTTTAAGGTCGACCACACCAAAGCAACTCCTTGCAACAAAACAGTTTTAAGGTCGACCACACCAAAGCAACTCCTTGCAACAAAACAGTTTTAAGGTCGACCACACCAAAGCAACTCCTTGCAACAAAACAGTTTTAAGGTCGACCACACCAAAGCAACTCCTTGCAACAAAACAGTTTTAAGGTCGACCACACCAAAGCAACTCCTTGCAACAAAACAGTTTTAAGGACGACCACACCAAAGCAACTCCTTGCAACAAAACAGTTTTAAGGTCGACCACACCAAAGCAACTCCTTGCAACAAAACAGTTTTAAGGTCGACCATACCAAAGCAACTCCTTGCAACAAAACAGTTTTAAGGTCGACCACACCAAAGCAACTCCTTGCAACAAAACAGTTTTAAGGTCGACCACACCAAAGCAACTCCTTGCAACAAAACAGTTTTAAGGTCGACCATACCAAAGCAACTCCTTGCAACAAAACAGTTTTAAGGTCGACCACACCAAAGCAACTCCTTGCAACAAAACAGTTTTAAGGTCGACCACACCAAAGCAACTCCTTGCAACAAAACAGTTTTAAGGTCGACCACACCAAAGCAACTCCTTGCAACAAAACGGTTTTAATGTCGACCACACCAAAGCAACCCCATTGGGGATAATGGTTGCAAGTAGTTGCATGTTGCCAGGAGTTGCATGGCGTATCATTATGAGCTTTAGTGAGGACCAACTATATGAAGATGGGTTGAAAATGGATGAAGTGGTCCTTTTAAGAATGGACATAATACTTTTTGTGTGATTTGTGTGGTAGATTAAACTACCAATCAATTGGCTGAGGGTCCCCTGGAACCCCCCCAACCACTGGTGGTCCCCAGACCCCACTTTGAAATCCACTGATCTAGGCCGCTTGGAAGCTGTGTAAAGAAAATGGACTGAGTACAGCTCCATCGTGTTCTCCACTGAAAGTGACCGTGCATGAGTGAGGCCACCGCCAGGCCTTCAGGTTTTCTTTTTTTCTTTTTTCTTTTAGATTTATGTAATACTAATAACAGTTTGTTGAAACTTTCTGAGAACTCCGTGCTACAGTACGTATTCTTCCATCCTCTCTCGCAGTAATCCAGATTCCAGCAGGTTCGACGATCACAAAGTCAAACTATCTGACAGAGGTTTTCTCCTTTTTTCTGTTTCTCATTTCAATAGTTTGATCATCAACAGGCGCCACGGAATTTCCTGCCCTCTTTGCCAAAATAATTTGACCCCTGCATGTTACTACGGAAACATGGAGTATCAAAACAAGCACCCCATTTCTCGCTTTGCTCCATGACGCACCTTATTTCTTCCATATGAACGCCGTATGGCATGCTAATGCCTGCTTTCTGCATGCATCGTACAACAATGTCGAGGCTTGTAGATTGGCTATTTACAGTGAGCAACATTGCTGTAGGACAAAGTATACTGTAGCTCATGCTTAAAGGGCTCTAATGGCATATCATCGCCAAAAAACCCACATGCATTACTACCACACGCAAACTCAAACAAGGTGGTACCACACCCAGTTGTCTTTTTTTCCCCCTTTTTGACTGAAAAAACACATTTGAGAATGTACAAAGAAGACAAGGCCCCAAATTACCCCTACAATCACTTGCAACAGATACCCTAATATCCTCTGACTAATCAGGTGTGTGTGTGTGCGTGTGTGTGTGTGTGTGTGTGTGTGTGTCCGTCCTCATGTGAACCTGTGTGTGTGCCCAGTTATCCCCAACCTCACGCATCCCCTCCCAGCTTGAGTACCAGCCCTGCAACACCCCCCCCCCCCCCCCCCCCCCCCCCCACACACACACACACACACCAGACTACACGTGCACACACCGCTCCGCAGTCTCCCGTACTACTGTAATGCATGAACCCATGCTGGTTTGTAAATTAGGCCCAGTTCCTTCCCACATTTCTTACTTTTTTATTTATTATTTCCCCTGCTTTTTCGTCTATTTAAATTCGTAGACCATTGTCACTCATTACGGAAATGTTCGGCTGGGCGGCCGGGACAACGTGAAATGCCCTCTCTCTCTCTCTCTCTCTCTCTCTCTCTCTCCGCTTCCTACAGTGAGAAAAACCCTGGGAGTGAAAACAAGCCCTTTTCCTGGTCAATGAGTTCACCCGTCTCCCCAGCGAGGCGAGGAGAGAGAGGGGGGGGGCGGGGGTGGTGCACTGCACTGGCCATGGGACGGCGGAAGGGGAGACGGGGGGGGGGGGGAGACGGGGGGGGTGGAGGGAGGGAGGGAGCAAGAGTCTTACAACAAAAGAGTGAATGGTCAGAGAGGCGAGCTGGCAGCAGGTCGGGTCTGAGTGGTGGACATTAGAGGGGTGAATGAGGGAAGGTCAGCCTCTGCCTACTATACTGCATCAGCAGATGTATATGTACTGCATCAGACAGCAGGCTCCCGGACCAGTCAGTCAATACTGCCAGACCAGACCACAGCAATAGTGATAAAAGGGAACTTTGTGATAAAACGCTGATACATTTGCTAGTTCTTGTCATCTGTAATCAGTGTCACCAAAGGCCAGAGAGAGTTTGGGGGGGGGGGGGGGATAATCAATTGTGTCACATCAGTCAAACACATAGCAACATTTTGTGATTGATATACGGCAGCTTGTTCTTGTAATCTGTAATAATCAGCGGGGGGGGGGGGGGGCAAAGGAAGGATGCAATATTTTTCATCGGAGGAGCTCGGAGGACGAATACAGCTCCCTTCAGAGAGGCCTCCTTCAGTGACCGACTGTGTCCGACCGGTCTGATGCGAACAAGGTCATCTGGTTTCGAAAGCAGCTTTGTCCCTTTAATCAGAAGAGCATCATCATATTCCATGTACCAGCGGCTTCTTGCTATATGACGCAATTCACTAGGGAGTGCCAACGGAGACGTGCAGCAGTGTGAGTGTATATGTTCCACCTTCCACCTACATGCAGCTGAACTGGCATCACTTATATACCACCGCAGATATTCAAATCTATAGCCTATACACACACATTGAGATCATGGCAGTTCTGCAGTCATTTCAATTCACCCGGTTGTGTAAGGTGTATAGGCCTATATGTTATAAAGGCATGACTGACCCCTTAAAAGGGGTTTTGTAATGTAATCACAATTGAGCCAAGATCTTTCATGTTTTACACGGGATGTGCAGTGTTTTACAAGTCTCTTATTGGTGTCAATTAGCCCATGCAATCTATATTTAGTGGTCAGTGTAGTGTATGTATGGGGGGCTTGCATCACGTGTTTTAACCATAGACGGTTTCAACCTGTTTTCTGTGCTTTTATTTTCAACATGCTGCTGCATGTATATTTTGTCTGATAGTCCTTTGGATGGATGTAACCTTGATTATGATGATGCACTTCTGTCCAAGCAAGCCGGATATGCGTATGTCCTGCTTTATGATTGGGTCAGCACTGATCTCCCGTTTAATGATTGGATCAGTGATGATATACCCTCAACTCTCCTTAAGCCCTGGTACGAGGCGATGGTCCGTCTGCCCGATCTGTTTTCCAATAATTGTGAAAAACACTCGACTCTCGACAACTTCACAGAATCACATTTATAGGCTATGTGGCAATGGCACATTTGTGATTAATGAGTGCGAGCTGAGCAGTGCTCAGTAAGACATTTGAGTGAGCAACAGTCCAGACTCCAGAACTAAAAGTGCATGGCTCAAACATGATGAGCACTAAGGAAAATCACATAGTCACCCATGTGTCAGAAATGGAATTCCCGGTTGTAAAAGACCTTTGAATATATTTTTTCCAAGTTGTCAAATTTTGCCAATTTGCATTTGTTTAAAGAAAATGTCATAGCAATATGGTCATTTTGAGTTCAATTCTAACAATGATTAAAATGATGTGAAGTCACACTTTTCATATTCGAGCTGCATGCCTGTGGACTGCGAGGCACCCACATTACGCACAAGCAGTCGCGGTATAGGGACAGCAGTCATAATCATAATTCCGAACCTCTATTACTTCACGTTTCTGAGCTTTCAGCACCTAAAATATACTTTGAGCTGCGCGGGTGGCGCGGTGCCTCTTGTTCTATCTTGATTTGAACTACTAACCAAGTCTTAAAGAGATCAAAATTCAATCCCGCTCTTAGAAAAAGAGAAATGACGTTATTTGAATATGTGCCCAAAATCCTTAATGAATAACTTAGGACGAGTAGGAGGCAAATTCCGTCCCAGCTGTTTCCTGTTGAAAATGTCTGTGTAATGTAGATAAATGTGAGGGATTTTCTCCCTAAATCCGTCTCCTGTTCGCTAAATCTCACTTCTCCAAAACGAGCCTGCGCAATGGAACAAAGTCGGAATATTGAGATGTGACATTGCCTGCATCTCATCCTCTTTCTCTCTGTTTTTAATGACTTCAAACAAGTTCATTTTTGCTGGGCTTTGTCGTGCGGAGACCCGACGTGGGGATGTCTAGCGCTCATTTCTTTCAGTGGCATTTATGTGATGTCTTCAAGGTAACTTTACCTGATTTCCTTTGACAATAGATTATCACCTTGGATATTCACTTGCTCAGTGTTTGCACAGAGCATCCTTATCTAGTCTAAACGAGCAATAAAAAAAAGCAAATGTGTATAGGTTATGTGTGATCCTGCAGTTATACGTTTGCAAACTTTGCATGTAAATTAAATGTGCATTTGTTAATATTCGTTTTAAGTTGTCATGCACATTTGGCTATAGACAGTGCATGGCTGCAGCTGCATGTTTTTATATGAATGAGAGACGGTCCCCGTTTGCTTTAATTCATTTAATGAAAATCGTAACATGTCTCGTGCATGAGTTTCTCTCCCTGCATGGATAGGCTTCCATGAGTCTTCCACCAGCGTGCGCTCTGCCCGGTGCCTTTTTCATCATAAAGCCTCTACTGTACTTCTGAACTTTGAAAGTATTTCTGCTGAGTGTGCATATATTGGGTGCTAAAAAAATCTAACATATGCCTCGTGTTAGGGAGAGAGCTTTAAGTCTAACAGGGGTACTCTTTGGCCATAATACGGACCGACCGTGTGGTTGGAGCTGTGATGTAGATGGATCATGTCCTCTGTTTATTCTCTTTATTATGTATATTTGGCCCACTTAGCTTCCTCTACTGGGTTTGGCCCGGGAGCCGTTTTCCATCTCACTTTTTGGATAGGCTGGATTGGAACCCTAGCTGGCTCATAAATTAGTCGTCTTTTTGCAACGCTTTTTCTTTTCCTTAATTTTTTGAGCTTTGCCGTGCCACATTTTGCATTGAGTAAAAAATGCATCAAAATACGTATAATATAAATAAAACTTAAACCCGCCTTAGTTTGATATTATTGTTTAGTATAGGCTAAGTTAATGCAGAATAGGACATAATTTGACAAACATGGGAAGAGACGCCGCGAGAAAACAAAACTATAATACAAAGTATATATAGGCTATACTTTTGTATTTTTGGAGCGCACATGCATGTTCCGTTTGCGCCCGGCCCATTGATTCTACGCAGGACAGGAGCATAAAAATCATCTGGTTTATAGTCTTGATAGATAGGCTACAGTTAAGTAGCTCTGTACTTAATACTATTTATAGGCTATAGTAGCCTACATTTATAGTCTACATATCCCTGTAAACATAGCCTATAGCTGTAAATGCAGGTGTTTCCACTTTTTGTGTTTAATCTCTATTCCCTACTCTGACTAGTGACTGACTGATGAGGAATGGATGACACTGATTGTTCAACCGGTTGCACCTGCGACTCGGAAGCCAGGGCAATTCAATATCTATATTAAGTTCCCTTACTTATGCTGTGTTCTTCTATGTTCTGTCTGTCTGTCTGTCTCTCTCTCTCTCTCTCTCTCTCTCTGTGTGTGTGTGTGTGTGTGTGTGTGTGTGTGTGTGTGTGTGTGTGTGTGTGTGTGTGTGCGCGCGTGCGTGTGCGCAGTGTGCGATGTGCTGTATCTCCTGTACCCACACCCTTTCAATACTGCTGTGCGTGCTAACGCTCGCTCCGACGACAACAGGGGCGGGGCCGGAGACCTTGTGCGGGGCGGAGCTAGTGGACACGCTGCAGTTTGTGTGTGGAGACAGAGGCTTTTATTTCAGTAAGTGAAGTGCACCTTTTATTTATTCATAAAGCTGTATGTTTGTATCTGTCCCATGCACCACCACCACCACCACCGCTCTAATGTGCACCTCTACCTCATAAATAAAAAAGCAGAACCTTTTTTTTCCTTCTCTACTTGTCTTGACTTTCATATCATATAAGTGTTAAATCTTCTAACCCCCGCCCCTCCCTCATTCCATTCCTTGCATTTCTTCACTTTATCTTTTCTTATCAGAGAAGAGCTGATATCCCTTAACATATCTGTCTTCAATGCAGACTGTAAATAGAGTAATATGGCTTGATGCCCAGGTTTTGTAGAAATAGCATGACTGTGTGTAGTGTACATCTTGTCAAAGGTTCTGAAAGCGTATAGGCCTACATTGATGTTAAGCAAGCAGTATGAATATTGTACTCATGGCAAATCACAGCTCTACCCATGGGAATGGGGCTTAAGTGGAATTTGGCTGACGATCTCTAGGAATGGAGAGGGGGTGGGGGTCAATGTTGCAGTGATTTTCTTTTTTTCCACTAGAAAAGCGAAAGCTAACCAAAGAAAAACCCTCCATTAAGAATCCAGGATTTAAATCTCCTATTTTCCATTAAGGTTACTGAAGCCAGCCCAGATATATGGAGCTACTGAGGTTAGGTGCAATGTGTTCCTCCAGCAGACTTGTACCCTGATCTCTCTCTCTCTCTCTCTCTCTGTCAGAGAGGAGAATAAACTACTCATTACCACCCTGGCTGCAACTTTTGCATTTTCACACTCTTGCGGTGTAGAGCCATGTTTCTTGGACGTTGCAATTGTATTCTAGTAGCCTATACAGTACATGGTTCTGTCAGATATGTGTGAGATGAGTTAAAAACTCACCAACAAGTCTGCTGTATTAGCAGCTTCCGGCTCCAGCGTGAAGCCTCATTTGGGGACATTCAGCATGGTTGATGTACCAGGGTCATGAATATTGGCCCTGTCCCAGCCAGGATAACCAAACATCTACATGTGGTAGGCAGTAATTTGCCAAGCCACATGCAGGAGCCTATCTCCTGTTTCTGTAGCGCGAGGGTATATATATTTTGGTATGACTTTGACGGGGACCCGAACCCGAATCTCAGGGCAGACAGTCAAACCACATGGCCACTGAGCTGGTAGCATGTGTGTACTTGCTAATTATTGGAATTAGAATGTGAAATATAGTGACCTACTACCCGTGGACCACACAATTCGGGAATGATGCAAGTCGGGAACGACGCAGATTGGGAGTGCATGCCATGATGCCCCGCACCCGGTTCTGCAATATACCCTACCTGTTGTCAGAGAGTACTCGCTGTACCCACTGTTGGAGTACAGAGTGCTGTACCTGTTATCACTGGACCACATTTAGATATTACAATCAATGGCCCATTGACAATTATTATTGCCATTATAAAGCCCTTATTGTTCTTCTACCGTCTTTTCTTCTACCGTCGCACCTTTTGCAGTTCTGTGCGTCAGTCGCTTTACAAGAAATTGGGAAACAGTCAAGAACTGAAGGTCACAGTGATTCGTCAAAGCACCTCTGACATTTAGATCTCCCAATTATGATTGTATGACCTATATGACACTCCTGACAAATGACAGTGTTAACCACTCCCCCTTGAAATTGCATTTGCATTAATTTGTGCGGAGTATGGACCCCCGCTAATGCATGGTTGGCTGCTGGACTATATAGCGCTGACAAACAATCCCTTCAGCGAATCAGCTAAACGAAAAAAGTGACGTCATCTCCATAGTCTCCAACTTTTTGTCTTGGCCCTGTCTTATCGCTGCTTGCAGCTATATTTGTACTTGTTGTCACGTTGTATCCGTTGTCAAAGTACCCGGTGCAGTACACACTATAACTATATCATACAGAGGTACAGGATCCCCAATGTCTCGCCGGGCGTTCTATTGTATACCATACCATTTATATTGGTGCAGCGGGCACACACATGAAGCAGAGCTATAGGCCAATGGTGTCCATGATGTGCATCTGACTCCATGTGTGTGCATTTGCCCGAGCTATATGTGCATCTGACACCTGTGTGTATTTGTGTGCACACCTGTGTGCATTTGACGGGCCACAGTGGTTCACCCACCCCCATCCATTAGGTATTTTAATGATAGGATACTAGACTTGGGAACGATGCATGTCAAGAAAGATTCTGGACGACCACCTATCCGACCGACTCGACGCTGCAGGACACCACGCTCCCTCAGCGATACGTGCAGCAAGTTTACACTGAATCGGTCCGGCGATATACGCAAAGGACACACGGGCCCATACTGTATGTATACTGTATGCAGTATGTTCGCATTTATAGTAGGATAGATTCTAAGACATATGGTTTCTGGCACCATCAAGATTAATGGCGAATTCTCAATGATGCTCTTTCTCAGTCACTGATTGCATTACATGTAACACGGAATCTACTGTTGCAGTCTCAAAACAAAAGCAATTGATTTTGGCCCATGGTTTTGTTTTCAGTACCATTTTTCTACCTTATTCCGTCTTCATGTTTCACATTTGGCTCCGGGGGACTCGCGGAACAGAAGCAGACATACTTTAACGCTGATGAAATCTTAAACATGTGCAAAGGTTCTGATGAGGTGCGAGGGTGTTGCGAGAGACGCTGATGATGTGTCGGCTACTGATGGTGCCTTTTTTGTTCAATCTTTTTTGTGAATGTTTCTCACAGTCAGGCTGCTGGAGCTAGCGCAGCGCTCGCTGTTGTCCATATAGTTGTCATCTCACGAGAAAACGACTGAACCGAGGCCAGAGCAGCTCGTAACTCCTCCTTGCGCAGGATTTATCGATTGAGTTTGTGGTTTTCTGAGAAACAATTGACTTTCATTGCTTTATTTTAGTCTGAGCAGTCAGTGAGCTGTCCGATCGCCATCGATGCCACATTCTTGTGTGTGTGTGTGTGTGTGTGTGTGTGTGTGTGTGTGTGTGTGTGTGTGTGTGTGTGTGTGTGTGTGTGTTTCTCAACAGATAATTGTATGGTATGTACAACAGGGTGCTGTGCAGTGGAAAATATGCTGTGCAGTGGAAAATATGACACATATGGGTTGTGTCATCATTCTGTAGAAGCCAGTAGTGTGACAGCTGGGCCAACCTAGCTGCCCTGAACTCTTCCCCTCTTGGTCTGGTCATGATGTTGCACTTGGCAGGCCCTCTCTGACCGATGATGTGTTGTGTCCTGGCTGCATGGGCAGTGGCGGAAAGTACATTTACTCGTCTTAAGTACTGTACGTGAGGACAAGTTTGCGGTATTTGTACGTTACTCGAGTATTTCCAATTTCCAATACTTTTACCTCTACTCCACTACATTTCGGACCCAAATGTTGTACTTTTACTCCTTTACGTTTATTTGAAAACTTTAGTTACCAGTACTTAGTTTACTTCTCCGGCGCGTGGAGGGACGCGGCCGGAATAGTGCCTCCCAGTCCCGGCAGAGTATAGTTTAGGAGGAACGGATTGTGTGGCCCTGGGTTTTCCCTAATGGGACTGATCGAGGGTAGCTACTGGGTCGTAAGTCGGGACTTGATCAACCCCGGCTGGGTCACCTGAGAGGGGTATGATGTTGGGAGACCCGAAACCCCGATGACCTTGGGATACATCACTGAGGATACGTCCCAGGAGCATCCATGCGATGTATTTGAGTGTTTTTTATAGATTGCGATTATTATTAGAAAACATACATTACTCACTTCAGCCCTATATACATTTCGGCCATTTGAAAATAGCTCATCTACAAGTTCACAATGCGTTGCGATGATTGTGAGCTTGTACTGTAGATATGCTATTTTCAAAAGATTATTATACATTTGACAACTTTAATTGGGACATTCTGCACAATGAGTACTTTTGGTACTTTAAGCACTTTTTGAAGCCAATAATTTTGCACTTTTACTCAAGTAAATGTTGAATTCCGGACTATTACTTAGTTATAACGGAGTATTTCTATGTTGCAGTATTGATACTTTTACTTAAAGGACCACTTCACCACATTTGAACCTATCTTCATATAATTGGCCTGCGTCTCTCATAGGAGGGCTGTGGGCAGTTCAGAAACCCGTTCACCAGTGAAATCATCGATAGGGAATCAGAGCTATAGACACCGCAGGCTTTCTATTCCTGAAAAGTTGCAATGTGATAATGGAAGCCATCGTTCTCACGATAATATCAATAACATGTCAATTCTTTTTTTTCTTTTTTTTTGTTAAGCCTAATGATGATGTCATTGGTGGACAGGTTTCTGACCTGCCCACAGCCCTCCCAGGAGGCATTTTATCATGAACATAAGTGACGACCAATTTTAAGAAGTTGAAAAGTGGTGAAGTGGTCTTTTAAGTAAAAACGTTTTCCACCACTGTTCTGGACTCCTGGGAGAGGCTTGCAGTGACATCGGAGCCCATGTGGTGCAGAGTGAGCGCGGCGTTGCCATTCCACCTAATGTACGTCACTGCTAAAGTAGCTGCACTTGCATTTCATGACTTTGGATTTCATTACCCTGACAGGAATGTGAAATAGTAGTCGGCGGAAATCCTTTATTTACTTTGAAGATAATTAAACTAGCAGTGCATGCTTCAGAAAGAAAGAAAGGATCGATCAATCAATCGATTCTCTACCGTGGTCGGTTTCTCCCAATTATTAGGCTGACCTAGAAATCCTGAGTTATCTTTGTAAAACTTTAGCAGCAGACAGCATAACTGGAGGGTTGATCTGTGTGGGATATGGAGGTAGACATTCCCTGTGTGAGCAGGGTGTCTCCTGGCAGATGTCTAACTTCAGTAATGTCATTATACTAAAGTAACATTTAGTTCCTGCAGAAGAAAGTTGAGATTGTTGGTCTCAAGGTTTAAATTTGAGTGCTTGCCCAGCGATTGATGCACCAAAAAGCTGAAAATAAACACACACACACACACACAAAGAAAAATAATACCGATCCCAAGCCAATGGCCTCTTTAGTTGTCTCATTCGATATTGTGTAATGAAGGGCATAGTCCAAAAAACCGTTAGCCATCAATTATTTTGCTCGTCAGAGATGTCCTGTTAGCAGAGATGAACAACTTCCTGCATGCAGAAATTAGTTTACCCAAACCATAGGTGTATTATTGTATAGGCGATAGCCTTACCATAACGGCTAGGATCATAATACATACTTTATTTATGGGACTTTACAACCATGCGTTGTCGGGTGTGGTGGTGTTTAAATGTAAAGGCGAATATTTAGAATTTGAGAGCTGTCAATTTTGGATGACTCGAATTGTATTACATTTTAGGTCTATTCATACTCCAGTTTTAGGCGTTAAAGTGACCACCGCGGTTGTTGGGAAAACTACAACATGACGTCATGCCGTGGTGATAAGTGACTCACCGCTCACCCAAACTGGAGTATGAATAGGCCTTTTTGGGTGAGCATAATTTGGTTTTAGTTGCCAGAGGAGAAGAGTAAAGGGGGAGAAATTGATGAGACTTTCCCCTCAACACTGCTTGTCTCTGTGATTTTTATTGAAAGCAGCTGTGGGCGTTGTAGTAGGTATAAACAAAGCATCACAAACATTGAACATACAAGCACGCAGGCATGTGTGTGTGTGTGTGTGTGTGTGTGTGTGTGTGTGTGTGTGTGTGTGTGTGTGTGTGTGTGTGTGTGTGTGTGTGTGTGTGTGTGTGTGTGTGTGTGTGTGTGTGTGTGTGTGTGTGTGTGTGTGTGTGTGTGTGTGTGTGTGTGTGTGTGTGTGTGTGTGCGCGCACACACAGCTAGGGCTTGCCCCGGTGCTGCAGGGGATTATGTGGATTACAGGATGATCAGTGTAGCCCTCCTCCTCCTCCTCCCTAGTGTGAACTAGTGTGAACTCCTTGTGTGTGTGTTCACACAACCTTCCGCTGTGTGAACGCACACACAGCGGAAGGCAACTGAGCCCTGAAGAAAGCCCTCCTGTGTCCTCCCCATCACTCAGAAAAAGGTGTCGTTTTCCCATTGAGGCCCGACTGTACTGTAAAACTCTGACCCGTCTCTGAATTACCGCTCCGAGGAACAAAGAGGCATCTCATGAAAAGGACATGAAGGCGTCGTCCAGATTTTGATCTGTACATTAGTTGAAGTCAAGACACGAGGGATTTGAGGACACCTGCCGACCAAGACAGCACTTTCAACTCCATGCACTGGCCTTAATCCATTTGTGTTAGTGCACAAAGTGCAAAGTGAAAATAAGGATATAGTGTCGGCTTGCATTTGTTCAAAGTTTGCCAAGTGCTTGTTTTCTGATTTACAGTTGATGTGCTGGGCCTGTCTGGCATATTCTCCCTTCTGGGACTTGGGAGTTCGGACTGTCTCATAAAACCTCCGAATACACTTTCATACTGGATTTTAATTATGTCACTAAAGAAGATGGACCTCACCTCAGCTGAAAATGTGAGGGGAACTGAGCTTTGCCATAAACCCTTTGTGGTACCAGTGATAAAGAGTTAGTTTCCAGTTCTATAGCAGCTTTCGGAGTCCCAGTCCAGCCATAAACTGCCTGACACTTTGCAGGCAGAGTATGCACTGGCTCCAAGAATTCACTGGTTTTTATTGACCACGACCAAGCGGTAAAAAAGTCAGGTCCTTGCTGTGCCACTTTGGAATGGGGGAATCCAGCTATCACTTTTCTATAGTGTTCCTCAGAGGATTGACTGCTATGTGGGTTTTGTCCATCAGAGGAAGAAACCTCAGTTTTTAGACGTAGCGGTGGCCCCTGCTTGACCGCATAGCCGCATTAAACGGAGTAGTTTCTAAAAACAAAAAGGCCAGACTGCATGTTTGTTTTATGACGGGGATGGCTGGTGATACAGAGTTCAAAGTATTCAAAAGGAAACGGATGGAACACTAGCCTACCCCTTCTTCATGATTACGTATATATAGTATATTAAGTAAGCATATACCAAGAAGTGACTTCGACCAAAAACAACAGGTCTGGGAATGCCCATATATATATATATATATATATATATATATATATATATATATATATATATATATATATATATATATATATATATATATGGGCATTCCCAGACATATATATATATATGGGCATTCCCAGACCTGTTGTTTTATATATATTATTAGTATGTATGTATATATATATATATATATATATATATATATATATATATATATATGGGCATTCCCAGACATATATATATATATGGGCATTCCCAGACCTGTTGTTTTATATATATTATTAGTATGTATGTATATATATATTATATATATATATATATATATATATATATATATATATAAAAGAATTGTGGTGTCTCACTGGTTAATTACCCAACATGCAAGCACCACTCTGGAGAGAGAGGGAGGCAGAGAGCAACAATAGGACGCCACCCTTTGGGCCAGGTGATTGACAGCAGATACATACCTCATCATCAGCTCAGACAACTCGACGCACCTGCGCTCATCAGCACCTGAGCACAGCAGTATAAAAGGGAGAACTCTCTGCCTCACTAACAGATCCAAATACCATTCTATGTTATATTATGAAATCCCTATACTGACAAGCGCATTCTATTATTATTATATACCTTTATTGAAAGGATAAGCCCCTTGAGATGTCGCTTCTCATTTTAGAGGGGGTCCTCAACACAGATACATTGTACAATACAGTTCACAAAACAATACAGTACAGTACAACCATACACACAGACAGGACAAAACAAAACAAAACAAAACAGAACAAAAGCTCTCCCAAAGATAGCTCCCACCCCATTCTCTCTGTATCTCACTCGCAGGCAGTATACCGGGCACGCGCTCCTTGGCCGACAGGCGCGTGCATTAGACCGGATATTATGAAGTGACTATCGGCTTATGGAAATGGAAAGAAAGCAACCAGAGTACACGGATATGGAAAAGGAGTAGAAACACGGCCCCAATACACAGCCTTCGACGAAAGAGTACAAATACTCGAGTACAGGCTGAGTAGAAATGCTTATCTTTCTGAAACATCGTTCTGAGGGCATTTATTGACCTTTATCCGCCTGTTTGAGTTGACCCGTTGATATCCATCCTGGTGGAAGGAAGACCTAAGCTAAGAGCTATGCTAGGCCTAAGCTAACCCTGTACCTACCTCATATACTCGCCTCTGGAATCCCTTGCAGGAGTACTTACCCGAATCCTCTGTGAAAGTAATCCAAAAACTCACCTGTGACGTCCAGCGACGAAGATCCTCCTTATTATCCTGGAAATGAATTTATGTTGAAACCTTACCTTTGACTGCATTCCCCTGAAAGAAAGAAAGAAAGAAAGAAAGAAAAGTTAATTTCTGATCTGAATTTATGTTCAATAAATGCCCTAGTGAATGGGCAAACCTGACTATATATATATATATGGCAGGAATACCATGTACTTAAAGATGGAGTGCCGATTTTTTGAGGTGTTTATGAGGTGACAGTACTTCATCTGTGGTTGTTCTGTGCAATGATGTCTTCCCTTTGTATTTAGGGTTTCTTCCTGGAGGCTGAAAAAAAACTGTGATATAGTGACATCACAATATCACCCTTTATCATACAACAATAAATGGGTGCCATAGACATAAAATCACACCTGTGTGAAGTGAGTGGTGCAACTCCGTGTGGGGGTGCCCGGGGGGGGGGAGGCTCCAGACCCACAGGAACGCACCCAGGGTGCCGGCCCGATTTGGGCGAGCCTCCCCGCGTCCGAAACGGTTGAGAAATGACAGTGTTACCGTGTGGGGTCCCTATACTGTACCCTCTAATGTACTGTCACTGTACTGTACTGGCACACCCGAAATCACCATATATACAGTTAATATGTGTGTGTGTGTGTGTGTGTGTGTTTGTGTGTGTGTTAGGTGGTGATAAACAACCATGCTTTTTTCGTGCTCAAACGCACCCAGCCACCCACTCACACACATAGCTCCGTAAGGAGCACCACTCAAAAAAAGGTGGACGCCTTTTCTGGCTCTGGGGCGCGTGTCAAGATTGAAGGCACAATTTTCCCGAGATTCCTTGGGAAGCATGAGCGGAAGCGTGCGTAACATAAGTCCCGGAAAAAAAGACTCACTGTGATTGGCCAATAGTCACTTGAGTGACATCGAGAGACATGGAGGAGTCGCATGAGTGACGTCCCTTGGGCAGAGACGCCGTGTCAGAAACATGCGCAGAGTGCCTTCAGCACTTTCTTCCATGCTTGACTTCCTGCCTTCAATGGTACATGTGACATGACGCTCCAATGAACTGCCTATCAACACATAAAAACAACATTTTGAAAAAAATCTTCCTCCATATGTATAAAAATAATACCTGATGATCATGTTTTAGCCACACCACTCCATCTTTAAACAATGGTCGCTTCCCTCCTACTTGTCATAGCTTGGCTTGGAGAGCTGAGGCGCGTGCATCTGTCAGGGATAGATTGTTGATTTGTTTTACAGTCAGGGGGGGAAAAACCCTTTTGTTTATGAGGGATTACGGCTGCTATCACTGGAAATGCTGCGTTTAAACCCTCCAAACCCCATTCCGACTGATTATTCTTATGCATGTTTTCCCCAACCTGCCCCAGCTGATTATTCCACATGCCACAGGGTCGTGCCAGCTGATTTTTCTCTCCTGTCCAGCTGTTTGTGCAGCGGGGTTGCGAGTTATTTTGAGAACAATAGCGGAAGTTAATTTGTAAGGCTTTATTTTGTGGAATTGGAAAACAGGCCAAAGTGCTACACGTGGCTTGCAGTGGCTATTATATAATCCTAGTCACAATGGGCTCTGGAGCATGTCTTGGTAGACATCGGGTACATGACAATCGATAGGATAGATAGTCACACAATGTGACAGATGTGAGCTAGTGCAGTTTTCTTTAGGATTTTAGGACCCCCAGTTTGATATGTATTAGGCCATGGACCCCCATTTGAAATAATTCCTATCACTGCAACCACAATCTACACTGTGAGATCCTGTTTAATGTATGGGACCAACTTTTATTTGTACACTCAGATAGGGATGGAGCTTGTTCATTTTTGACTGGTGCAACCACTCCCTTACGGAGCTATGTGTGTGGGTGGCTGGCTGGGTGGGTGCTGAGCACGAAAACAGCATGGTTGTTTTTCACCACCTGTGCGCAACCTAACACACATGCACATATTAACTGTATATATGGTGATTTTGGGTGTGCCAGTACAGTAGAGGGATCCCCACACGGTAACACTGTCATTTCTCAACCGTTTCGGACGCGGGGTGGCTCACCAGAATCAGGCCGGCACCCTGGGTGCGTTGCTGTGGGTCTGGAACCTCCGCCCCCCACCCCCACACGGAGTTGCACCACTCACTTCACACTGGTGTGATTTTTATTGATAACGAGCCTTACCGATCAGGCTTATCGAGCTGGGTTCTTATCGAGCCCACTATCGAGCATATTCTATTTTGTGGAAAGATGCGAGACGACAAATTCTGAACAGAACCAGTATCTTTTACTAGGGCTTTAAAATTCAGCACTTTTCTAACAGAAGGCAATTAACCTTTTTACTTTTGGAAACTAATATTGAAGAAACTGTTAACTGGTTAATGTGTGTACCATCACTTACTAAAGCATCATTATGTTTACCCGGGCAGTGCTGGTTGGCAGGCATCAATACACTTTTAGACTGACATGTTTGTGCCAGCGTGGGTGATTAGATTTATTTCTTGATCGCCTCTTGTCTTGATTGTTTAACAGGACGTCACATGGGCCGCTATATGCTCGATAACAGGCTTGGCAACCCCAAAGCTTATTGATACCGGGAACTCAATAAGCTTGTTATCAGGTTTCATCCCTACTCTCGAGTGGGGATGATTTGGTTACAAATGATTTGGTTCTTTCCTAAACTATCAATTATTTAGCTGCGAACCCCCTGGAACCCCCTGAAGCAATACCGGAGCCAAAGCATTAACGTTAAATTATGTGTGCAAATATATTCCAAAATTCCCTGTTTTGGCGGGGGGGGGGTTTGGCTTTTGTTTTACTCGTCTAGAAATATTTTGTTTTAATTGAACTTGTCATTTCTCAGAAGCATGAGCCCTTTATAAATTCCCATTGCATTATGGGTATACTATGCATCCAACCCATATAGTTAGAGTCATATCCAATCGCATGTGCAGAAGATACATTATGTGTGGGGTTTTTTTGTATTCTCATTCATGCCTCCATCAACTTCCACTGTGTCTTGGGGTGTCGGGAGCTCCATGGAGAAAAGATGCTTCTGTTTCTGAATGAAAGCTAGCTTCTCCTTCCAAAACAACATTGTCAGGACAAGGCAGAGAGAGCGCAGAAGTTAATGCACTTTGTCAGCACCGGCAGCCTTCCGAGCCAAGAGCTATTAACTCTGAGGGGGAAAGGCATTTCCTCCTTGTAAATGCCATATTAAATTATTATTATTTCATTTGGTAACAGGGAAAAGCCCATCAGGGCTATATTGCCCAAGGTGAGCAGGGAATTGTAAATGGAGAGAAGGAGTTTTTTATAAAGGCCACTGAAAGAAGGTGTTTTTATTTTTATTTTATTTTTATTTATTTATTTTTGGGGGGGAGAGGGGGGGGGTGGAATTGAAAGCTGTGGGCATGTGAAAGAAGCTGCCTATTGGTGTCATTGCAACTTGAAACTCAATGTCGTGACTCGTGCCCAAGCAAAATGGCAAGGCATCGACTTTTCACCAGTCCAGCAACTATTATCACCGTAATCCATTTTCCACTGTAGCCCTCTGTATAATATACCTCTGCCGACCTTTAAACCTCTGTTTACCTCTCTTCACTTCTGTTTCCTGGCATGAGAATTGAGAACGCTGCATCATGCCTCCATCTTCAACATCCATAAGAGCTCTCAGTTCTTCGCCAAATGAAAATGTGAATGAAGAGTGGAGCGTAGCCCAACTGGAGGTGTGGTCTGAAGGACTGGGCTGCCTGCTTTTCTCTGCAGGTTGATTAGACCCACAGGGCCTGTGGTTTGGCCTCGGGGTAAAAGATACCCCGGCGAAAAATGGCCGAACGTGATATTCGCAACTTTGGGGTGACTATACGACTCCCTTTTTACAGGAGACTGACTGCCAAAAAGGGTCCATGCTGTGCAATGTGATACACTGTAAAATTTACACCGAAGAAATCCATGTCATTAAGGCTGTCCATATATCGGAGTAATCAGGCCCATGACCTGGCCCGTTAGCACTCCACTATTACAGGCCCTGTGGTCTGGATGCTAGCCACCATTTGTTATAGAATTCTGATTCATTCTTGTGCCGACCGGGGGGTGGGGGGTCAAGTTTATGGAATTTTGTAACTGGCCTGTTTGGCTGTATACATTCTTGACAAACTTAGGTGCTATTTACACGAGGATGGTGTTCATAAAAAACGGCAAAATAAAGTACCGTTTAGCGCTGTCATTTAGACGAGAACGGTGTTCTCAGGAGGTGAAAACGCATCGAAGTGAAACCGCCTTCCAGAGTGGAAATCATTCAGAACACCGTTTCCTATGGTCTCCATATAAACAGGCAAAACGGTGAATCCGCAAAACTTATGACATCATGGCTCATGTTGGCTCACAGCGCATATGTTTATTACATTGATGCAGAGCCATATCATTATGATATAATGGAGTTCCTGAACAAGCCTCCCTCCTCGCCTACAAAGTGCTGCTCATCAGCGATGTTGAATGTAAAACCATGATGTAAATAAAAAGCCTTGTGATAGACGGCAGCCGCGGCAGCAGCGTTTATGTAGCCTAATGTATTATAAAATATATACCATCCCGTGGCGCGCCCAGAGCCGTGTTGCGCAGGCTTGCGTGAAGGTTTCTTCTTCTTGTACGTGGGTGACCTGTCTATTTGGCAGCCCGTTATCGCCACCTAGCGACAGTATAGCATAATAGCACATCATATCATAAAGTGTGCGTTCTCGTGTAAAGGGTAAGAAAAAATGAGAACGCAACGGGACTTTGACGTGTTATATGGAGATGGTCGCCGTCTAAAAGAGGCCTTAGATAAGTCCCTGTCAGGAACACCTCAGTATTTGGACCCGTATGCAGAAATCTAGGCAACAAAGACTTGCACTCAAGCACTTTTATTTGTAACTTAGAAACCCTCCCAGGGCATACATAACATACAGTCGTGTTATAATAGAGCAACCTAACCAATAACAAAGAGTCCCTAATATACCTCCATGCTCATTAACAAAAGTCTCTTCAGCTTAGAAGCGCAGGTGGACACAGTGTCACAATCAGCCAGGTAGTGGAAGGCCGAAATTTTCGGCGTTAACTTCAAGTCATGATAAAGAGAACTCCTTTGGCATGGAAGTACCTTAGGGTCATAGGAAAAGATTTATCCAAAGAGACAAGCTGCATCACCTTTCATTTCTGAAATATACACGTTTTTCAAAATGGCCGCCACCATTTACAGCAATACAGCATAGCCCGTATCTTTGCTTCTGTTAGAGCTATAATAATAATATTGGTGTTAAAGTATACATTTTTAGGGTCAAGGAATCCAATTAAATAGATTTCAAGAATACAAAACCCAATAGTTTTCTCTTTACCATGACAACAGGGGTAAAATATGATAATTTCATTCGAAAAAATATGTTTTAACAGGGTAACTTTACCCCCCTCACCCACTAAAACTTTCATTTAGTTTCCTCTTTGGCATGGAAGTACCTTAGGGTCATAGGAAAAGATTTATCCAAAGAGACAAGCTGCATGTCAAAGTATACATTTTTGGGGCCAAGTAATCCAAATATATAGATTTCAAGGCAAAAAACCAATCATTTTCTCGTTACCATGACAACAGGGGTAAAATATGCTAATTTAATTCGAAAATAAGCATTTTAACAGGGTAACTTAACTTTACACCCCCTCTAGTGCTAAAACCTTAATTTAGTTTTCCCTTTGGCATGGAAGTACCTTAGGGTCATAGGAAAAGATTTATCCAAAGAGACAAGCTGCATGTCAAAGTATACATTTTTGGGGCCAAGTAATCCAAATATATAGATTTCAAGGCAAAAAACCAATCATTTTCTCGTTACCATGACAACAGGGGTAAAATATGCTAATTTAATTCGAAAATAAGCATTTTAACAGGGTAACTTAACTTTACACCCCCTCTAGTGCTAAAACCTTAATTTAGTTTTCCCTTTGGCATGGAAGTACCTTAGGGTCATAGGAAAAGATTTATCCAAAGAGACGAGCTGCATCACCCTTCATTACTGAAATATACATGTTTTTCAAAATGGCCGCCGACAATGAACCACTGGCACTATTACACCAGACCCCATATCTTTGCTTTGGTTAGTGCTATAATAATAATATTGGTGTCAAAGTATACATTTTTAGGGTCAAGGAATCCAATTAAATAGATTTCAAGAATAAAAAACCCAATAGTTTTCTCCTTACCATGACAACAGGGGTAAAATATGCAAATCTCATTTGAAAAAATACGTTTTAACAGGGTAGGCTACCTTTACACCCACTAAAACTTTAATTTAGTTTCCTTTTCGGCATGGAAGTACCTTAGGGTCATAGTAAAAGATTTATCCAAAGAGACAAGCTGCATCACCTTTCATTTCTGAAATATACACGTTTTTCAAAATGGCTGCCACCATTTACAGCAATACAGCATAGCCCATATCAACTATCAATATCAACTCATGATCATACATCATCAGCCAATCAGCTGAGCACATTCCGTGCTCATACATACACACGTACACACAAAGCTGTGCATAGGCCTATAGGAGTGCCGCTCAAAAAAACAATGTTTTTCTCATTACCATCACAATTGTGGTAAAATATGCACATGTACTTAATCAAATAAGTCTCAACAAGGTGACATAAAATTTCGTCCAGCGTTGCACAATACAGCGGTTTCCTACTGAGTACCATGGCCTCAGATTTGAAGATGCTGATCCTCTTCCTATGGCCACCAAACACTCGACAACAAACTAATTCAGTGAGAGTTGAAGGTCTCGGACCGAAGGTGCCATCAGGACCACATAATCTGCAAAAAGCAGTGAAGCAACCCTTAGCTCCCCGAAGCGTAGGCCTATACCCTCTCCTCCACGACTGCGTCTCGAGATCCTGTCCATGAATATCACAAACAGGATAGGTGACAATGCGCAGCCTTGGTGGAGGCCAACCCCCACCACAAAAGAATCTGACTTACTGCCCAACACACGGACACAGCTCTCGCTTTGGGTGTACAGATATTGAATGGCCCTCAACAAGGACCCCCTCGCCCCATATTTCTGCACCCTGCATCCACAAAACACATGTAGACCGGGTAACATACTCCCAGGCCTTTTCCAGGATATGTGCAAGAGTGAAGAGCTGGTCAGTTATTACACGACAAGGACAGAATCCACCTTGCTCCTCTTGAATCTGAGGTTTGACTATCGGCCAGACCCTCCTTTCCAGTACCTTGGTGTAAACTTTGTCAGGGAGACTGAGCAATGAGATACGTCTAAAATTGGCACACAACCTCTGGTCCCCTTTCTTAAAGAATGGCACAACTACACCAGTCTGCCACTCTTTAGGCACAGTACCAGACTTCCATGCAATATTGAAACGATCCATCCATCCATCTTCAACCGCTTATCCGTAGTCTGGTCACAGGGGCAACAGCCCACCAGAGAGCTACAGACTTCCCTCTCCAGAGCAACATTAGTAACTTACAAGTGTTCCAAGGCCAATGAATGGTTGTGAATGAATGGATCTCCTCCCAGTGGGACGTGCATCGAGGACCTCCCTATAGGGAGACACCCAAAAGGCATCCTAACCAGATGCCCGAACCACCTAAGCTGGCTCCTTTCCAGGCGAATAAGCATCGACTCTACTCTGAGTCTCTCTTGTGTGACTGAACTTCTCACCCTATCTGTCCCTATGTTGAAAAGATGTGTCAAGTGTCCAATCCCCTCAACACCCAGAGCCTTCAGCATTTCTCAACGGATCTCACCAACCTCTGGGGCTTTGCCACTGTGGAGTTGCCTAACTGGCTGCTTCCCGTCAGGCCTGCAACTGCCCGAGTCTCCCGGGATAACATATACTGACCATAACTGTTATGGTCAGCCCATGATTAGCACAGATGTCCAATAACAAGCCACCACTCGGGTTCAGATCAGGGAGATCGTTCCTCCCAATCACGCCACTCCCAAGTGTCTGTCATTGCCCACATGTGCAGTAAGACTACGGAATCCCCCACAACAGGTGCCTCATACAGGGCCCCATGTAAGGCACCTTGAAAATGCTGCATGCAGAGGCAGCTATACATGGCTCTCTGCAGATACTTGTCTCGTATACATTATGTGAATAGGATTTGCAACCCCATTGTCAGGGTATTGACCCTATGTACACTTTGAAGTTTACCATTATAGCTTTAACTTTCTTATTGCCCTATAAGGTACTTCCATACCAAAGGTAAAAGTAAATAAAAGCGTGGGAGGGTGTAAAGTTACCCTGTTAAAATGTATTTTTTTGAATGACATTTGCATATTTGTCCACCCACTGTCATGGTAATTAGTGATTTTGTATTTTTTGCATTGAAAACTACTCAATGAATTCCTTTGTTGAAACCAATATTATAGCTCTAACAGAATGATATGAGCTATGTTGTATTGCTGTAAATGGCGGCAGACATTTTTTTAAAGGCATACATTTCAGAAATGAAGAGTGATCTTATTTGTCTCTTTGAATAATTTCTTTGCAATGTTACTCTGCTCTAACAGAAACAAAGTTATGGGCTATGCTGTATATGGCGGCGGCCATTTTTTAAAACACATGTATTTCAGAAATGAAGAGTGATGTTATTTGACTCTTTGGATAATGTCTTTCCTATGACCCTAAGTTTTAGGGGGTGAGGGGGTGGAAACTTACACTGTTCAAACGTATTTTCTTAATTACATTTGCAAATTTTACACCTATTGTCATGGTAACGAGAAAACCTTTGGGGTTGTTAGACTTAAAATTGATTTTATTGGATTCCTTGACCCCAAAAAGGTACACTTTGACATAAATATTTATATATTATTATTTTAGCTCTAACAGAAGCAAAGATACGGGCTATGCTGTATTGCTGTAAATGGTGGCAGCCATTTTGAAAAACGTGTATATTTCAGAAATGAAAGGTGATGCAGCTTGTCTCTTTGGATAAATCTTTTCCTATGACCCTAAGGTACTTCCATGCCAAAGAGGAAACTAAATGAAAGTTTTAGTGGGTTTTAGTGTTTTAGTTTAACAGTTACCCTGTTAAAACGTATTTTTTTGAATGAAATTTGCATATTTTACCCTGTTGTCATGGTAATGAGAAAACTATTGGGTTTTTTAGTCTTGAAACCTATTTAATTGGATTCCTTGACCCTAAAAATATACACTTTGACACCAATATTATTGTTATAGCTCTAACAGAAGCAAATATATGGGGTATGGTGTAATAGTGGGTTATTGTCGGCGGCCATTTTGAAAAACATGTATATTTCATAAATGAAGGGTGATGCAGCTCGTCTCTTTGGATAAATCTTTTATTATGACCCTAAGGTACTTCCACCAAAGGGTTTCTCTGCATCATGACTTGAAGTCAAATGTGTCTTAAATCTTCCACTAAGGGGAAGGGAGGCAACAGGGGGGCAAAGGTAGGGACGGCGGTCCAGGCGTGGTATGTCCTAGGACAGGACGTGACAGTCCCAGAGTGAATTTGTGACACAGATCCCTGCTATGCATCACCACTACCAACCAAATGTCTTTGCAGCAATAATGATATAATGACACTGCCACGATTAATAATTCCACACACCTTTTCTCTTGTCCCCCCTGCAGGTAAACCTACAGGATATGGCCCCAATGCACGGCGGTCACATAACCGCGGCATTGTGGACGAGTGCTGCTTCCAAAGCTGTGAGCTGCGGCGACTGGAGATGTACTGTGCACCTGCCAAGACTAGCAAGGCGGCTCGCTCTGTGCGCGCGCAGCGCCACACAGACATGCCGAGAACACCTAAGGTTAGTACTACCACGGGGCACAGAGTGGACAAGAGCACAGAGCGTAGGACGGCACAGCAGCCGGACAAGACAAAAAACAAGAAGGTGAGCACAGCACTGAACAGATATACACTTCAACCCATTCAGAGCCTGACGTCGAAATAAATACAAAAGGTTTTCTAAAATCATGACAGTTTTCGGAAAAGATTTGAGGCACATTTGAACGATTAAAAAAATAAATAGCAGACCTACAAGTTCATAGCTATGAGCTTGTAGATCTGCTATTTTTCAATAGCTAAATTATTGTCACGGTCCGCTCGTCGGACCGTGAACTTTGACTGTCCTTATTTAGATTTTGGACTATGTATTTCTGTCATTTATATGTATTTGCTCATGTATTCTGACTGTTTCTCTTTGGTTTTGGTTTTCTGTTACTCTGTTGTTGCCTTAGTTTTGTGTATCTTATTTTGTAGTATTGTTCCTAGTGTTTCCTGTCTTCCTAGTTACTGTTAGTTACCTTGTCTATCCTCCCTTGTAATTTGTTTCCACCTGTGTCCTTTTAGTCCCCCAGCCTATCCTAGTGTTGATTGTATTTTGGTTCCACCTGTGCCCTGTTATCCTGTGTGTATTTAAGTCCTGTGTTTGCATTGTGTTCTTGTTGGTTCGTAGTTCCCTGTTGCGTGAGTTCTTGTATTATGTTTCCAGAGTTTTACCTGCCTTTTGCCCTTGTATGGAAGTTCCTGAGTTTTATTAATAAAACTCAGGAACTTCCATACAAGGGCAAAAGGCAGGTACAAAACTAAGGCAACAACAGAGTAACAGAAAACCAAAGAGAAACAGTCAGAATACATGAGCAAATACATATAAATGACAGAAATACATATTATAGTCCAAAATCTAAATAAGGACAGTCAAAGTTCACGGTCCGAGGAGCGGACCGTGACAATTATAAAAGGGGTTCCCGCTCAAAATGGGTTAAAACTTAAGAGATCAATCAGGCAAACAGAAGAGGGGGGGGACCAAACAAGTATATAGACTTTGTCATTTTGGTTTTGTATTTGGTGTGTGAGGGCATTTTTTAAGAAAACGTAAAGCATGCATAACATCCCTATAGAATGTTAAGGGCTGCTAAAGGATCAATAGGAAGCTTGATTGATTAGTGACACAGCCATTGGTATACCTTTACTACTGCATACTATATGGCAATATAAATCAATCCATCTAATCTAAGTGGATCCCTTTCCACCCCCCACAGAGACCTTTATCTGGACATAGTCCTTCATCTTGCAAGGTACAGTACAGTATGTCTTCAGGGCGATGAGGACTCTTATACAACATTTTGTGTGTTGATTCAACTGTGAAAGTGTAATTTGTGCGTGTGCGTGTGTGTGTGCGTGCGCGTGGATCACAGCATGCAAAAGAGGGTTTCCATGACCAGAGAAAGATGCATGCCTAACTATGATAGAGCACGGAATGCAGTTGATTCCCTGCATGCCTCATTTAAGTTAGAGATATTTCACAGGAATCAATGTAGAACTCTGCCAACGATGGCAACCCACTATAATCGGCTTTCGTCAATGCGTCCTCTGCTTTGTGAGAAGGAAATTATTACATCGACGCGATGTGATTCAACAGCAGTATGCAGTTTTATTTCAGTATGGGAACAATTTTATGGTAAATAACTAGTTTGCTCCTAGTTCTGAAATCTTAACTTACTTAAGAAACCATTAAAATCTAAAGGTAGACTTTGTCTCATCCTCTATTTGACAACTATCCGGACACCGTGAACCTTTTAAGATCCAACTCGATGCTTTTTTTTGCCCTTCTCTCTAAAAAAAGAAAAACCATTAGCGAGAGAAGGAACTAAGTGGTTTTCGTGGTCAACCTGACAGCGCTCTCTCTCTCCCAGGGCAAATTCTCTCTACTCTCCTACAGCACATCACATATGCTGACATTCCGGCGTCTCACTAGAACAGATTGATGCAGCATGCAAAGGCCCCAGTCATAAGAAAGCACGCATCTCATATTCAACCTATCTGTTGGGTGCAATGGCCTCCTCATCGTTCATTCCACCCGTTTCGAATGCCACCAATGCATTGAAAGGGACAAAATAAATAAACAAGAGTTAAATAACGTTTAAAAGACCACTTCACCACTAGTTTTTTTGGCTTTTGTGCTTTTATTGATAGTTACAGTGAAATAGGGAGAGAGAGAAGGGGAGAGACGTGGCAGCAAAGGTCGCCATGAGCGGGACTCGAACACGCAACGCGCTGTCAGGTGCATTCAGTGCTCCAGTAGACGCGTCTATGGACCTACAGTAGCCTACAGACTCTGATAACGCGCGTCCCCGCTGTCAAAACAGTAGCCGTGATCAATGCAGAATGCAGCCTACAGAATGTCTCATGCTGCATTGAATTTTGAACCTTTCAATGCATTGATGGCATGCAAATCCGGTATATAGATGTATGAATCTACTATCTAGTCCAACAAGGGCATTCGTTTGCTCCATTTCATGAAGTCACTCATCCACTGTCTGTCTGTGGGTCTCCAGTGGTGGAAAAAGTCCTCACATTACTAAATACTCAAGTAAAAACTACAAATGTCTGCCGCAAGGTTTTCTTTTTGCAGATAAGTAAGCATGGGATGGGACGGAGGCTACAAGGTTACTCCGTTGTGGGAAATAAATATCTTTTTAGTATTAGTTCAACACTAACACTTTAATTTAGAACACAGCCAAATCAAATCATAGTTGTTCAATCAATTATTCAATCAAAGCAAACGGCACAAACAATATTAGTTTGCCTCTTCTACAAAAAATAAAGTTAGAAGTTACTGTCGCGTGTTGCCATTCTCTTGTACTTGTATTATTTCCCACCACGGAGTACCCTTGCATCTCGGAGGACAGGCAAGACGGGCAGTGTCGGTAGGCCAATCAGAGGCAGGCGGGGCGTTACCATGTCTATGCTCGGACGTAGAAAGAAATCACGCGGTTATCTCACACCCAAAGCTGTTGTTACACCACTTGCAGACACCTGTCGTTGTCTAAAGCCTCTCTTTAATTTTGTATTTGTATTTATTTTAGGAGGTGCATCAGAAGAACTCAAGTCGAGGGAACACGGGAGGGAGAAATTACCGAATGTAGAGAGCGAGCTAATGGACAAATGTGGAGCAGTCTGGAAAGAGGGTTGGCCGCAGAGGCCTTACCCGGCGGTGTGCCTGTGGAACGGTTCACTGTAAAACAACACAATGTGGACGCTAACAATGGTACAATAAGCTCTGCAATATGATAGAAACCTGCAAGTCAAGTTGAGTGTGAGCGATTGGGATGAGGGATATTCTGATTATTTTATACACTGCACCATTCCATATTGCAGTGGTTCCCAACCATTTTTGTTCCTTGGTGTGTGTCCGTCCTTTTCTCTTACATCGGACGAAAGCCGAGTTCCCCCCCCCCCCACACACACACACACACAACACACATGAGCACATGATAGTACACATACCTGTGTTTTTTTTTAGACATGTTAACCACTACTTTTACTTCTCATACAATGAATAGCAAAAATAAGTGCTCTCTACAAGCTCACAAAGCGTCACATTGTGGTGCATTCCTATGCACCACTCGTAATACTCTTGCTGTTTTCGCTATTTTTCCCAACATTTTGACCTTGGTCCGACGTACTAACAGTCCGACAGGCATTAGCCTACCCAAAACCCAAGAAGGCACGGGTTAGTTTTAACCTGCCACAAGTTAGCTTTAACCTAGCGCATGTCGGGAGCGACGGTGTTGTCGGACTAAACCTGTCGGACTGTTAGCATGTCCACCGGCGTAGGGTCCATTGGGTCACGCGGGCCGTGGTCCAGTCAGTTTAGAGCTTGCCAAGTCTAACTTCTGGGTGCAGAAGTGGGAACAGGTGAGCCAAGTGGTAGCTACTACCACACACATGGCCACACAGAGCACAGACACTGACACTGTGTTAGGCCTGACGTCGAAATAAAAAAAAAGTATTCTGAAAATTCGAATATATATTCAAAGATTTGTGCCGCATTTTCACGATTTTTCAAAAATAGCAGACCTACAAGCTCGTGCTATGAGCTGGTAGATCTGCTATTTTTCAATAGCTAAAGTATAACATAATGCTTAGTTAAAACACCAAAAGGGGTTCCCATCCAGAATGGGTTAAATAATTTTAGTGGAGTAAAAGTACAATATTTGCTTCTGAGATGTAGTGGAGTATTGGAAATTGAAAATACTCAGTAAAGTTACAAATACCTCAAAATTATATACTTAAGTACACGACTTACGCAAATGTACTTAGTAACTTTCCACCACTGTTTAACGCCACACCAAGGGTGGCCACCTGGACACCGGGATGGGAAACACTGCCATATTGGGACGATTTTTATTCTTTTGTTTTTTTGTTGTTGTTGTTAATGCAATGTAAACAGACTAGTTTAGCTGCTGAGATGTGAGACCATGATCGAGGAGTTGCATCCCCCTGCCTCCTGGAATGCTCGGACATGTCTGGTATTCAATCAGCAATCAGTTGGCTATGTATGTATGGGAAACAATCCACGAGGCCACACACCCTCTCTCCCATGAACCTCGACGAGGTCTGGCCGTATACTTTGAATGGTTACACTTCTTTGGTGATACAGGATACATTATCATCAACTCACATTTTAATTAAAAACGATTAGCTTTTTTTTTTTTTTGCAGATAAAAAATAAATAAAGCATTGCATTTGGTGTTATACATGCATTACTATGCTTTAAATGACTTAGATACAGTAATGCTATGCATCCTAAACAGTTCATCAATGGAATGTAACCACAGACAAGATGTAGTTGAATCACCTTGCATCCAAGTCCTGGTTTCACTGTGGCTAGCTGTACCTCCACTACCAAGTCAAAGTCACAGAGACAGTGTTTGTGTCCAGTCTGAAAGATGCGAGTAATTTATGATCTGCCGTATGATATATAAATCTGGCTTCACACAAATCCCCTACTATGTTGCACATGTCATGGAGAACATGCAAACGAGCAGTTGTCATATTCTGCTCGGGGACCTACTAGCAGAAAAAACAGAGATAAGGTACGAAAAGAGGAATTGCAGGGAGCACAATGTCAAGGAACAAAATAAGAAACCGCCCAGTGAACAAGACTTATCTGGCGGCTAAATAGTGTTTTCTTAGATGGTCAGCAGTGGATCATTTGAGAGACGCTCCTGTATTTAGAGTACATTCAGTAACTTATGGGAATACATAACAATGAGGCAAAAGGCATTTTGTCAGTATCATTTTTGCAAACTGTCTCGATTCCGATTTGATTCTCGGTTCCAGTCGCCAGTGATCGACATTCAGGTTGAGTCTATTAAAATCCTTGGCTGTTAATGTCAAGTCAAACCAAAATGTATCTCAGTCAGTCTTTGTCACAATAATCCCCAAGCTGATTCTTATTGAAGTCCTGAACTGAGCCCTTAATGACTAGAATTCCATATTCTTGTTCTTTTGCAGAACTGAATATTTGAATATTGATTGATCTTAGCTCATATTGATTTTTATTTTAGGGAAGCCACAGATGTTGCTTCATCTTGAACGGACATACAGGCCTATATTGACAAAACAGACATGACACTTAATGTAAGAACCTGCAATATTCTCACTATACAAGTAAGCTAAATAAATACTTCACTCGCAAATACACATACCGTACACACAAACACAGCCAGTGTAAATGAGAGTTGTGCAATTGTGAGCAAGGTTCAGACACACACACACACACACACACACACACACACACACACACACGCTTCATGAAAAGCCAGTTCTGAGAAGTCCTTGTGATGAGATTGACAGTAACGTCTGTTTGCACAAGCATCCATGTGACATTCAAATTGTCCCAATAACGTACGAAGACAGCTCACCTGTGGCACTGTCTCCTCTGCCTGGCTGTGTATAATAATGAAACAGTACTCCCACTTATGTTATCCTATACATTCTACTACTATCATTGTACATGATGGTTTCATATAACAAAACTGTATTAAGAAATTCCTATCCACTGTATAATGGTGCTATTTTGTAGTTTGTTACTTGCAAAGAGTTGGCAAAAAAAAGTCAGAGATAGCAGGGCTTACATTGGAGGTCTTCCCTTTTGCACAGCCTTGTGGTCACCATTTGAATGGTGTTTTTATTTGTATGCTGTTTCAACAAGGTCGTAGTGTAAGCGAGCAAATGTATTTGTGTGAAACCTGTGAATGCATGGAAAAGTGAAAAGATGTTGTGTTCCCAAGAAGGCAAAATGCTATTTTTTCTACTGTTTTTAAATTATTGTTACTCAGTACAGATCCCTATGCCAAAAAAAGAAAAGAAAAAAAAGGAGGGGGGGGGGGTAACTTGATGAATGTGCTGTGAACTGTGATCTTCCAATTGTATTAAGATTGTTAAAAGTCATGGTATGCTTTTGTCTATCCTGTGATATGTATGTAGCCTACTACATGCACCTCACTGAAAGCCTATGGGTACGGAACAATTGGAAACATTTATGAATAAGCCAGAAATTTAATTTATATCGTTCAAACCATGCACTGTTTAATAAAACAGTCAATTTAAACTTGTTTTCTGATCATTCTAAAGGTGCTTTTTATGCGTTACTTATTGAATTGTGCATGTTGTTTGATATAAGTTTCTTAAAACCCCCTCTTGACCTAACCAGATGAACTAAAAATAAATGAAACTGGTAGACAATATTTGTCCTCCCAAGTCTAGAGATGTATAGTAGATACCAAAGACGCATAATTTTAACAATAACACCAGTTGTGTTGCCATCTAGTATGAATTGTTTCAACCAAACTTTTGAACAGATCACATAGCATATTAATTGAGGGAGTGTTACAGCCATAGACAGACATAGTGTGTCTCTATATAGTCCCTGGAGCAAAGCTTGTATCAAAAACAAAACTGAAGTAAGCCAAGCTTGTGGAAGCCAATATGGTAATGTTGAAGGCAATGAAGAAATACAATAATAACGCAAGCCAACTTTAAAATGACCTGACTTTGAATCTTCCGGTTTTGTTCATCACTCGTCTCAAACCGTCTCAAATTGCATAAAACACACAACTGCAAAATGTGGGAATGAATCATCGCTTCACGAATGTATACGTGCGATGATTTCCATAAACCTTCACTGTCAAAGGAATTGTTTGATTCAAGCGCTGTTATTTATGGTGCTCTATTGCCTTCTGTAGAACATGTTTAAGATTATGATGACAGATTGTTCACTATTCCTACTGAATAAACCACTTGTCAACATTGTGTGAATGGCTGGTCATTTATTTTACGCAGTTCACACGTTGCACTCATACACGTCCTCACTCCTCAGAGAAGCACAATCATCTCGTAAAGCGTATTCTTCCCTTTACGCAATATCATAAAGGTAAACTCTGCAGAATGGGGCATACTTTATGAGGCACCCGGTGGACTGAGACACATAAATAGTGGATGATTACAAAGCAGACTTTTGTCTCGGCAAAGCATGTGCAAATCCTATAAGGGATATAGATGGCCGTTTGGGTATTTATTGGGCCATAACTCAAGCTGCAGATCTAGCTCCCCTGAATGAAACCAAACACGGGGATGAATGACAATGCGATACTTCCTAAAAAGATGGCACGTTCTGCCAAGGCAAACAGTGTGGGGTGTGGGGTTCACTGAAGGGAGAGAGAGAGAGAGAGAGCTGCATGTTCAGCTCTTTGGAGGAGGATGTTCACATTGACAGTATGCTGTGCACTCAATCGCTGTCAGCACTTTTCTTTTTTTTTATGGAAAATATAGCAGAACAATCAAGAATCAACAGTCAGGTTTTCACTTGATCAGTTGGCTCTCTGGCGATGTTCAGCTGACATTTACAGATTTAAATGTGGCAACCATTCAGGATGGCTGCATGGCAAATAAGGCCTGGTCTGGCTATCATGGATGTTATTTCATCCCCTGTGATGACTAATACCCGATCAATTATCTCACCCTAATGGTCCAATTGCAGTGAGCAAGCTTGCAAGGATGTTGAGTTCAAGTGCAACTAAAAGAAACCATCCATGCATAATCTAGTGCACACTGCAATATATTACAGAGGAATGTTGAGTCAGAGGTGATCGGGGCAATGGTGGTGGATAACCACACCAAGCCATGACAAATAAGCCAATTATCAATGGAAATACAGATGTACAGTATCATCAAATTACAATTATTACAAAAAAAAGGCAAACCTCAGGATGTGTTAAAAAAAATCAGCCTCTTCTGTGGGTCTGCTGAGGAGCTGTGGTTGCTAATTTGGGATTGGTGAATGGTGACACATCAAATTGAGATGTTGGAATATCCTGAAGAGGTACAAGGAAAGGCTTCATCGGGGGGGAACACAATATCTTCTTATTGATCTCTTTGCACTCAAGGATGGAGTGCATCTGAGGACACCGATTTTTGGACCCAACCCTGGCTGAAATACAATCTCTCCACACTCCGCAGCTCGGAAACTTATGTACACAATTGTCTTTTGAGTGACCTTGTGGTTTATTTTATGGCACAAACCAATTCTACTACTTATCCTCTTGGTTGTTTTGGAGGAAAACGTGGCTGTGGGGCAGGCTCCCGTCTCCCCTTTCGTTTCTCTAAAGGACACTGGGTTTTGATTACCTACTCTGAAAATACAGAAGATGAATTTTACTCATGTATTGTGAACTCAGCATTATTGATTAACACTACTGTGTCTAACCTTAGCGTCTCTCACATCCTGAGGTCAGTCAGGCCAAATGGAAAGAAGTCACCCAATATGTGCTGTACATTGTGTGTGTGTGTGTGTGTGTGTGTGTGTGTGTGTGTGTGTGTGTGTGTGTGTGTGTGTGTGTGTGTGTGTGTGTGTGTGTGTGTGTGTGTGTGTGTGTGTGTGTGTGTGTGTGTGTGTGTGTATGTGTGTGAGTGTGAGAGAGAGAGAGAGAGAGAGAGAGAGAGATCAAGGTCCCACAGCTCACCTGTGTTCAATAGGGCGTAGCAGTGGTGGCCATTTTCTGGTTCCATCGATCCAGACCCCATTCATTTTTTTCCACAGAATCAAAGGTTTTATGTTCATGATTCACCAGGATCCTGGATGGCTTGATTCGAGGCTTAACGTAATTGATATAAATATTTTTGGAAATCTCTATGGAAAAAAATGAACGGGGCCTGAATGGCCATAGCCACTGCTATGCCCTTTGACCTCTTTGGCCATCTGAGCAGGCTCTCCACTGACCCCGAGGACGGTACCGTGACATGACCTTTGACCCTAATGGCCCCCGAGGACTGTACCATGAGGTGGGCATGGTTTCCTATTCTGTGTGTTTTAGTCGACGGACCAAAAGGCAGTGGGTTTACAGCGCCATTGTTGCTGTCATGTGTGCTTCCAGTTCCAGGGAAATGTGACGCCTCGATGCTCCGGACACACAGTTAAAGGCAGGACTTTTCTGAAAGGAAATAAAAACTTCAGTTCAAGTTCAGTTGTTTGTGCTTCCCCTCCAAGGCCCCTTTTCATGACAAATTTATGCATTGACCGGCAACGTACCAAAGTATACTTGTCTATTGTCAGCCATGTACTGTAAACGGTGCATTTATATAGTGCTTTTATCCAAAGCGCTTTTACATAGATTGTGCATTACCCGTTCATACACGGTTGGCGGAGGAAACCATGCAAGCTTTGCAAGGCACCAACCTGCACATCGGGAGCAATTAGGGGTTCAGAGTCTTGCTCATGGACACTTCGACACTGACTCGAACTGGGAACCTCATGGTTCCCATCCCGGCTGCGCCTGGCTGTGTGTGCACGCGTGGTTCCAAGCGCCGGGTGTACATCAATATTAGCACTTACATTATATTAAAGATGAAGACATCAGCGATGTAAAAGAAAAAGAGTGTGTATACGCACTGGAGGAGATTCTCTTCCCCAATTTCAGCCGACAGTGGAAATTCACTGAGGCTTGATTATAGCAGGAGGAGAGAGTGTTGGCTCAGCTGTGTGCTTTAAGAACCCATGATGTCAGAGACTTATTTTCCTTGGAGAGGTTCTCATCAGCTGCATTGTTCCAGGAAACCAAGGTCTGTTCTCTGGGCAACAAAAAAGACCTGCCCAATTGTAAGACCCCCCCCCCCCCCCCCAACCCACACACACACACACATATGCTACCACCACACCACTATACTCATTTCTGTTGTATGTGTAGCTCCCACCCAACTCGAGTCCCTAGGCCTACGTGCACCCCAAGGTAGATGGCACGCACGCACACACGCGCGTGCACGCACACAGAGAGCCGGAGCACTGCAGTGTCACATTTCTCTGGAACTGGAAACTCCTCTCCACTATGACAATGTTTCTTGCTGTAGGGGCAGAGCGTCTGCGATGAAAGGCAGTGCATGTGTTAACAGAGCACCAGGAAATAATGTGTTGGCCCTTGGAGGACAATAGAATGATGCTGCCGCTGCTACTGATGTCATATGGCACCGACTTCTGAGGGTTTTCTTTTTTCTTCTTTTTTATGCTGACAGAAAGTTGTGTAGAGTTTATGTAGTGGAATGATTGAATTACAGCATTGGACTCTGACAGGTGATGCAGCCAGTGGATATAGAGGTTATAAAAAAAATAACCTCCACAGTATTGTTCTGGGAATTCAAAATGTAGTCCAGCAAATATGCAGAGAAGCAAATACAGTCTTAGATAGAATTATGTCTCCCATAGACAGAACTAAACCGATGACAGCTCAATCAGTGCCTTTAAAAACCTTTGACATCAGAAATATTTATGATTTTGACGTTTATTCCATCTGGCTATATGGGAAATCGTCAGTGAGTAAACAAACACACTGTAGAGGGTTTGATCACTGACTCATTTAAGCTCAGTCGTAGGGCACTCGCCTTTCGACCGCAACGTCGTGGGTTCGATCCCGGGCACCGTTAAGTCAGCGTATGAGCAGCACGGCTTGAAGTCGTGCGTTAAGTACTGGGAGCTGATGGTAGGTGTTGTGCAGCGCTCCACCTCAGCAATCCATCTCCCAGAGGTCTAGCACATTGAAACGGGGATAGACTCCCGCACCCTGGCTGATACCGACAATAATTAAGCCTCTCTGACTTACTATACTTTGAGTGAATGTGGTTCACTTCAAAGGTGGTTTGATAAATACCGCCTGTGGATGCCCATTAAATCACATCTGGTCTTAGTAAGATTATTTGACTTTCGGTTTTTAATGCTAATGTTTCTTTGTTACAGAATTATTATGCTAATGTCTTCCTAGAACTTCAGACCAGGGAAACATTTCTGAATGACCAGATATAGACCTTCACCCCTCAGAGTTCATCGGATTAGGGTGGTTGATGGAATGGAGATGGGGCTGATAATATACAGTACGTAGCTCTCAAATGTGGAAGACGCAAATAAGCCGAAATGATGTATTTATTTATTTTTCCAGAAACATGCAATGTCTTCAACGAACAATGCAACGAACAAAGAATAATAGAAAATAGAAAAAGGAGAGAAAAAAAAGGAAAAGAAAAGAAATTCCCATGAATGGAATCAAATAGAAGGTGGTTGGGTGGTGGTGGTGGTGGTGGGGGGGGGGTATTATGAGAGCGCGAGAGGGAGAGAGGTTAGAAAAACAGAGTGTGAAGCTCAGGAGTTCAGTTGTGCTTCTGCTGGAACGACCCTGCCCCCATGGACCAGTTCAGTCCTTCAGTAGAGGTCCTCGCCCTCCAACAAAAATACTTACAAAATAAAGGCTGACTGCTCCAAGCAAAATCACTTCAGCTGGGCTCAATAACTATTATTCATGTCCCATTTCTCCATCTCTATGTGCTTATGGCTTCTGTGATAGATACGTTTTCGACTGTGTTCTTAAGAAAAACTGTCAATTTAACCCCCGTTTTTTTTGTGTGTATAAATCCTCAACCTTTCTCCCCACCTCACCCCCCCACCCTTTTTCAATGTTTCAATATAGATATGTTCAAGGCAAGCAATTTGACCACAATCTCCTCTAAACTATGGAAGCTATCACACATGCCATTTGCTACATCATTGTCATCATCATCATCATCATATCATCAATTGAATTTCTTGGTCAGCGTTTGGAGGACTTTATTTCCTTTTCCATTTCAACCCTTATCTAGTTCTCTGAGAACACACTGAGGGCTGGGACCCTCTTTTTCAGCAGTGACGTACAACAACAACAAGGTAAAAAAGAGAGGGGGGGGGGGGGGGGGGGCAAAGAAAAAAAAAGATGAATAAAAGAACATTTCATCACATAGTTTATCAACATCAATTAAAACAGGTATACAATTGAGATTGACCAACGTTGATATGACTGAAAACGACACAGGAGAAACAAGAGAGCTGTAGTCTGTAAGCTGGTGTTCCACGTGTGCTTTAAGTGAACATAACCCTTGGCTGATCTTATTAAATTAGGCTTCATGTTATGATGTTGGGACTGTCCATCATAACAACAACCCCTGATGCCTCTCGGAGATATCTCACTGGGCATTCATTTCAATAGGTCTTTCCATGCGGCGCAGTTGGTCGCCGTCTGGTTTCCTGCCGCACTCATTACAGCATGTGGATTGTAACAGAAGAGGGGTCCAAATAATCACAGCCCTATGACCTGACCTCTTGGATGGCCTCGGTGCCACCGTGTTGCAGTGTGCAGGAGCTTAACAAATTATCCTTTCCCCCCCATTCATTCATTCACATGGATTGATTCCATGCCTTTAAAAAAAAGGAGTAATTCAGGGATTCGACTAATTCCCATTCACTTACCACGGGGGACCCGTGTCTGCTTGACAAATACACTCTGACCTATGGCCTATACGCAATGACGTGTCCACCGATGGCGATAGATATATCACAACAGGACACCTTATAGCTTGGTTAAATTCACATGCTTAAAAGTACTGCTATAAAAGGGGGCTGCCAGACCGTTGACACATTATATTCACTGGCAGGTGAGGTGAGATCAGTCCGTTTCACTTTCTGACTCAAGGCCGCACGTGCAAAAAGATATCATGATCTCGGTGCACTCCGTCGTACTTACTCTGGTGCTGCTCTCCGAGTGGAGCCACCATCCAGTGAGTTCAGCCATACCCGAAGGCAAGCTAGACGACGAACCAGACTTCGTAGCGTCGCTACTGGACGACGAGGTGATGCCGGACGCCATCAGAGGGGCCCCTTTGTACAGACAAACTCTCTTTCTGGACAACAAACATGAAGACCGAAACCCCAGGATCATCCTTCTGACAGTAAGTGGCATGCATAGCGTACCATCATCCATACCGTGCCTAATCTCATCTAACTTTCGACATCAATCATGATATTTGAACAAACTGGCAATGCTTCCCCATTTGTTTGGGTGGGTTTGTCACTAAACTGCAAAGCAGGGTCCAGCAATGCAATTTGTGCTTTGAATTCTTTCAACAACAAAAAATAAATACATAAGAGAGAACAGTGTACAGTGTACACTGTGCAGTGTATATTAAAAAATAAATAAATCCTAAACATCTTAAAATTGGCAACCAACATCCTAGGCCTACGAGTTTGGTCAGAAGTCACATTTTTACTGCACTGCCGGAAAGCCAGGAACACTATGTGATGAACGTGTCAGATGAACAAAAGCGTAAAAGGTTTTATTGGGTTCACACAGTGAGAGGAATGATGACATACAGTAGGTCTCTGTTCCCTCAAACGTTTGGCCGACACGTGTAAAGAGACGTTATCTGGCAGCCGTGTCTCCAGCGGTGATTATCTCTGCGGTAATGGAACAGAGTGGAACCATGATGAGGGGAAACAAAGCCACTTGGTTGAACAGGAACTCCAGAAGAACAGCCGGCCTACTGGCCATTGCCACAGTTCAAATGGCTTTAGGTGTGCTCAGTGGAAATGTGCCCAAGTAGGACACATTTCTTCCATGTTGGGGTCTGCGATCCAACCAGAGGCAAACAGAGTTCTCTCCATTGCGGTATACCAGCAATTTGCAACCTATTTCTCTCAGTTTTGATATGCATTAGGCCATTGTGGATCCCATTTGATCCCAATCTACGCTGTAAAATGAATATCGCAGGGATTTAAATATCGTGAAATCATCATATTGGCTTTTGTTGAGCTGCAAATTCAATACCACTTAAACCCTCTTATACTTGATATAACAGACCTCTAAAGAGCGCATTTGGTGCGCTCTTACTTCACTCTATAGTCTACACAAAGCAATTTGCCACAAGTAGCAGATATGCAAGCGCAATGCGTTGTGAGCTTGTGGATGGGATATTTTGGGGCGAACATTGCCCCCAAAATAGGGATGCTGGGGGTTAAAGTGGTTAAGCAAAAGTGGCATTTTTAAGCATATTTAGAATATGGCTTAATATCGTTAATCGTAGCCTCGCTTGGCCATACTAATGTCACCGAGGCTACGTTAATCGCAATTATGTTTGCCACAATAATGTAATTTGGTCCCATCCCTACTGTACACATTACTCCACTAGTGGTGGGTACAGACTGCAACCTCACCATAGATACACATCACGATAGAGGCCACGATACGATATACAATATGAAACGTTGATTCCAAATAATGACCATGTGTTAACTACAAAAGCTCTTCTTTATTATTCTGTAGCAAAAGGCAAAACCTTTTTAAGTATTGCACAAATACAATACAACAGTCAGGCCCACAGGGATCTTTAAATTAAAAGCCACCTCGTGGCTTTATCGTGCATTGCAGTCCTACACCCATGTCAAAACTGCATCGCCCACACAATCGATATAGCAGCCTCTGTATCGATTCACATATCAGCGGGGGTATATATATATATCTCGATGTATTGCCATATTGATTAATTGAACCCACGACTATCTATATACTCCACAGGACACAGGACTGAGAGGACACCGCAGACGTGGTCTGAGTCCAGCCTTTGCCCACAGCCTGGCGCCGCTCACAGAGCCCAGCTCAGAACACACTCCCGCTGAATACACCGTCAGCGTAGAGCGCAGGAATGCCGACCTCGACCGTGAGTATCCCACGCCCACTCTGCTCCCGTGTGCATTGCGTTGTCAGAGTTGACCACTTTAAAACCCTTTATATACTTGACCACAGAGTCTCCCAGGGGTCTATACTAGGCCACCTTTAAAACCCTTTATATACTTATTGACCACGGAGTCTCCCAGGGGTCTATACTAGGCCACCTTTAAAACCCTTTATATACTTGACCACAGAGTCTCCCAGGGGTCTATACTAGGCCACCTTTAAAACCCTTTATATACTTATTGACCACGGAGTCTCCCAGGGGTCTATACTAGGCCACCTTTAAAACCCTTGATATACTTATTGACCAGTCTCCCAGGGGTCTATACTAGGCCACATTTAAAACCCTTTATATACTTATTGACCACAGTCTCCCAGGGGTCTATACTAGGCCACCTTTAAAACCCTTTATATACTTATTGACCACAGAGTCTCCCAGGGGTCTATACTAGGCCACCTTTAAAACCCTTTATATACTTATTGACCACGGAGTCTCCCAGGGGTCTATACTAGGCCACCTTTAAAACCCTTTATATACTTGACCACAGAGTCTCCCAGGGGTCTATACTAGGCCACCTTTAAAACCCTTTATATACTTATTGACCACAGAGTCTCCCAGGAGTCTATACTAGGCCACCTTTAAAACCCTTTATATACTTATTGACCAGTCTCCCAGGGGTCTATACTAGGCCACATTTAAAACCCTTTATATACTTATTGACCACAGTCTCCCAGGGGTCTATACTAGGCCACCTTTAAAACCCTTTATATACTTGACCACAGAGTCTCCCAGGGGTCTATACTAGGCCACATTTAAAACCCTTTATATACTTATTGACCACAGTCTCCCAGGGGTCTATACTAGGCCACCTTTAAAACCCTTTATATACTTATTGACCACAGAGTCTCCCAGGGGTCTATACTAGGCCACCTTTAAAACCCTTTTATATACTTGACCACAGAGTCTCCCAGGAGTCTATACTAGGCCACCTTTAAAACCCTTTATATACTTATTGACCACAGATTCTCCCAGGGGTCTATACTAGGCCACCTTTAAAACCCTTTATATACTTATTGACCACAGAGTCTCCCAGGAGTCTATACTAGGCCACCTTTAAAACCCTTTATATACTTATTGACCACAGAGTCTCCCTGGGGTCTATACTAGGCCACCTTTAAAACCCTTTATATACTTATTGACCACAGAGTCTCCCAGGAGTCTATACTAGGCCACCTTTAAAACCCTTTATATACTTATTGACCACAGAGTCTCCCAGGAGTCTATACTAGGCCACCTTTAAAACCCTTTATATACTTATTGACCACAGAGTCTCCCAGGAGTCTATACTAGGCCACCTTTAAAACCCTTTATATACTTATTGACCACAGATTCTCCCAGGGGTCTATACTAGGCCACCTTTAAAACCCTTTATATACTTATTGACCACAGAGTCTCCCAGGGGTCTATACTAGGCCACCTTTAAAACCCTTTATATACTTATTGACCAGTCTCCCTGGGGTCTATATACTAGGCCACCTTTAAAACCCTTTATATACACACAGTACTTATTGACCTACCTACACCAAATATTTTTGCTGAAAAGAGTTGATCTACAAGCATATTTGTGAGATTGTAGATCGGCTATCGCCCTTTTTAGTCTGGTTCAGAAGGTTTCTTTTTCTGTAGTGACACACACACGTCTAATCCAATATTTGTCCCAAAATGGAGATAACTAATGTCATGTCCTTTCTGTCCCCGTGTCTAGTTCTCCGATGTATGATAGGAAGAGTCTACCGACCCTGCTACGACTCAAAAGCCTGAGCTTCTCCTTTAATCTGCTGTAAAATAAAACTTCTTCCTTGTGTTGCATGCTTCCTGAAAATGTGTTGCATGGTAGACAAAGAGAAAAAACATAAAATGTGTAAAACAAAATAAAAGTTTATTAATACAAAACATCATTGTAGGCCATTTACAGTGTGGATTTTTGATGGTATGCCATTAACAGATTTGAGAGTATAAAAAACTATAGGTCGATTACAGCGATGAAAAGGCGCTTGAGGCATAAAGGTTTATTGGCAAGTGCGTCTTGGAGCGAGATTAATCTGAATCCAAGCTCCCACTGATCTGCTACCAAACTGATCTGCTTGGGTTTCAGGCACTCAGCACTAACATTTTCCACATTTAGGGCAACAATGGCTCTCATGCCACTGGAGAAGGAACACATGCAGCCACACACACACAAACTAAAAGATCCACGTTTATCTCCAACATACAGTCTACTATCTTTCATACGTCTAATGCATGATTAAACCAGCTTTCATACATCGTAATGCTTTTTGAAACGACTCCCAGAATGGCACACAGCCAAACAGTTAAAATAACATAAAACATCTGTCAGGTGGAAACCTCATAAGTCCAAAACATGGTTTCAGGATTCAAATTCAGCAAAATGTGCAAAAAACAATGCTTCACAACAGTAGAAGTCACCTTGCGGTTTGGAATTATAAGCTTGCAGATCTGCTACTTTTTTATGGTTATGTGTGACACTGTAGTATGAAGTAGGGTATTCATTTACGAAAGAAAAAACGAACTTATAATATGGAGATCGGAGGTTTTCCGACCGACAGCAACAATATGCACTGAAGAGTATTACACTCTAAAGAAGCTGGTTAGCTTGCCTTGTCCGGCCATCAGCTTCTTCTTACTCTGGCCCTTGGTGGGCTTCTTAGCTGGCATTTTGCCAGGGACACCAGGGGGGCATTTCTTTGTTGGGGGCTGGTTTTCGACCGCGCCATCTTGGTCGACGTCCACCTGCTTCCTCTTGCTGCCTTTGTTGGCCTCTTTCTTACTGCCCACTAGAGCGGCTCCACGGCTCGGGGCATTTCCACACCTCGGCCCAAAAGCAGCCCTCGGGCACACGCCTCTCTGCGTCTTACTGGAGGACCCTGCCTTAGCATCTGCTGGGAGAAGAAGGGAACAAAGAGTTACAGGAAGGTTAACAATCTGGTAAAAAAGAAATAATGGGGAGGGAGGGGCAAGAGAGGGCCGTGATGAAATTGCTGACGTTAGCCCCGTGTTTAAACAGGCCGTGTGTTTATTCTACTGAACCGAGCTGAAATTGAACATTTGTCATGTAATCTGATGGAGCGCAGCCTGAATTCCCACAGAAAGAAATAGTGAAAAGGGAAACGGGAAGAAAACGTAAGAGTGTGTGTGTGTGTGTGTGCACGCGTGTGTGCACATGCTTTTTTACTACAGATGTGGGGGTGAACAGGTTTTATAGAATGGGGAATCATTTAAAGGTTGATGGTAAGTACCCGTCCCAAGGCTGGGATTGGGCAGGGTTCGAGGCCGCGGCCGGGGAGGCGGGACCGGGCTTCGGTCCAGATGTGTGGCGTCAGAGGGAATGGAAGCCTATCCCAACAGAGAGTGGGGGAGTGGGGGACTCAGTACGTTACGGAACTGGTTCCCAAACACCGGGTCGGTACCCATTTGTGGGTCGGACACTTTTTATGGGTTCCCTTATCGTTTGTTTCCTACATTTTGTTTTCAATTATTATTTCAAGAAAATAATTAAAAACCAAAATCAATGTCCCCCTCCCCCCCCCCCCCCCATTTCATGAAGAAATCAAGGAAAATCTAAGAATTTCCATAAATTAGAATAAGAGTACTGAAAATAGCCGATCCTACGGTGAGCTTGCAGTTCTGCCATTTTCAATAGTTTAGGTCCCGGGGCAAACGTCTAATGTCTCTTTTGGGGTCACGGGCTATACCTTGCAGCATTTGTATTGAAACTTGGAGCCGTTCTGCATTAGCACAGTGCGTGCGGTCCGTCTTCCAGTGGAAATAAAGAGGGATTCCTGGAATATGGCTTGAAATCTGTACCTGTGCCCAGGTCCTCAAGAGAGGTGCGCTCTGGATGAGAGTCCTCCTCGTCGACTGCTGCGGCGGCGTCATCACGTTTGGGGGCTGGATGCACACAGGTGGGGAGCTGGCTGGTGCTCAGGAAGTCCAGCACGCGGTTTAGGCGAGGCTCCTCGTCTTTATATGTACAGGCAAACTGAGATTGGACGCGCTCGCTAGCCTGGAATAAATAAAAAAAGTTGTCAACTTGTATCATACATACTACAAAACGCATCCATTTGACCGCAGCATGGCAGCTCATTAAGGGGACACACAGCTCCTTCTCCAAATCATTTAATATTGTGTAAAAGTTCAATTTTCTTCCGTAATATAATCCAAAAACTGAAACTTTCATATATTCTCAATTCATTGCACAATGCACATAAAGTGAAGTATTCAAAATCTTTTTTGGTTTAATCTGGATGATTATGGCATACAGCTCATGAAAGTTTTATGAGACTACTAAAAAACATTTATGGCTGTTATCAAAGCAAACCTGGGCTTCCAGAACACCTCAGTGACAAAGGCCAATCACCTCCATGACACGGGCCATTGATGAAATAATTTGTTAAAAGGTAGCCCAGACCACGTATTGACTGCATACATTAATATACTTTTCATATGGTTGACATATCTCGAAAAAATAAAAAATAATATTAAAATAAATAAGTTTGAAATACTTTATACACAATGAATTAAGAATATATGAAAGTTTCACTTTTTGAATTATATTACGGAAGAAAATGAACTTTGACACGATATTCACATTTGAGAAGGAGCATGTATTTTTTTTTAGGAGTTATAATGAAGTCAAGTACATGAGAGGGCACTATGAGGGGAGCTATGGGGCACACAGGGATCCACAGCTTTCACCCGCCGTTTGATCGGCGGCTCTGGATTATCAGAATCAAAAGGATTTCACCCTTCAGTGTAGTGGGCCCCAGTAGGGAGGAGGAATCCAGGGGAAGAAATACAGTGTGTGCAAAGCTGGGTGGGTCTGTAAAGCACAAAGGGATCAAAGCCTGGGAGAAAAGGCTTTTCAAAAGAACCTCTCAAAAGAGCACCTAAAACAACAGTAACCCTAAGACCAAGGCGGCTGCAATAATGGGAGCTAAAAATGTAGCCTGCCCTGATAGCATGCCAATAAACCATTATCTGGAACGCCCCTGAAAACAATGGGAGGGTCAGGGGATGGAAGAACGAACATATATGACCGACTGGGAACGTCTAATCCAATTACAACAGGTGGAAGCCCAAGGTGGCACTGTGTTCGAATGGCTCCCCTCAATCCACAGGGGGGGAAGGCTGTCCTGAAATGACCCCCATGTGCACCGAATGAACCTCCACTGGAGGCACCTGACCGGCACATTCCAGACAATACAGCAGGTGCAATTCCTCAAGTTCTACAGAATGTGAGCCTCACACACACACACACACACACACACACACACACACACAGCGGCAGACTAGTGGAAATAAGAGATCACAGCAGGTGTCAACATCATAGCAAAGTTAGGTTGAAAATGCATACCGTCAATGATAACGGAGAGCAAATAACTTGAGTGCATTATTATTCCATTCAGGGAAGGGCTGTCACGATTTAAGTTAACGATTAACGATTTAATAAGTGTTTTGGCATTGGAAATGGAAACATCATGAATACAAGTTACAATTCAGTTTCCCTTTTAGGCTTCGTAATAAAAAGTGCAGAGGGCAAATAACTGAAATATACCAAGGAATTACTGCCATTTTTTATACATTTTATACTTAACTTGTAGATCAGCTATTTCTGCTATTTTCTTTTAACGCGGCAACCTTGTAGAATGTAGATGAACATTTTTCAACATAGACATGATGACGATTATGAAAAAGAATTGAGATTATCTGAAATTATTGCGATTAGACGATTATGTAATAATTGTGACAGGCCCAGCAGGTGCAAGCAATTCCTCAAGTTCTACAGTATGCGAGCTGCACGAGCATAGCGGTAGTGGAAATGACAGATCACAGCAGGTGTCTTCAACATCCTAGCATAGCACAATCAGGTTGAAAATGTATAACATCAACAATATCACATAGAGCAAATAACTTAAGGCATGGATTGCTTTATTATTCCATTCAGGGATTGGAGGAGAGCAATTTGAGAGGTCCCCCATGCAGAAACTGAAATCTGTCCATCGGCCCGCTTGTGTGCCAGTTGACGTCAGCGGCATGATGAAACCGCTGGAGAGAGGTCTGGGGGGATAAAGTAATCCAGCAGACAACAGGAAACAATAACCTTTCAAGTTTCCCCCAGCTAGTCGGGTTACGCGACTGATATGGCGTCTTCAAAGTGAAATTGATGCAGAGAGCTTCCGCTCGCCGAGTTCAGGAAGCGGTGAGCTACCCTGGGACCATTACAGCGCACTCAAACAGGAAGGCGGACACAGATTGTGGGGAGCTGAAATGACATCTGCTTGCGCAATCACATAAAGGAGCCATCTCACAAAATGTGTTTAGCACAGTGTTTCTCAAACGTTGTGTGCCAGGGACCCCCCAAGTCGATATATATTTGACTGTGGACCCCCCCCCCCCCCCCCAGGGACGCCCAGAAGAGAACACCATTTTTTTTCAAAACAAAACAAAAATAGATGTACAAGCTTGCAGCGCACTGTGAGCTTGTAACACTTGTAGCCTGAGCGTGAGAAGATTTCTAGGAACATGAGGATACACGATGCGACAAGCTATATGGGTGGGCTATATGGTGATAAATCATAGGGACACGACACAATGTCTCCATGATATGCATTTTCAGAGATAAGTGTCTATAGTGATACAGTGAATGATCTGCTGTTCTATACCTTCATTTATACTTCTGTAGAACGACGGTTTCGTTCTCCATAAATAAGTATGTTGGTCTACTATAAATGGTCCATTACTCCTTTTTCTTTCCATTACCTGTATGTGGTTGCACCGTTAACATGAAAAAACATGAAACAGAATCGTGGATCATGTGACATTATATTTTTCCATATGGCCCACCCGTTATGACAATCTGATGCACTGTGTACGGCAGTAACAAGGTCCCAACTCCCAAGCACTGCTAACGGGACACCAGGAGGGTTGAATCCTCTGTCCATAAGTAGTCTCATTCTACAGATTCAAATAACACCTTTAAACTAACACTTGGAGCTAAAACGCAGCTGTGCAAACGGAAACGGTGTGGAAGCCAGTTTAAGATGAGGGCTTCAGCTAAGCAAATAAATAATATAATACCGGGGAGAAATTACAGGATGTAAAGACATTATTTTCAATGTTTGTACATCTGATTCAATTTGGAGTAACTGATGGTTTGGATTTGGTCTCATGGATGAAGGGGGCCTGGGTTACCTTGGGCTTGAGCAGGTCTTGCCGACTCTGGACTCGTTTCCTCAGGGGCTCTGGTGAGGATCCAGTAGACACCTCGGGGGACCTGGAGTCAGAGCCACAAACACAGGCAGAGAAAATAGACCTTTATAAATTACAAGAGCTTAGAGAAGGTTACGCGATTCAGATATTAACTCTTATTAATCTTCGTCATGTTGCAAAGCCCAACCTGAACAGTGTAAAGACGCTGGCTCCCTCGACTTCACCAAGGACAGGCTGGTCCTCCGACAGGAGCTCTGCCTTGTTGGTGCAGGGAGGAGCCAATGCCTCTTCATCCAGTATGGCCAGCAGCACCTTCACCGTGTCCCGGCCGCCCAACGCAGTGTTGTGATTTACCGCATGCGATTTGAACTGGTGAAGGGGGGGGGGGGGGGATATTAGTTCATGTAGTTACAATGTAATTCAGAGGACGTTGCTCTATAGCACTAACTGCAGCATATTATTCCATTTTGACCCGAGATCAGATTCAAAAAATGTATTAGACATCCTGACAGTTTTCTTAAAAAAAGCTATGTTTCTATGTCAGTGGTTCTTCGATTTTTCAAAAATAGCAGACCTACAAGCTCGCCACTCGGTGGTGCGCTATGAGCTTGTAGATCTGCTATTTTTCAATCGCTAAAGCATAACATAATGCTCAACACCAAAAGGGGTATACCCGCCCAAAATGGGTTATATAGATTTTGAAAAATACACCAAAATGAAGTGGTTGTACACAGGGGGGGGGGGGGGGGGGGGTCGTCGTGAATTTATACCCTGGCTGGACTTGGGCCCGTTCCCGATCCCCATGTCTGGTTCTGGTGCAGTTGAGAGATCCTCTCCTTCAGCTCCTTTGCCGTGGCGTCGGCCTGCACACACACCTCATCTCCACTGCTGCGTCCCTTCACGAGCACCGCCCTGATGGAAGACACCAGCCTGGCTCCACATGCACTGACGAGCAAATACGGAAGATATATAAGGCATGGTTCCAGGCAGTGGTGGGTATACTCAAATAAAAGTATCAATACTGCTATATGGAAATACGCTGTTACAAGTAAAAGTGCCAGAATTCAGAAGTCCAAAGGTATTGGCATAAAAATGTACTTAAAGTGCCAAAAGTACTCATTATATAGAATGTCCCATTTCAAGTTAAAGTAAAATATTTGCCTCTGAGATGAAGTGTAGAAGTAGAAGTAAAAGTATTGAAAAAAAAACTACCAAGTAAAAATACCTCATAAATGTACTTAGTTACTTTCCACCACTGCATGATTCTAATCTGAATAATAAAAAAAAAAAGATATTGTTCCAGGTCCTCCCAAGCATGTCTACTGGATCCCCTCCAGAAAGCCCTGAGGAAACGTATTGGATATATTGGGTCTCGGTATTATTTATACATCCAATTGAGCTTCATTTCCTTGCAGGTCTAGGAGTTATGAATCAGAATATGTACCCTATAAAAGTCATCCTGGGCATCGTAATGTGTACGCCGATTCAGGCTTCCTTTTCACCGTTGATGGAGCAGCCCCTGAATTTGTCTCTTAATGACATCAAGGGCCTTGCAGGCCACGTTGACAAAAGGCGAGTATGCATGTTGCAGGTTACTGTATGCAGATATTATAAAAATGAAAAAGGTGGTCGTGGAATGCGTAAAGCAAACATAAGTCCATAGACTTGGCTGCCAAATTAAGCATCATTTTGACTTTTAGAAGCCTGCACATATATGGCAGAGTCACTTTCATTCATTGCAGATTCACTGCCACTGTATACGCTATGTATAATTATGTTTTTGTAATGGACTAATAATAACTCAACCTTACCGTCTTCTCCTGAATGTGAGAAAATGTGGACCGTATTGACATATACATGTCGGCATGTAACGATATATCGTATATATTGATATTAATTCCGACGATATGAATCGATTTATTAAAGAAAAAACGATTTTCATTTTGTGTGAAATGTGAGCTTTAGTCAGACATATTCCATCATATTCAAGTGCTTTTGGAGAGAAAGTAGTCACTTTCAGTAGTAGAGCACTGTAAGCTGTGTGTGTCTGTGACCAGGTGATGATGGTCGTTGATGCTCATAACCCTAACCCTATAACCCTAACCCGAAAGTAGAATATTTTGTTTAAAATATTGTGAAAAATCGTATCGTGACCCTCATAATATGATACGAATCATATCGTGAGTTGAGTGAATCGTTACACATTTTATATATATGTATATATATATGCAACACATGACCAAGAGTCATTGCGAAAGATGCCATTGTTTTCTTCCACATCCCATTGCAAATGTAATCTTCCCAGAGCCAATGCATTAACATGTATTTTAGTCAAACCAAGCCACCATGCCAAGCAAAACTAGGTCAGTGCTTCACGTTCAGTTCAATGTCAACCCCTTTTGTATATTATGACCAACAGCAATCTTGGGAACCCATTTGCAAAACAAGGGGAAACAGCGGCCTCTTTCGACAGTCCGTCTGGAGAGACAAGCCTAACAGTAGTGTGCACTGTGCACTGTAGCACTCCCTGCTAAAGAGATCAGAAAATGTAAACATAGCAAGGTGGAAAGGCGGCCGTCCAACCGTGACCCAACTCTGGAGCGCAAGCGAGGCTCAGTAACTGAATCATTTGGGAAAACAGATGTGAGCGGAACAAAGGGCCCTGAACTCTCCATAGAAGGCGTTTGTGTGAGGAAATACAGTATTCCGCCGAGGGTGTGAAGGGGAGAAAAAGGTGCAGGTTGTTGGACCCGTTTTGGCCTGGTTCACATCAAATGGTGCCTCTTAGCCTCATAGCAATGATTTGATTGGCTGAGCACCCCATAGTGATGATTCGATTGGCTGAGCAAAGTACATATTGAGGATAAAAAGTGAAGACGGAAAAGTGAGGACGCAAATTGTGATTGGCCGGAATGAGAGTATGTGGGATTATGTATGATGATAATCACACAGGGGTGATTTTATCGTCTCCGCCATGCCGAAGGTGTGGCAGAGACAATCTTTCACCCCCGTCCCCCCGTATAGCTAATCTCTGGTAGAATTGGACCGACCAGCGTGAAACTGTGCACACATAGCCTACTCCCTGGAGGCCACAGAAGAACCTCTGCCCCACATTCTTCACATCGGCCTGTTATAGCACCACCAGGCTAATCTTGTCTGTAAAAGTTGATTTAGACCGGACAAAGGTTCTAGTCTAGCCCACAAGACCTGATGCCGATTCTAAATCAGTTCTCACACTTTGAAGATTTTTCTAAAATGTAAAAATATAAGCAGATGTATACCATCTTGCAAGTTCGCAACGCAGCGAGTAGTTCTCGTTTAGGGTCAAAGTTTAGGACATTCTTAGATCCCCGCTACTACAGGGGCTAAAAAAAACCCCCATCTACAACAGGTCTTCAGTCCAATACTATGCTGCCATCACGATGTGGTCCAACTTGACCGAGTAAAGCTATATTCCCCCTGTTGGGACTGGTACAAAAGATGACGTCTTCTACAGCTTTACCCCAAAGCTCAGTGCTCCTCATAATTATTTAACTACCACACCATTTCTGATAACCACGTGTGTTGCATTGCCAAAGACTTGATGAACAACATATACACTCTGTAATAGCATTAAAGGGTGATCTGAGCAGCTGAAAGTTTGAGGATAATTCATCTAAGTAAGGAACAAATTATTTAACATTTACAAAAAGGCTTTGTTGTAGCAAAGATAAACATGAGTTAGCAATCTCAATGTTATCATAGGAACCAGAGTTCACCGTCATTAGAAGGTTTAGAGGGAGAAAAGTAATGATCTGTATACAGCAACGGAACAGGTGGGGTTTGATTCCACGATGGTAAAACGGATCATGAGAATTTGCCTGTGATTTTGATGTGGTCTTTCTACATAGTTTAGTAGGGGAGGCTGAACAAACAGCCAAAAAGGACATGCACATCTATATACGTATATAGGCTGGGTGCTGGATCAAAATAAAGTCATAAAGTCATAAATGAAAAAATCCGCACACCATTTGATGCTCCCAATAATAGCTTTACTGAAGCCATTCTTCACCCCATGGGTGAAATTCCATCAACTTCGCCCAGCTGATGGCTTCTCAGATGGTCATGCTGAGCATTGGGGGCTTAAGTGACACATGGGCAGAATGGGAGTCAAACCGGTAACCCGCTGCCATATAGCTCCTATACACACACCTCAGACAGCTACGACCTGCCACATGGCAACAGTTTAACTGTAACCCTCGCTCAATCATTTTAAAAATTAACAAACAAGCGTGCATTTGGTCTGCATTTTGGCAAGAACGTAAACAATGGTGAGACAGAAAGGACTAAAGAAGTCCTTCAGCTTGCACTGTGTACCTGGCGTTTAGGATCTCCCCCAGTATCTCCTCCAGGTCGTCTAAATACTGGACAAACTCTGACAGGCCTTTGATGTGTTTCCTCAATGGGTCGGACACTGGGGGGGCAAAGGCAGAGGTTTTCCCTCCAAGCTGGATGGCCCTCACAAAGGATGAAACAGCCTGTTGAGCAACGCAAGCAAATGTTGGAGCAAATTTTATTTTTTTCACCTAAAGTAATAAATGCATGTTCAATGTGACTCTCCTTTCTTACCAAAAAGAATGAATTGTTGCTTTTACATGCTGCATGCTTTATGTCAGTGAAGGCTTGTCGTCCGAGCGCCCTGCTGGGGATGTCTAGTGTACACGCTAAGGCCAAGTCATTCTTTGAGTTCACCAGTAAGTCCAGATAGGAGCAAAACACTCTCCTCACCACCCTCTTCATCTGCTGAAAGGCAGAGAGGATGTAGGTTATGAATCCAATACATTGCCAACTTTCCAACAACTTGAAAATGACTGGAACTTCAATACAGCCTCAACTAACAACATTTGATTAGAGGCAGTACTCTTCAGCAGGCAGCAGGAACAGTAGTTTTATGTCAGCTGTATTCGATTATAGCAAGCAGCAGTTGTCTGCCTTCCATTTTGAGTTTGAACCAAAACTTCCCAAACTTCATCATCGGCCTAGCTGGTAGTGCAGTAGCAAGCAACCACTCATGAATCAGCAGGTGACAGAGAACAGCTGCAGGAAAAAAGAGGCTGCTGCTGTGCAAAAGACGCCTGTGTCCGGGCCCACATTGTGTTGCGTTTTAAAACATCTGCATGGTAATTGAATTCACATTGCTCTCTTAAATCTAAGTGATATGATTTAAAAGTTCCTGTTAATAAGAGTTAGTAGGGATTCCAAAGAGTAAACTTGTGCAGCAAAACCTGGGGGAAAACAAATAATTAATTCATGCCAGAAGCGGGGGGGGGGGGGGGGGGGGGGGTGGGGTGTCACACTTGTTTTGAAGTGAGGGGCGCACACTTCAAAACCACATGACGTCACGAGTGGGGGCCTGTCTTTTGGGAGAGGCACATGAGACAAACATTAAAAGTCCATAGACTTGGCTGCCACACGTGTGTAAAATAAAATGCATAAAATAACATGAAACACTTTAATGTGTGAAAAATGTTCATGGCATACCTGTAAGCTGTGAGGCCTGGATTTGTTGGATGGCGTTGAAGGGACCGATGCATCTGCCAACACAGGGGCCTCAATGTTGCCCGACAGAAAATCAAACAGCTGGACCTTGGCAGCAGAAGAAAATAAAGGATTCAGCGATAAACTTGCTGGCTCGATCTCGAGGACAGTAGCATACTGTATCTAATCATTCGCAATCAAAGCCTGGTTTCAATCAGGCCCCCCCATCCATGCACTTACCGGGCTCACCGGCTCCTCTGGGTCCACCTCCAGCCTCAGCTGTTTGTACATGGAGTGGACATCGACCAGGTCCACGGTGTTGGAACGTTTTAGGAAGGAGTCATATGCTTCCCGGATGAGATCATAGTTCTTTGGGCGTAGGACGTTTGCGAGGGGCAGGTGAAGTTTGTCTAACAGTAAGTGTTTCCAGGCCATCAGGACATCACTCAGAGCCACTTTGAACTCTCCACTCTCCTGTCAGAGGGAGAGAAAACACAGAGGAGGCAGCAGCCATGATTATTGGCTGCCTGGAACCAATCAGGGTTTAAAGGCCATAAGTAGAACTTCTCCCAGAGTCTAAAAATGGGACATGAGCGGTCTCAACAGGAAATCTGTGGTAATGTCATTGGTTGTGAACATGACATTTTGACTAATGATTCCCTCAGGCTGAGGTGGTCAAATAAAGTACCCTGGGATGACGATGTGAATTTGGCTCATAAAGCTACACATGTGGGTGGATTTATCACTTACACAAGAGCGTAATAATTAAGTCTATATAGTGAGGTGGTTCTAATAATTAATTACCTGTTTATTCACTTCAGCCATGTTAAGTTGTAGAACCATCAGCATGCCATCAGCTCCATGAATTGTGGTTCTCTCTGATTTAAGAACTCTGTGGCATTCTCTCCTGAAGACTTTTACCAATGTCTTCAGATTGTCTTTTACAGTTACCATTGCTGCCACACACACACACACACACACACACACACACACACACACACACACACACACACACACACACACACACACAATAAATAATGTCATAAACTACCCTTGTTCTCCTAATATGCAACACAGACAGAGCTTACCCACCAACAGTGAATCATGGAACAAATTAGCCTTCAAATTTGACCTGTGATAGTGGTGGCAAGTAACTAAGTACATTTACTTAAGTACTTTAGTACATTTATTTGAAAACTTTAGTTACTAGTTAATTGTGTAGATTTTGATTAGTATTACAAACCATACATTCAGTGACAGTCATTTGAAACTATAGTACTGCGACAATGGCCCCCAGAAGTCGGCATACCCCTACCGGAGTTAGGACCAAACACAACATAGTTTTTCCTCATCTCTAAGGCCTCCCATACATGAAATGGATTCTTGTATAAAAATATTTTACTGCAAAAGTGGTGAAATTGTTATTCAAAGTTATACACCTCAAACTAAAAATAAAGCCTGTCCGTCTGGTGGTTGAGGCACTTAAAGGCATGTAGATTCACAATGGAAGCTCTGAGAGGTTCAAAACTTGGCATACTTGAAGCCAGAACATACCTCTACATTCTAGAAAAGACTGAATGTCAATATCTGAATGTCAATATGAGATATAGTCATTTGAACACATACTTACAGTAGGCGGAATTGTACATCTATGTAGATGTCTTCTCTACTTTGTAGTGACTCTGGAATGGATTGTCATAGCAACACATATGATGGCTTGTAGGAAAGGTGAGGTTCTACTGAATCCAGCAATACCAATTGTGTAAATGTAGCTTGCATAATCGTGGAGTTATGCCACAAAACATATATGGTGTCCCAAACGGGGGGAAATAAAACTAATGAAATCCACAGTATCACATTAGTTTTATTTTTACTTCACTTATCAAGGGTGGGAAAACATAAACAAATCACTTGAGTAGAAGTCCCTAAAATGTATGAAATGTCTCAAACTTGAGAAATGAGAAATTGTGAACAAATAGATGCCGCTTCAATAGAGAAATATGCAAGCCTAGATTGGAACTACTAACTATTATTATGTTGCAGCACATGACCTGGATGTTCACTCATCAAGCTCAAAACTCAATATTATCCTCATAAATATAAATAATCAAGTTATTCATTTCTGTTATTTGAGTTATTTGGTTACAGTCAAGTTATACTACAGTATTTGGCTCCACCTGCATCTTATTGCCTACAGTATGTGGCTTTCTTCATAAAATGACAGGTAAAATCATTTCACATATTTTGGAATGTGAAAAGATGAGATGAACCTTGTCAAATCAAGTAGCTATTTACCTGACTGGAGTGGAGAGTGACCTAGCATTTAGTTCTCTTTAGTGTAACAGAGCCTACTGCCTGTCCAGTAGTCTACACTGACAATAGCAGAACCCTGCCCTGACACTGTTTCACCAGAATGGAAAATAGACTTAATTAGTATCACTTGTAATATGGTTACTGCACATATACTATAGCCTAAAAATAGTGTGCGCAATGCACAACATAGATACTGTACAAATTCAAATTCTAAAGTGTGTCTTTAAAGTTTTACCAAAATGGAATATTGGATCCAAATCTTTGTATCATCTTTGCTAAACAGTTGGAAAAAGGCACGAAACAAGACCCATAATGTATAAAGCCCACGGCAGAAGACCTTCAACACATACTAACTGTTGTTCAACAGAGAGATGATGTTCATAAAACCCTGGCAAACCCAAATTCAATATACTCTCCTCTCCTCATCATATACTGTATCATGTTGAGAAAACTACTCCAGTAAGACCAGAGTGAGAGCATGCCGTCTCTTCAAGAAGACTGAATAGGGTACAACATTGTTGAATAGGATACAACACTGTTTAACATACAAATATATTGTTTCATTTGTGGGAAGGCCAGCACAATTGATTGATTGATTGATGGATTTAATAGACATATTAGACATAAATGTAAAAACAGCAACAGAGTACAGTCATACAATCAGTCCAAAAGGGATAGCACAAAAAAGTCCTTGCGGTCTTGTGCAATCAGTTCATAGACAAAACCAGGACTACTGGTCAGAGTACCAGAGACAGGGCCTTCACATGCAGCATCAGAAAGATTGATGAAGTTGTACATCGGCTGCTCTCGTACCCAGATCTCTTTGCATATGATGACAAATATCATAAATGCTACCTAAAACACTAAATATCTAAACGAAATATATCAGCTATAAAACAAAGAATTAGAACAGCAGACCAGTATCTATGTCAAAGCTTTTATTAATCTCACTGAAGTAGTTAACATCTTTCTTTAAATAAATGAAAGTGATGACAAGTCATCACTTTCAATAAATAAGAGTTATGACATACTGAAGACACTGGTCCATGGTTTTCTTCATCGATATATCTGCAGGTCTATGTAGTAGTTCTGGATTTTCTTGGAGATTTGCATCTTCTCTCATTGTGCCCATTTCCCATGGGCACACTTTTAGAGCATGCAACATCAGACTTTCCATGTTCTACAAATTATAATGCTGTATGTTTCCAGGGTTTGTATTTAGACAATATCATCTGGAAATTGGTGCATTTACAGTATATAGAGCTTTTATCCAAAGCACTTTACATAGATTGTGCATTACATTCACACATTCAGTCACACACCGATGGCAGAGGAAACCATACAAGACACCGACCTGCACATCGGGATCAATTAGGGGTTCAGAGTCTAACTCTGGGGAAGCCCTGGATCGAACTGAGAATATGGTATATATAGTACTACCGGTATATTGTTAGTTCACACTGAATTTTGTCTTGCGAACCTCACGGTTCTCCATCCAGCCACTCTATCCCTGAGGCACTGCCGCCTCGGCATATTACCGGTATTATACTGTATATTGTATATTTGTCATCATACACAAACAGATCTGGGTACGAGAGGAGCAGATGATGTACAACTTCATCAACCTTTCTGATGCTGCATGAAGGACCTTAAGTCTCTGGTACACATACCAGTACCAGCCATAATGGCTGTCAGATGTTCTGGTCTTGTACTGGCCTTCACACAAATGAAAAATCTCTTTGTATGTTAAACAATGTTGTATCAACCCTACTCAGTCTTCTTGATGAGACTGGTGCAGGCATGCTCTCACTCAACATTTGCAACTTGCTCATTACTGCAGCATATTGTCTGTATATAGAGCCACGGTTTTATGAACATCATCATCTCTCTGTTGAGCAACATTTAGTAAGATCATTTTAATTTTGAGTATCTGCCGATACCGATTTTTCCCCATCTGAAAATTATATTTTTATGCAACTCCTCCAATATCACAATAGTACAATATCCCAAATCACGGACAATATACAGTCTAATATCATGATATGGATATCATATTGATACTAGGGATGTCCCAATCACATTTTTGTGCTCCTGATCTGATCATTTAAAAATGTCATGATCGGCCCCGATTTCCGATACACTTCACATTATAAGATCACATAAGATGCACATAGGTGGAGCCAAATACTGTAGTATAAATTGACTGTAACCAAATAACTCAAATAACAGAAATTAATAACTTTATTATTTATATTTATGAGGATAATATTGAGATTTGAGCTTGATGAGGGAACAGGCTTTCGCCTTTGCTGCCCCAACCCTGTGGAATGCCCTCCCTAAGGCACTCAGAGATGCCCCTACCCTTCAAACCTTCAAATCCACCCTCAAAACCCACCTCTTCAAAATTGCCTTCCCTAGCTAACCCTTTTCACTGTCTTTTAATGTTCTTTAGCTTTTAGTGTTATTTTTCCTTTTTCTATTAAAGTTGTTTTTAATTTGTTGTTACCTCTGTAAAGCCCCCCCATGTAAAGCGTCTTTGGATACTCAGAAAAGCGCTATATAAGTTTGAGATATTATATTATTATTATTTAACATCCAGGTCATGTGCTGCAACATAATAATAGTTAGTAGTTCCACTGTAGGCTTGCATATTTCTCTATTTAAGCGGCATCTATTTCTTCACAATTTCTCATTTCTCAAGTTTGAGACATTTCATACATTTTAGGGACTTCTACTCAAGTGATTTTTTTATGTTTTCCCACCCTTGATAAGTGAAGTAAAAATAAAACTAATGTGATACTGTAGATTTCATTAGTTTTATTTCCCCCCGTTTGGGACACCATATATGTTTTGTGGCATAACTCCACGATTATGCAAGCTACATTTACACAATTGGTATTGCTGGATTCAGTACAACCTCACCTTTCCTACAAGCCATCATATGTGTTGCTATGACAATCCATTCCAGAGTCACTACAAAGTAGAGAAGACATCTACATAGATGTACAATTCCGCCTACTGTAAGTATGTGTTCAAATGACTATATCTCATATTGACATTCAGATATTGACATTCAGTCTTTTCTAGAATGTAGAGGTATGTTCTGGCTTCAAGTATGCCAAGTTTTGAACCTCTCAGAGCTTCCATTGTGAATCTACATGCCTTTAAGTGCCTCAACCACCAGACGGACAGGCTTTATTTTTAGTTTGAGGTGTATAACTTTAAATAACAATTTCACCACTTTTGCAGTAAAATATTTTTATACAAGAATCCATTTCATGTATGGGAGGCCTTAGAGATGAGGAAAAACTATGTTGTGTTTGGTCCTAACTCCGGTAGGGGTATCTCGAAAACTAAAGCACTTTTTGACTGTTTGTTGCAGGACTACTAGCTGATCTACAAGCTCAGAATGTGTCGCATCATAATGCATTGTGATCTTGTATATCTGCCATTTTTTTAAGATTTTGATACATTGTAGCAGCCTATTGCATTTGTATTGCCATGCTTTTTGTTCTTGCTTAATGTAAATCGCTCTATGCAGTAAGACTTTTAAAAGCGTCTGCTAAATGCCTAAACTGTAAAATTGTACATTTGAAAACTTGTGAAATGGGACATTCTGCATAACGAGTACTTTCTACTTTTGGTACATTTTGATACCAAAACTCTTGTACTTTTAATAGTACTCAAGTATATTTTGAATTTCGGACTTTAACTTTTACTCATTTTTTTTACTTTCTTTAACTGCATATATGATGATTTCCTTTCTTCTGTATATTTGTACGTCTTTAAGTGTTCAGATGAATTGAAAATGGAGGACGGTGACAGTGATCCTGATCCTGAAGTTTTCTTAGTGCTTTTCCAGGTTTCATCCTCGTAGCCATTGTTGTATTGACTTGTGCTTTCGTTTGAAATGTACCCATATTCTATATTACTGTGAATAAAATGTTCAATTAATAAATCAATCACTTAACAAGTAAAACATGTGAGTACTTATTCCACCACTGACCTGTGTGATATAGAGTGATGAATGAAACCAAACCAAACGCCGCAGTTTAAAGTTCTCAATCTCAACAACAAGAGAAGTAGCTACTCTCAGCAGGGCAGAAGGCAGCAGCTGTGCATTTTGAATTTTAAATCGCCTGTGACGCGTCACGCTCTGCCCCAATCAAAAGAGTCCGTAATGATAATGGACTGGTCCATCGACTCAACACGGTACATTCGTCTCTCAGTCTCTACAGTCTACAACTTTAAAACAAAAGCTTCGATTTGGGACATTTTTCCTTTATTTTATTTTCTTTCATTTTTTTTTAAACAACTACATCAAATGATTATGATTTATCTCAATTTAATACGACGATTCATCACCCCGCCCCCCTGCCTGACTATTAGTTGTCGTTGTGCGAGCTGCGAGGCGCTCGCCCCTTTACGTTGACAGTCAATGGAACATTCCACCGACCGACGCGTCCAACCCGGAAGAAGCTTGAAAACAACATCTGAATGAAACGCGGGGATTCAGCACTCGATTAAAAGCAAGCAACATTCTGGCAAACAACTAAACTAGGTAATTAACATCGGACAGAGTGTGGTTTGAATGGCGATTAGCGTCCCTTACTATGTGACATTACAGACAGGTCCATTCACGAGGTTTTGAATGACGGAACAAAGCCAATAAATGATGTTTAGCTCAGGCTAAAGTGGACTCATGGTGGTGGTGTACTCATGTACTGTGTGTGAACTAGCCTAATATTTAGAATCGTAGATGTATTTATCGATTCTGACATCTTCACTCGTAGAGTGAAGAAATCATAGTCTACCCGGTATCTGCTTTATGACCACAATAACCACGGCATGCAGATAGTAGAATGGAATGGGTACAGTTCAAACGACAGTACAGGTCAATACAAAAACTGCTACGAGGATAAAACCAGAAAAAGCACGAAGGCTTGTTTACATCAGGGACAGGGAGGGTCCTCTATTTTCAATTCATCAGAATATTTGCTGCTATAGTTAGAGCAATGGTTGTCAAAACGTTTTCATGTCAAGGATCCCCAAATTGACACTTTTTAGCCCGCGGACCCACCATTTGAAAAGATGCCAGCCAGGGAGGGACACCCATAGCCCAAGATTTAGACTCTTGTGGTGTTTTTCTTTCACGTCAGAAAAAAAAAGAAGCTATAATACCCCCTAAGATAAGATGTCCATTTATGGCTCTAGCAGTGATTCATTTAAATTTGAAGGACCCCCAGTTTGACATTCATCATCCCTATACGGAGTAACCTTTCCACGAACTAGGGTGACCAGATGTCCCCATTTGTGTGGGACAGTCCCATACAGCCAGTCCAAGAAACAAAACGATAAGAGGAAGGAAGATAAAAACAAATAAATCATTTAAGGTTCCAAAATTCGTCCCAAGGCTCTTTCATTTAACTTTCCCCATTCACCCTGCCCAACATATATTCATAGGATGTGATTTTAATCATTTCCAAATTCCATTCTTTGAGCCTAGGTGTTCTAGGGACCTTCCAATTACGCAGCAGTATTCTGGCAGCTGTAACAAGTCCAACCTTTACAATGGTGAAATCATTTTTGGATATGCCAGGGACCACTCACCACTGTCCTGTCCCTTATAATAGACTGCGGATCTCTGGGTAACGTGAATCCCACCCATTTCTCAAGGAATTCTAGTAACCCTACACCCGAAAGGGTATACTATGCGACAGTCCCAAATCATATCCATATACAGTATGTGCCATTTTCTTCTTTGCATTTCCAACATGTATTATTATCTGCTATTCAAAGAGTACTCTTTTCAAAAAGTAAAGGTATCAGAACTGAGATACAGTTGATAAACTTAAGGCATTTTTAAGTCTGGGGTAAAACAACCACTTACAAAGCGGTTGTTTTATGCAGTAATCCTGGTCTCTAAACTACCTCCCCCTGGCCTGATGGAGGGGAAAGGAACTGGTCGGAATAACGTGTTCCTTCCACACGCTACGTCCGGCCGGGGAAACTCCCCTGTCAGGTGAAAAGAAGCAGCTTGGACTCCTAATGCATAGAAGGAAGCATGAGGCCAGGCACGCTCCCCCCCAGGTTGGCAGAGGAAGTGGAGCGCACAGGAATCGGATTACTTTAGATAATTGAAACTGGGTGAAAAAATGGGTTGCAAAATCGTGTTGTTTGTCAGCCAGTACCATGTTTTCCCAATGCAATCATAAGGAAGCAGTACTGCGCATGCAAGCCTTTTTATTTAACGCCGGACGAAAATTGTTAAGTGCCGGCCTTAAGTTTATCAACTGCATCTCGGTTCTGAATCTGATACCTTTACTTTTTGAAAAGAGTACTGTTTGGTACTCTTTTGCCTCTGTCTGTGGACAGGCTCGACCCAGCTAGAGCCCATTTCGACCTGTGCAGGGATATCCCTCCACGGAACCTCATCTCGGAGCTAAAGCGAAGCAGTGTAGATATTGAGGTTCCAAACGGAGCTACTAATTTCCAAGACTTTGTAGGCGTCCCACAATTTGAGACCATGTCCCAAATTGTGACTGGCAGGCATCAGTGTTCAGAACTTCAGATGCCCTAATTAGTATAGTCCCCTAATAGTTGGCTTTCTGTTGTAATGCTCTCGCATTGTCTCTTGTGTTTTAAGTGTGTTTTAAGCCTCTCGTGTTTAAAATAACATGAGAAATATCCTCTATATAGGCTAGAGTAGCAAGTCAGCCAATACCACCCCTGACCAAAATTAGCATTGTAAAACAATGTGAAACGCCAGAGGGGTTTAATAACAAAATGATAGGCAATATTAGGCCTATGGTCGAATATGAGACATCACAGCATTTAATCACGTGACCATAATAATCATCATGCAGTGTTTAGACATTTGGCATAATCATATAACTCGTCTGACGTCCTGAAATCGCTCATGGCATGGCACCTGTTGGATGGTGTTTATATATATGTCATGATCTTCAAAGGAAAATGTAATGATTCTGCTGAATGTCAATTGGAGCCTGTTGATGCTGTAAGATATGGTAGTAGGGCTGTCAGTTCACATCTATAATCCAATTCGAATTTCATTGCTTCATTATTTGTAATTTTCGAAAATATTCGAATATTTACATTGTTTATTTTAGCTCATATTTAGCCTATAATAATACACAGAATATAATACGATGCACGTTCTGTCCACTAGAGGGCCCCCCCCTTCCAAACGACAAAGCAGTACTTTCAGTTTCAGCACACGTAATAATGGTTTTCACGGCACAAAATAGCGTTTAAACTGTTTTATTGAGCACAGTGCACTCAGCACGGTAAGATTGTTGTCTGTCTATAGTGCAAATGCATTTACAGTGAACGTGAAACGTAAAACGACAGCCTAGCGCGAGACCCACCGAATGCTTGTGTTTCCACGGACATTATGTCATGTCATTGCGGTCACTCTAAGCGCCGCCGCTCCTCCGGACATTTCGGAACTTTTCGGGGGTACCCGCCTGGGTTCTGCGCGACGGGCTTGACCATACGGAGTAGCCCTCGTCGGCCCGCTCAGGACCCACGGAACCGCGGGCTTGTCAGCGGCGGTACCGCGAGTAGAACGCACGAAAATCGAGCCTCCGAAAATATTTTCGAGACATTTCGACGTTTTTGACCGCGTGCTCAGCCTTTGCAATCGGTGCCCTTGTCACCTTCGTGTAGCTGGCTAGTCTCCGCTCATTTATCACCGGGCCACTAAGCCGTCTCTATTACGGTCGCGAGGCCACGGGGTCCGGAACCTGGCCCACATTCGCTCTTCACATGCAGTGGAAGCGGCCGGGGAGATTTCACAGCGGTAGATTCGTTACTCAATACATTTAGTGAGCGGATAAAATAACATAAAACAAAATAAAAATATTAAATAGAATTAATAAATGATAAAAGCTCCATTCGAATGCAATTTTACAATTTTAGCTTTCGAATATATATATATTTTTTAATATTCGAATTTCTTTCATATTATGAATTCGTTCTGACAGCCCTATATGGTAGTACTTGAAACTGCAATTCATTACAGTGTAACGTTGCTAGTTGTGTACATTCTACCTGCAAAAATCTGACACTGCACTCCATCTTTAAGTCTATCAAATATAAGTTAGCTGGTTCATGTTGCTCATCTCTTTCACTGTGAAGGCAGGTGTCGGTCAGGTGAACTGACGAGACAACCCGGCCTGAACACGGACTCGGTGTTTACCATCTGGACATTAGAATGCAAGAAGGATTCAAGTCGTACTGCCACCTACACGGTGGCATGTGACGACTATGTCCACGTGGCAGAATTCAGCCCCTTCGACAGCGGAAGCGCCGTCTCCCTCCTGGCTTACGGAGGGAATCACAACGTGGTAGTGGGCACCTGCCTCTTCCAGGTGAGTGACACTGTGGCTTCATTCATGCCCATATCCTTTAGCCCTTATTGGGGCCCCCGGTGTCCCACCATGCCTGTCCCTTTCATGAATACAAACCATGTGTTCCCTACACAGGAGGAGGATATGGAGGTAGAGGGGGTTGAATTTGTCGTGCTTCGTGCGTTCCATCATGAGTCGCGTGTCGACGCCCTCGCTTGGAGCCCTGAGTCACGATTGGACCGGATTCCCACAGTAAGGTAAGTTAGTCGCTTCAGCCTGTGCTTGTACTGAATACTTTGTAATATTTCACTATGTAAGTACTAAGTGGTGGTATGTCATTTTAATGGATTAAATATAATTCATTCTCCTATTTAGACCCTGACATTCATGTCCTTTTTTACGCCACAACGGTAATCATTGAGTTGAATGTTTTTACTGACCTGAATGAGAAGAAGTTGGAGTGAAAGCATCTGTGCTTAGGGATTCTAGTCATCATCACAGCCCGAGAGTGTCACTCTGCAGCTGCCAGAAAATGAGCAAAGTTATTTCAGGTGGCTTTGGACAGGAGGAAAAAGTAGCCTGACTGGTCGGGTTGTTAGAAAGCAAGGGTTTCCTGCTAATTGGAATGGCGAATGGAAGGCTGTGGTCCCATTGGAGGTGTTTCAGCTTGCCGTAATTGAAAAGGAAAGGCAGTGATACTTCCTGGCCCTCTGTGGTTAACTCTGCAGGGCCCTTGAGGCGGCCCTGTGACGTGCGCGCATGTTATTGCGCTGATGGCTGCCCACTCAGGTTCCAATCCCTCCCATCGTTCTGCACGTAGCCGTGCCTTCCAGGAAAAGTACAATGTTCTCACGGCGCGCCTGAAAGGCAAGGGGCTTACATAGGGGGGGATAAGCGGGAGGGTGGGCCTGGGGGTTGAGCTGGAGGCTGCCATGTTCTCCCTGGCCGGTATGTGTTGTCCAGTCAGCAACCTCCTGGACAGGACCAGGGTGAGCTGGACATGTCTTTTCCTAAATGCGCTCTTTCTGCATCGGCAAAGAAGAGGAAAGACCCACCTCTTGTTTACAATATTTTGTTAGGCAGTTTTTCCTCGGTTCTCTTCAGATAGGAATGTAAGAGCGTGGGAAAGACCTGAAGCACATGGCTCTGTCCGGAATCAAACTGGAGATGTTGTAATCGCATGGCTGGTGCATCCGTCCGTACATTATACCCACCGGTCGGTTGCACCTAATAATGTTCCATAATTAAAACATTCTTTGTCACAGTTATGGCGAATCGACACTAGTAAGAATTCACATGTAGTTTCCTACCTTTTGAGGCGGGTCATGTTCTGTATCTGGGAAATTGGAACATAAACTCTCCCTCACTCTCAAAGCTATTAACCAGAGAACAAGGAATCCAGTTTGCTGTCACGATGATGAGCTGCAGACATGATCTGCTCTGTTGAAAATGAGTGGGAGATTTTTGTGGATGGTACAAAACCTTGAAATCGAAAGTCGGCGTTCTATAATCTATTAGTGCTTTAAACGTCCTAAATCCAAACAAGAAAATGTCCAATGACTTTTCCACTTCGGCTAAATACCCCCCCCCCCCCCCCCCCCCCCCAAGACTATGTTGAAGTAAGTCAAACATTGTTAAAAAGAAAATCACACCGTTGTGACGTGAGGGCGCTCTTATCATTGTGCGTCATCTCCTTCCGGCCCATCGCTATTTGGGGTCCTCGACCTTCGTCATCAATGTTTGTGTTACGCACTGTTTGCGTTCGCACAAACACTCCGTTCATTGTCATTCAATGGCATTTCATGTTTGTGTTAGGACAACATTTGGGTTACACACCAGAAGCTGGACATAGGAGGAGCTATCGCCCCTCAAAAATGATAAAATGAAGTCAAAATAAAAAAAAGGAGTCTTGAGACATGTCGTTTTATGCACGATTATGAAAGGTCACTGGAAAAAGTCCTTTAGCAATGAACTTTGAAAAGAAAATCGGAGGTGTTCCATGCCGTGCTAGTTAATCGGTAGTTCTAGTAGGCTCATATAATCTAATCTACTGTACTAGTAATGCCCTGGAGCATGTCGGGGTGTTTGCAGTGACATCATGCCAAATCCAGCTGTGACTGAAAACGTGTGAACCGCTGTCTGTTTATTCTGGTGATACGTGTGTGTTTTTCTTGTCATAAGTGAGTTAGTGTAATTGTGTGAATAATTGCAGCCGCTGGGGTATATACTAGGCTGATTAGAGGGAAAGTCCTCCCCCTGGCTCTGCTCAGGTTTTGTGAAGAGAAATGCGTAAATGCCGTGAGAATCTTGTTTTTCTCCGTGTTTATCTTAGGGTGCAATTAGAATCTCCCTGGCAGAGATTCCATTGATTGTCATCCAACTTTCTACCACACACACACACACACACACACACACACACACACACACACACACACACACACGCTCGCGCACACGCACAGACACACACGTTGTCCATCCAGGCAGTTACAGACATGTGTAAATAATAGGCATAGGTCTGGGGGGGGGGGGGGGGGGCAACACATAATTTCATTCTGTTTTGATGTTCTCGCTCTTGTTTATTTTGGTCTTTGTCTCTCTGTGTCTTATTTGTCTAGGTTTGCACTGCCGCTGCGGACAGAAACCTCCGCCTGTGGACTTCAGATCTTCAGGATAAGCATGAGTCAAGGTACAGAGTTTCTGGATGGATATGCATGTAGAAAACCCAGGGGCATGCTGGATAATAACCCTATACAATATCATCTCTACTTGCAAATGAATAAGTCTGACACAATGTTGTTGATTGTGTGCTTGTGTTTTGTTTGCATGTTTCTTTTGTTTCTCTCCGTATGCTGTTGTCTAGGTGATGGAAGGACACACCAGCTACATTAATCAGCTGGTGTTTGAGCCCACGGAGGGGAAACAAATTGCTTCCGTCAGCGACGACCACACTTGCAGGTCCAAACCACTTTCTTCTTCCCCCACCCCCCCACCTCCTGTTCGTGTGTGTGTGTGTGTGTGTGTGTGTGTGTCTGTGTGTGCGGGGCGTATACGTGCACTGCATGCGCGTGTTCGTTCCTCTCCTCCACTCTCGATTGTGAGTTCTGTTCTCTGTTAATGGTGCAGAAAGCCCTGACAGTGTTTCCACAGTGAAACCTGACGCTTTAGCACAACACGCTCCGGTGTGACTGTGCGTAAGAACACGGGCCGCTTTGGGGAGCTTTTCTAGCTAATTGGTTGAATATGGAAATCCAATTAGCCAGCCAGAGATTTTCCTCTCCAAGGGGACAAACTCTTAAAAAGGTCTCCCCCCCCCCCCCCCCCCCAATGTGTCTTTTCAATTAGAAGAGGGAAAACTTGTGTCAGTAGCTGGGGTCACCCCAGGGACAACCCCCCCCCCCCCCCCCCCCCTCACAAGTGGACTGAGTCACTTGCAACAAACACCTGTTTTACATTACAAGTCTCACCCCTCTTTGTTTCCCATTTCTTTTGTTTTTTACAGTTACCAGTTACATACTCCAAAATAAAAATGTAGGGTTTTCTATAAACGAATTTCCTCACTTAAGAACTGACTAATAATAACTGACAGGGGAAGACGCTGCATGGGCTCCACACATCTCGACGTCAGCGTTTAGTTTTTTATTTATCACATCACATGTCTTTGATTTATGATGGTCGCTTTCACAGTGCTTCATGACCTTCATCGGGTATCCAGAATTCCAGATAACCTGATGAAGGTATAGTGAGACCGAAACGTTGTAACCTTCAGTAGCCTAAATAAACTTCTGTTATATAAGTGAAGACGGTTTATGGGGCCTCCTTTTATGTCATTATTCGCACCGGTTGCCTGCTCTGACGCACCTGTCCCTGTAGTTGTTCAAAAAGACTATTTTCTACAACCTGCTGGATGCCCATTATGTTGCCACAGTGTTGAGGCGTCGGTCACAATGAGCAATGGGGTAGGCAATCAGGGCCGGAGCAGTAGGAGGGGACGAGACTCTTCCACTAGCATCCGCTCTTTTCTCACCCTCCCTCCCGCCGTCCGGCCAGAGAAAACAGGAGTGCGCTCCATCTGCTGAAAGATTTAAATTCTGTCATGTTGAAAAAATATGGGATGCAGGAGGAAGAAAGGCGGAACGAGAGATAGATCAAGTTAACAGTGGAGGACCTTCCAGTTCAGCCCACACAAACGGAGCCCCTGATATGAGAGGGAAAAGTGGGACCCGCAGAAAAAGCGAATGAGAGTGTGTGGGCAATGCGTGCATTCATGCACGTTTTAGTCTTATGACCTCTACATCACTCCTTTTTTACTTTTGGCAGGTTGTTCAGCAGTCTCGGCTCCGCCAGCCATGGGGATGTTAATGCAGGCAATTGGCAGTAGCGCGGCGCAGCATTTAATCAGATGCCCCGACCTCGTCTCCTCCGAATTATTATCGTTTCTCAGCTGTAAGTTTGCCTTTGCTATCCCTCTGCCATTCTGTTGTGTGACTTGGTAGTGTTAGAGGCAGGCAGCATGTGTTATGGGCCACCTAGAGACCATACAGGGGAACTGCAGTTGTCTTAAGGTATTATTTGTCTGCCACATGCCATGGTGGCAGCTAAGGGTAGGTAAGCCTTTCTCGGCCGTATATGTGTACTGGTACCTTAATTTCCGGTTTCCTGGCTCGGAGACCGCCATCGTAAGGAACGGCTTATGTTGGCAGTATAGCTGACGATGTTTATCTTTCGCCAGAAACGTTAACATGTTGGATGCAATGCGAGTTTTTTTTTAAAAAGAAAAAAAATCACAAATCAGATCCGAACCTCGGACAGCGCCGCATTTTTCAGAGATAACAGCCAAAGAAGATCGTATACTCTTAATGGGACCCTATGGGGTGCACGGCTGCACGCGCACGTATCCTGGTGCCGGGGGGTATGCAAGGCGTTGACTAGCGACCAGGCCCAGTGTTAAAAGTTGATATTTGATATAAAGCTTTATGTACGGTGACAACAGCTCCAGAGGCTGTTGTCACCGCTCGCTGTTTCGCTCATATATCGATTCCACCTCCGCTACTTTCTTCACATCGCAGAACTCTCAGATGTGCGTTCACTCGTCCTGCCGCCCTAATTAAAACCCACGCACCCCCGTTTATCCGGCTGCCTTTGTCCGCCTTCTCCTACCAAACCACACCGTTTTGCCCACATCTCACCATTGCACAACACCACCGACATGCCTGTCCAGACATAAAGTTGCTTTGTGTTGATATTCTGTGCGTTCAATTCTTATTTTAAACTTGGTGTCAGTAAAAAAGGAACATCACAGGTGCGGCATGGTGACTGGGCATGTCATGTTTGTTTTTAGTTTTTTCCCAAAAATGATGTTTTAGCAAAAATAATGAAGTCTGTGTGTTTTGACACTGGATTGTTGAATTCTTACAATGACCATAATGCTTTCGTGCACTTGTGGTTGGGAGACATCCAATGTAGTCCAGAAAGGAAGTGAGACCACACGTTTTCATGACAGTTTAGGTCATGAACGTGGCATCATGACTAAAACGTCTTAAAAAAACCCCACATATTACACACCTAAAAACCCCAGGAAAGTGTTTTTTGTGTCCTAAACATAATAAAAATGAGATCTGGTTGCTATGCCGTTTGCGCCACAATAATGAACCCTCTGTAATAGTCACTTACAGTAGATCTTTTTTCTCTTTCCAACTTCATCCAAACTTGAGGTCAACTGTGCCTGCTCAGCAGTTAGACAGCCACAGTCACAGTGCATGATCTGATATTAATTGCGTCATGACTCATGCCATACACCTGCATTCCGTATGATTCCCATGTATTGTATCTTTGTGTTAACCCATTTTGGCCTGACATCGAGAAAAAAAAAAAAGGTTCGCTCTGAAAGAATATATATTCAAAGATTTGTGCCGCATTCTTAAGATTTTTCAAAAATAGCAGACCTACAAGCTCGTAGCGCGCCACTCGGTGGCTATTTTTCAATAGCTAAAGTATAGTTAAAACACCAAAAGGTGTTCCCGTCCAGAATGGGTTAATCATAATTTTTTTTGCTATATGGCATTGGAAGGGAAAGTGAATAGAGGGTATGCACATGCATATGTTGAGTGGCAAAGTGAGTGGAAAAAGTCAGTTTCATGTTGTTTAATGTCGTTTAATGCAATCAAATACAACTTTTCTGTTTGGATGTATGGGCTGTCAAGGCCAGAAAGTATTATTTTTTTGCCACTCAGTTAGATGTTCACGCATAACATCCGGGTTTGATGATGATGTCATGCGCATACCCTCTATATGTAAAGTACCGCATGTTTTCTTCTTTTGTAAGGTTTGGGAATAAGAGTCCCTACTCCCCTACAACAAAGCCGGATGTTGTGTCTTCAGTTCCTCATAACTGATCTGTCTTGTGCTTGACTGCCACAAGCCAAGCCTGCTCCCCTTTTCTCTCCCCATTTATAATCCATATACAAGTGCGAGGATTTTCTATCACTGGCCCACACAGTGAGGGCAACAAGCCAGTCCAATAAATATGACAAATCTCTTTGATAATTATTTCAGCAGTCCAAATGTCTGGGTTTAAAGATAATGTTATTGTTTGAAGATGTGGTCGTGATGAGCGGGACAACGTGTGCCTGAACCTGGGCTGCTCTGCGGAGGCACCGGGACTGGGATTATTGTTTGACTCGTCCAGTTCTCGGTCTCCGGAGAGTCACCGTGATTATTTACCCTGCAGCTCTCTACTATAAATCACGCAGCGCTAACACTGTGTTCCCATTTCCCTCATTTCTATGGGAAACATTGACAAACCATAATGCTCCAGCCCGCCGTACAGTTTTTTTTTTCTTCCCTCACTTTAGATATTACAATGCAGGAACTTCAGATGCTCGTCTCTCCTTTCAACTCTGTTGTGCATGGAAGCGGAGTGTTATTGCTCGACGTACTGTCGTACAATTACGCGGCGCTGCTTTATCGGAGGCAGTTTGCTCGTGTGTTTTTCGTGTCTCATGCCTTTAACCTCATTCGGCAAAAGGTTATGTTTTGCTGGGGAGATGCTCCTCTCCATTTGAAGGGCAGAGTGGTTGACCGCAGTTTGGCCGGCGGTGGCGTATAGCGTGCGATTGAACTCCGCTTGGCCATTGGTCTGAAAGTAGAGGGGTTTAGAGTCTTTGTTTGCCTGGTGTGGTCTGAGGCTTTTTTTCTTTTCTTTCAACCTCACTCACGCTCCATAGAGGAGGCTCTGGCTGGGGTCTGCACACGGGCAGGAGAGGAGGAACGAAGAACTCGGGGAGAGTTTTGACAGGGTTCTATCTATCTGCTGCTGCTGGGAGAGACGAGGCAGGAAAAAGTCTAATATTTACTGAGACGGGGCATATACTGTATATACTCTTCCCCCATGCCGCCACTTCACTTAACCCATTTTGGACTGAAGTCGCTTCAAAATCCCATGTTTCTATGTCAGTGGTGCTCAACCTATTTCATAAATAGCACACCTACAAGCTCGAAGGGCGCCACTCGGTGGCGCGCTATGAGCTTGTAGATCTGCTATTTTTCAATAGCTAAATTATAACATAATGTGGGTGCTGGCGGCGTGTTTCCTTTCCGCGTCATCAGTGCCCATACCCGAAGGCGGGGTTGGCGAAAGGGCCTTTCTGTGTGGAGTTTGCATGTTCTCCCCGTGTCCCCTAGGGTATGTACCCTCACAAAAACATGCAGTAATCCTGGTCTCTAAACTGCCTCCCCCTGGCCAGCCGGGACGCCTGATGGAGGGGAAAGGAACTGGTTGGAATAACGTGCTTCTTCCACGCGCTACGTCCAACCAGGGAAACTCCCCCCTGTCAGGTGTAAAGGAGCAACTTGGACACTCGAGCATGAAGGAAGCATGAGTTAAGTCCGTTGCTCTCCCTAGGTTGGCGGAGGGTGTGTAGAGCCCAGGATCACATCACAGGATGATTGACACAGGGGTGAAAAATGGGTTACAAAATTGTGGGACAAAAAATATAAATTAAAAAAAAAAACATAATGCTTGAAACACCAAAAGGGGTTCCCGCCCAAAATGTAAAAGTAGTGACATTCATCTCTCCGAACAACATACTTGACATTTAGATGATCTTTGGAGCTGCCTTTTGGACTTTATTAGATGATGTCTCCTGCATGACCTCATCAGTCAGCGCCTTCCCATGCTTCATAATCATTTGCGTATGTCTTTTTATTTTTTATTCCCAGAAACACTTGCAGCCACCTAGCCGCACTCCCATCCCCACCTTTCCTCCATTCCTCTGGGATTGTTGAGCTTGTGTTTTAAGGAGGTATTTGAGTTCAGATGTGGTTAACCATAGATCTTGGTCTCGGGGAGCCACAGCTCTCTCCATCCAAGTGATTTATTACATCTGCATGAGTGTTTGCACTGTTTCTCGGGCTGCTGAATCAGAGTCGTGTTCAACTGTAGAGTTGACCGTTCTTTTTTTTTTTTAAGAAGTATTAGTGATTATTACATTGAAAAACACATCGCCCTCTCTGTGTCCGGCGAATGACCACCCTTGCCCAAAAGCTTGTGTTTGTAGAGCTTTGATCTGTTGATTGGCGTTCACGCAACCCCTTCAGGTTTTCGTTTTGCATGAAGTGAGGTTCTTCCGTGACCCTCTTTGCCTCGCAGACGTGCCGTGCATTCTGCCCATCCTCGCTGTCCTCCACGGACAGTGAATGGCAGCGGGCGAGCCGCCCACAGCAAAACATTTCGCTGTAATGCGAGTGGAGCGTAACCTCCTGACTCAGACGAGGGTGATGTTTCCCTCCACTGGCTCCGCTATCATAGCTCACTTGTAATGTGAGGCTGGCGTTTTCACCGTAACAAGAGCCCAGGGTAAGCCTGTCTGTCTTCACAGCTCAGGGCCCAGATTAGAGGCAAAAGCCCTTTTCCCTGGAAGAGAGAGAAGGTTCTGCAAACTTCTCTTTGTACGCTTTCAGTGCTATTTGGCACGGCCCTATACCATACTGTAAAGTGACATAAGCATATGACGCTGCATGTAGGTATTGGGGGCAGAAGAAGACGTTTCACAAAACAGCAATTTTCATTGGCTCATAAAAACTTATTTTTTCACTTAGCAAAAATGTACTACGGTTTCTTTGTCCGTATAGGTCCAAAGTTCACATGTAGAGGTTTTCGTGCATTTTGATCAAAGATCCTGGGAGGAGATACATTTTTACTGTTTTTCATATAATTCAAAATGGCGGGTGATCTAAAGGTCAAAAGTCAGAACACGAAAGTTGTTCGCCATGAGGAGACACATACTGTATGTGTATCAAAGTGTCATTGCAAACGGTTCATGAGATATGCACGTTCAAAGTTTGCATTTTCAATTGAGTGCTATAGCGCCACCCTTTGGCCAATGGTCATGGGCTTCGCATAGTCACCGTTTAGCATGGCCCTCTACCAGATTCCCGCGTTTCGCGAAAACCGACTGCACGGTTCAGCCAAAAAAAAAACACAAAAACAATAAGTGACCTTAAATAAGAAAAGGCACTTGATGGCCTCTTGTGCAACAAAACCCAGTCAAGGTGCTAGTTGAAATGTTGAGCTACAGCCATGAGCAGGATAATTCTTGCATCGTAGAGGAAACTCACTATAGAGAAAAGCATTGGGTCATCTTAAAATCATCTCATATATTGTAAAGATTAACAATTTAGGCATGTAGCTGACAGTCTTAATCGAGAGCGATTTACAGTAAGCAAGAACAAAACATGGTAATACATCAAATAAAAAATCAGTGAGGGGCGCTAATATATTCACGTCTAACTCATGTTGATTAGGTGATGTAATGGTGATGTAAAACAAACGGTGCCAACACAAACTTTAAATGCCATTAACAATAAAGAGACAATGTGACGTAAATGTTCCTTTCATTGTCAATGGCGTTTTTAAAACAAACATTGAACTAAAAACAAACATTAAACCTCTATATAGGACAATAAAAGTAATCAATCATACGTACGCTAAGAAAACCTAAATATCTATAATGAAATATGCATATACACTAGAGTGCTACAGTATGTCTACATTTAATGCTATCTAAGTTACATAAGTTGAGCCTTTGCAATACGCCTGTAAGGTCGCCGAGGCTAGGGCAAGTGCTATGGGCTAAGATGGAGTCTGAATAGGTGGTTTTTCAGAGTACGTCAGAAGATCGGGAGTGAGTCTGCAGTTCTGACTGCAATGAGAAGTGCATTCTATAGTTTTAGGAGCCAGAAGGGAGAAGAGTTTGGGACGTGTGGAGCGTTGTCCCGGCGTTTTTAGTGAAGCATTGTGGTCCAAAAATAACTATCTGTGATATTGTCGGGGAGGTGGCTCTGTATTTGATACAGTGACAGTCCGTTTCTACTCTAGCGAAAATGTAACTAATTCGGTGGCGGTAACATTATCCTCGTGTCTTGCTCTGGCAGACTTCCAAAGCTGCTTTGGTCCGTATATTGTTCCGTTCTAAATCTTAATTACAAGTCATGTTTATGTTGTTGTCTGGCAAAGCCTGTCGCTTTGCCAGCCTGAGGAATGGTCAAACGTATAAGGTAAGCCTTGCCAAGCCATGAGGCCTATAGACAGCTTGATGTACTTGATGTATATAGCGTCATGCTGCACATGACGCTAGTATGTCGCAGGGACTTACCCCCAATCCAACCCTTGATGCAGGGAGGCACTGGGTCCCATTTTTCACAGTCTTTGGGAACCCCAACCTCCCAGTCTCAGGGTGGACACTCTAACCACAAGGCCACTGAGCTGATCGAACATCTAGTCTGTATAAAAAATATGTTAACCCCCTGTCGACAAACAAACTGATCTGGTTTGTATGTCTCGTTGCATTTGTTTTGATCAAGAACTACTCGTCATATTACTCCCAGGTCGCTACACTTGAGCTCAGAACGAAACTCTAAAACCTTAGCTATTGTGAAAATATGCTTGTGAGGTTGTGGTTTTTGCCATTCGTTATGTCAACTTAAAGAGCGAATTAGAACCTGCAATCCTCCTGTCACCTCCGGTCACACGCCTCCGGTGCACAGTTTCTATGTTTGACTTTGACAGTTTTATTTATTTCTTTTTCCACCTCCCAAGTCTGTAGGTACTGTAGCCACAGCCTTCTTTTGCAATTAATTGTAATTTATGTTGGTATAATCATATCTGATTTCAATTCACACGTCTCTTACAGGGTTTGGGACCTGGATGGCAATAAAACCACATATCTCAGACTTAGCTCCCCTGGCATCAGCGTCTGCTGGCATCCACAGGAGGTCTTCAAGGTACAAGTCCCACCACATGCACAGAGAATTCCAGAGGCTCACACTGGCTCATATCCTGTTTGTGGTCATGATGTTCAACAAAGTATACATGAAATAAGAGAGTATTGTGAATATATTCCCATGGAAACGGAACATACACGGACCACAAAAAGCCACAGTGAATAGGATAAAGTCTTTGCATTCTTTAGTGTCACACAACTATTGTAAAAGTCTGTTTGCAACACGGTCTAAAATGGTCTAAACCAGGATGCTCAGGTGTGCCAAATAATATTCAATTGGTCGTTTCTATGTAAACCAAGCGCCCCAGAGCGGCTGGCCAACGTCGAAGCCGCCGAACTCTACTGGCCAAAGCTGGAACTGCATTTAGCACGAGTAAATCCAGCACAGCTGGGGGTTCAGCACGGATCGCCCGTTAGCACGTCTGCATTTTGACTACCAAAATGTTGGCGGCCCAAAAATCGAACAAGAATGCAGTAGAGCGTTCTTCCGGGTCCTTCAAACACCACTGAGCAACTTCCATTGAAATGAACAGTGGGGCTGTACGGTCTCTAGATTATCAATCTGAGAACCCATCGCCAAATAAAGGCGAAACGGCACCCTCTTTTCCTTTGAATTTGCGGAGTCACCGTTTATATACAACTCTGTTAACCCATTCTGACCTGAGATCAGATTCATACAAGGTTTCCACTGAAAAAAAAAAAAAAAAACCCCACTGTCTTCTCCAGCTTATGGTGGCGGAGAAAAAGGGAACGATTCGGTTCTATGACCTGGTGACCCAACAGGCCATTCTGTCCCTGGACTGTGGCCAGTCGCCGCTGATGTCGGCAGACTGGTGCCTCACCAACACCATCAAGGTCGGCGCCGTGGTGGGCAGCGATTGGCTCATCTGGGACATCACCCGCTCCAGGTAAACGTTGGCTCTGTATTACTGCTGCTAGATATTTCAGATTTTTCCGTATTTCTGATTATTTGCAGATTATAGCAGTGGTGGAAAGTAACTTAAGTTCTCTAATGGTAGAAATAGGTCAACGATACAAATTATGCAAGTTTTGTAGATTGGTTTATTTTTAATGTGTGGCCCCCATTGCCCCTCAGAACTACTTGATATTCCCCAAAACCAGAGCAGTACTCCCACCACGGGACTCAGGCAATCAAATTATACCTTTCCAACCACTATATTAATCATGGCAAGTATTTCATACAACTTTATGTCCAAAAGTCAGAAACTAACTAAAGGTAAGAAAATGGTTGGTCCGGAATTCTCCTTTTAACGTGGTTAATTCTTTCTTTTTATCCTCTGCAGTTACCCACAAGAAAAAAGACCAGCTCACATAGACAAAGCACGGCTGTTCAAGTAAGAAAACCTTGTCATCCTATGAGTTTTTCCCTTATATTATTCACAGCCATTCCGTCTCACTGTGTCGCAATTGAAATGATTATGCTACGTATTGTAAAGCAATGACGACCACAGTTGTGAAGTGATGTCATTGGTTATTTCAGATGGTCTCGAGCCAATGAGAACATATTCTGCACCACTGGATGTGCAGGAAAGATCAATAGCCAGTTACTCATCCACCATCTTGGACACCCACAGGTCAGTTCAATGCCTTGTTTTATTTTAGGCCCCCGTGTAGACTGCAGTCAAAACTGTCAAATCCGATTGTTTGGCCCTACTGTTTCACACTACATTTGCAGGTGTTCAGATCAGGCCACGTATGTGTCTTAACCCATTTTGGGGCGGGAACCCCTTTTGGTGTTCGCATCATGTCATGCTTTAGCTATTGAAAAATAGCAGATCTACAAGCTCATAGCGCGCCACCGAGTGGCGCGCTATGAGCTTGTAGGTCTGCTATTTTTGAAAAATCTTTGGATGTAGAAGACATTTTTAGAATCTGATCTCGGGTCAGAATGGGTTAACCGGCCGCGCATGTCGAGCCACGAGTGAGTCTTAACTGGCCACGCATGTCGATAGTTGATTAGTTTCAGAAAATGCGACATAACAGACAAACGACAAAAACAAATACATGCATGCATGATAACCGTGGAAAATGGCCGTCTACAACGTAGCACACATGCTGAACCATTGCTTTATTTGCCCCCTCTCGTAAATCAAAACCCATTCTGAACGGGAACCCATTTTGGTGTTAGCTATTGAAAAATAGCAGATCTACAAGCTCATAGCGCGGCACCGAGTGGCGCGCTACGAGCTTGTAGGTCTGCTATTTTTGAAATATCGAAGCGCGGCTGACATAGAAGACATTTTTTGAATCTGATCTCAGGTCAGAATGGGTTAATTCTCGCGCTCTGTAATGTTGATCAGCACAGGGTACTTTTTGTGTTCATGTATGAATCTCTGGACATTTTCTTATTTCATTTCAGCCTGTGATGATTGGATCAGCCAGAGTAGGGGCGGGATTAAGCTGGCACAGAACACTACCGCTCTGTGTGATTGGAGGTGACCGCAGGCTTTCTTTTTGGATGACTGAGATGTAACTTTAAACAATGAAGAAACTTTAAGACAGACATGGTCCACAATTTTCTGGTATATTTTCAATAAAGTATTATTTTTTGTGAATTTTGTGTGGACTTTATCCATTAATCCATTTACCCGATCTAGGCCCAGGCCACCTACTGTATACAGTATGTATCCCATTCATGACAGTCTTTACTGTGTGTCTCTCCCCCATCACTCTCTCACCCTCTTTCCTGTTCATCTCTAAAGGCAGAAAAAGCCCAAAAAATATCTTTAAAATAAATACATAAAAATAGCTGATCCACAAGACGGCAATGTGTTGCGATCTACAAGATTGCAAGCTTATAGATCGGGTACCTTCGCCAAATGTTCACCCCATCATAATAATATATCCTAGACCGGTGCCCGGCTGTAGAGCACAGAGTCGGCAACGACGGAAGTTGGAGATCCATGCCCCACCGGGCTATGCAATACCCGTTGTACCTCCATATATGGAGATTTCTGTATCTGTCTCTCTGTGTTCCTTTATTCCTATATATGGAGTTCTGTGTCAGGCATGCCCAAATATGGAATGTTGTGAGTGATGTCAGAACAGGCCAGCTCCATATATGGAGCCTCGGCAGGGGCCCTGTCCAGAGCCCGGGCAGAGGCCTTTTGGGGCGGTTCTGGACAACCGTGCGTCTGACTACACCGGGCACTGCACTCCCTGTGGCGGTGTGGAACGTGCGTGTCGAATTTGAAGTTGTTGGGACGAAAGGTTCTCGAGTTGCGTGCATTACAGACGTACACACAGACGTGGTCCATTTATAGATATAAGCTTAGTTAAAATATTATTAATCGAACCATGTCCAAAATATGCCCTTTTCTTGTGGGAACCCAAAGATGTGACTCTACATGTCTCTCTGTCTCCCACCTCGTGATTCGAGCCGCCACTTATGTCAATTGTGCAGCCTTTTATGGCAATAACCAACTTGTGTTTTTATTCCCCATCCAGATAGGGTTAGATACGGCTTCTCTTTCCATCTCGTTTGGATCCATCAGATACAAGAGCGATGACTAGTGCAGAGTGGACGCGATTATGGGATGTATGGCCGGGTCATCTTAAGCATGCATTAATTGTAATCTAATTAATTTCTCTGTTATTTTGACAGCCCTAGTGTGTGTGTGACTGTGTGTGTGTGTGTGTGTATGCTTGACTGCCACTTCAGGTCAGATTGGGATAGGGGTCGGGTGTAGGTCTAGGTTTCTGTGAGCCGCTAGCCAGCTTTTCTTTCTGTGAAGTGTTGCTTGTATCAGTAGTCTGTTCTGTTGTGATGTCCTGCCAAGAGTCTGAGGAGCGAGGCTGAGCCGGACTAAACAGGAATGTGCGAGCCCAGCACACGCACACACACACACACACACCGCCACTCTGCTGGTCAACATGATCACAGGTGTGTTCCCTTCCCTCGTTTGCTCTCTTTCTTTCGGTCTGTCTCTCTCTCTATTTCTCGCTATCCACACAGCGGGTGTCGTGTACTACAAACAGCTAGCTTCAATTACACCTGTGTGTGTGTGTGGCGTGCAGAGCGTATGCAACAGTCGAGCTCGGGAATTCCAGAAAGGTAGTACTCAAGAGTCCCAGTTAGTCTTTCAAGATTCAATCATTTATTTGCCATGTCAACAAGTTGATAGGAATTTGTCTTGGTTCATACTCAACATATACAGACAACCATAGATACACAAACAAGAAGGACAATACAAAAACCAGCAGCATAGGAAATTACATTCAGTTTTTTAAAGTGCTATATGCATATTTCTACGAGTTCAGATGTCTAATGGCTACGAGGTAAGTGCTATCTCTGAAGCGAGATGTTGAGCTCTTGATACTTCTATATCTCCTGCCTGATGGGAGGAGATTGAAGAGGTAATGTGCAGGATGGGAGTTGTCTGCAATGATTTTATTTGCCTTCCTAATTATTCTGGTGGAATAGAGTGAGGAAAGTGTACATCCAATGTTTTTTGATGCGCGACGTACTACTCTTTCCAGCTTTGATTTGTCTTGAGAGGTTGTGTGACCAAACCAGACAAGCATGGAGAAGGTAAGGACACTTTCAATAGTGGCCCTGTAGAAGTGAGTCATGGCTGCTTGGCTGACTTTAAACTTCTTAAGCTGCCGCAGGAAATAGAGACGATGTGTGTGTGTGTGTGTGTGGGGGGGGGGGGGGGGAGGACTCGTATCTTTTTCCTAAAGTCGATGAACATCTCTTTGGTTTTAGAGAGGTTAGAATCAAGTTGTAACTCTCACACCATCTCCACCAGCTCCTCTACTGCTCTGCGGTAGTCGGATTCAACCTTGTTGGTAATAAGACCTACTAAAGATGTGTCATCAGCAAACGTATACATCATAACTGTACTAAAGTGAGATTGACAGAAATGAGTATATAATGAGTAAATGAGTGGAGAAAGGACGCACCCCTGGGGGGGCCCAGTGTTTAGGAGCCTCGACAGCGAGACGAGAATAAGGATGCAGTCGTATTAAAGATGCGCATCGCGTGACAGCGGGTGTGAATAATTGTCAGCGGTCCATAGACATGAACGTGGAAGACGAGTAGCTTTATTTAATTGTGCCAGAAGCTGGTTGATACCCAGTGGCAGGACGTGGACTTGTCGTGCTGTCATGGGAAATCCACCACCACGACGAGGCATTTATGCATCCAGTAAGCTACGGAAACGTATTTAGGATGGAAAGATATTTAATTGACTTATTGTGGGAGACGGCCAATCACATATTTCCACAAATCCCTGACTTCCTACCGTGTGTGTGTGTGTGAGAGAGAGATGGCAGCAGGGTTCCTTTTGCTGGGGAGATCGGCCAACCTGAGGAGGGCAGCGGACTGACCTCATGCTTCCTTCTATGCATGATGAGTCCAAGCCACTTCTTTTCACCTTCCCCGGTTTGGACATATATCGCGTGGAAGGAACATGGTATTCCGACCAGTTCCTTTCCCTCAAATCAGGCGCCCTGGCTGGCCAGGGGGAGGTAGTTTAGAGACCAGGATTACTGCATGTTTTTGCCTTTTGCCTTTGCATATACGCCTGTAAGGTCGTCGGGGCTATAGGGCAAGTGCTATGGGCCAAAGTGGAGTCTGAAGAGGTGGGTTTTCAGACTACGGCGGGAGATTGGGAGTGAGGCTGCAGTTCTGATTGTAATGGGAAGTGCATTCCATAGTTTTGGAGCCAGAAGGGAGAAGAGTTTAGGGCGTGTGGTGTGTTTTCCCGGGTTTTTTAGTGATTGTACTTCCAGCTTCCCTGCGTCAGCTGATCTGAGTGCGTGGGAGGGTTTGTAGGGTTCGATCACACTTGCAAGATATGGGGGTGCCATACCTTTGGTTTGTTTTGAATGCCAGCATCAGAGTTTTGTAATCTGTGCGGGCAGCGACCGGGAGCCAATGAAGGGAGCGGAGAAGGGGGAGACGTGAGAATTTTGGCTGGTTGAAGACCAAGCGAGCTGCGGCATTTTGGATCAGTTGGAGAGGTTTTAGTGCCCATGCCGGTAGGCCAGTAAGGAGGGAGTTACAATAGTCAAGTTTTCGGCATGACTGATGTCTGGATAAGGAGCTGGGCTGTCTTGAGTGTACAGGGTTTGATGAGGTCTGGCCATATATGGAGTGTGTCTTGAGTGTGCAGGGTTTGATGAGGTCAGATCAACATATGGAATGTCAGAACAGGTCAGCTCCATATATGGAGATCTATAAGTGTTGCAGCGGCGTAGCGGCAGTGTCTTGAGTGTACAGGGTTTGAGGGCCCAGGTGGGGCCGGGCCTTCATTTCCGGGCCTGATGAGATCTCTAGTTTTCGCCGGCTGCACCAATACCCTTGGGGCAGGCCCGTCTAGAGTTTGAACGGACAGGTATCAGTCAAAAGGGAGACATCAAAGAACGGGTGGGGAGGATCAACACATGCAACGCATGGTCAGCTCCATATATGGAGATCTAAGGGTTTGGGTCAGATTGATGGCCGGCTCAATATATGCAGATCTATTGTAGATCCAGTCTTCTCCATGTATAGCTATTCAGGGTTTGATGAGGTCAGTGTCATGATCTTCATAATAGAGACGGCCATATACGGTGGTGAGGCGTGATGTCACGAGACGTGACCATATATTGAGGCAGGATGTCGCGAGGCATGACCTTATGGCGTGATATCACGAAGTGTGACCACCATATATGGAGGCGTGACGTACCAACGGGATGCAGGCTTTCATAGTAAATAACAATACAAAAAAAATGCATGTTAACCATATTAGTGTCATCCGTATTTTGGCAAATTTCTAACGAGCCTAAAATACATATGAATGACAATTTCGTCGACAAATAAAATCTAGACTAAAATGTTAGGGACTAGTGGAGAAGAGATCCAGTACAACTGGTTGTGCTCGGGTGTTGCACTCTGACAATAACAGATCTGCAAGCTCAGAACGCGTCGCAGTTGTGACCTTGCAGGGTCGGGTATTTTCAGCATTTTGTCGACAAAATTAACTACATTTAGTTGACTAATCTTATGTTTAGTCGACTAAAACAAAAATATTTCAGATGACTAAAATAAAAAATATATATATCGTTGCTGTCGTGTGTCGTTAAAAAATATAAGGTTTTCTTAATTTCCTTAAAAAATATATAATTTCCATTTTCTGAAAAATGAACATTTTGGAGTTAGATGGTTTCTTCCTGACAGCAACGATATTCAAAAGACTATGACTAAAACTAAAGAAAAATGAGCTGTCAAAATTAACACTGGTGGTCTGCACTGTATACATTTGTGTGTGTGTTATTAGGAATGAGGGGTTTTGGACCTTCGGCAGGAGACACTGACATCAGTGACATACTGACATACATGTGCAAGAAGCTTCAGTCTGCTTTTGTATCCTCTAACTGAAGGGTAATAAGGTTCTCAGTAAGGTGAGTGACAATTCAATCTCAAGAGACTAGTGCCTTTGTGATTCAAAATGACTCAAGGCCGCCATCTGATGGTTTGTAAACAGAATAACACAGTCTAAATGTTGTCAATCCACCTTTGAGGTTCTGCCTGTTGGGGAGAGACAAGCGCCCAAATTCTTAGGGCTCAGCACTCGAACCCAGTGGCTGCACCCGTGTCAAGTCACCTTTTTTAACCAGTGGTGGAAAGTAACTAAGTACATTTACTTAAGTACACTTTAGTTACTTTGGAGATTTTAATTTAGATTAGAAAACATACATTAACCATATATATATATTTCGGCCATTTGAAAATAGCAGATCTACAAGCTCACAATGCGTCGCGATGCATTGTGAGCTTGTAGATGGGCTATTATCAAATGATTTTGAACACATTTTTAACTTGTGAAATGGGACATTCTGCAATATGAGTTTTGGTGCCGATACTTTTGTACTTTTACTTGAGTAAATTCTTTAATACGGGACTTCTACTTGTAACGGAATACATCTACATTGCAGTATTTCTACTTTTACTTAAGTAAAACATTTGAGTGTACTTTTCCCACCACTGCCTTTAACCCTGTTCATAAAACCACTGGTCAAGCGTCATTCAAATTAACACGATGGGAATTGCTCCTTTTCTTTTGACAATCAAATCAAAGTCAAAAATTATAATCAAGAGAAATGAAAATGAAAATAAATATATACAAATAAACAGATTGGATTGTCTCGGGATGGAACCCTCAATCTAAAAAAAGAGAGAAAAGTAATACATTGATTGGATTGTGACGGGACAAACGGCCCTCTTCATAATCACCTTCTAGTACTTAACCCATTTTGGACTGAGGTCAATTAAAAAAAAAAGGCTTCAAGATACTAACATTTTTCTGAGAAACCCATGTTTCTATGTCACTTTTTTATGTCAAGGACCCCCAGAATTATCTCTATTGGGCCACGGACCCCCATCTCAAAATATGTAGTTCCAGGGACCCCCCCAGACGCCAAATTTTTGTTAAAAACGTTCGCTCTGAAATATATATTCAAAGATTTGCGCCACATTTTAACGATTAAAAAAAAAAAAACAGATCTACAAGCTCATAGTGCGCCATCGAGTGGTGCGCTACGAGCTTGTAGATCTGCTATTTTCCAATAGCTAAATTATAACATAATGTTTAAAACGCCGAAAGGGGTTCCCGACCCAAAATGGATTAACCATGATTTCCTGTTCAAATGTTATGGCCACCGACCTTCATGTTACCTCTCTTATGTACTCTGAAAGAAGCCATTGTTCTTTGCGTAAAGTTTGATCTCTAGAGGAGATGTGATAACAGAGAGTGAAATGGATCAAAGGGGAAGATCAGACGGTCTACACACTCCTCACCGGTTCCTCCTAATCTCCAGGGCCAATTCCCCCACTGCCCTGCCAGCTAAAGCTCAGGCTTCAAGAAAAAGGCAAGGAAATAAATAAAAAACTAACGAGGAGAATGATAGGAGTAGAAAATAAAGCGCAAGATTATAAAGCTCTTTGATTGAGGCTACAGGCTTTGATCTAATCTCGTGTCAGGTTTTGTTGTGCAGTGGTTTTCCCAGAATGAAGTGATTATGTTGATCTCTGATGAGTACAAAGAGTCATTATCGTTCACTGTGTATTGTTGTCGATTGAATAATCTTCCAAAGATGAAGGAATGACAAAGTTCTTCATTGAGCAATCAACCCCATTCTCAGACAGTCCTTATAGTCATGTAATGTCCATATACGGATCTGCGCTAAACATAAGGGCGACACACAAATAAGTATACCTTTGGACTTTGGCCTACTGTGTGTAGAGGCTTCCCTTGTGTATGTTTCATTAAACATTCTGGGCGGGAACCCCGTTTGGTGTTAGCATTATACTATGCTTTAGATATTGAAAAATAGCAGATCTACGAGCTTGTAGGTCTGCTATTTTTGAAAAATCGAAGAACGACTGACATAGAAACATAGCTTTTTCAGAAAACTATCAGGATGTAGAAGACATTTTCAGAATTTGATCTCGGGTCAAAATCGGTTAAGGTCGATTCATACTTTGTCGTACGACAGACATCTTCACACACTAGGTTTTACAACGCAACGCATCGGGATCTTGTGTAAAAATCGGCTATTTTCGGCACACAACACCGCCATACGACGGAGCATAAATTAGGCATTATTCGTGGGGGCCTATATAGCCAGAGGACAAGGTGAACCTCACGACCCTCTTTCTTTCCAGCTCGGAGAGAGGAGAGAGAGGTGTCCAAGCCAAGGTAGCGATGGAGCGGTCCATGACATCAACAAAGGAAACACTTATGGTCGGAGGCAGGATGATACAGCATTTGGGATTTGTGGCGAGTGTGCTAGGCACAAGAATCTCAGCTGGAACGCTCGCTAGTCATCTTATCGCCATGGTAACTGGCTTTTGTTTAGAGCTCAGCAGATTTTGGATCCCAGCAGCGGTTTCATGGGGGATTTGTGGATTTGAGTGTGCTGGATGTAGAACGAGATACTAAGAAATTATTAAGTGTTTGACTTCTGGTCGGGGAAAGTGGATGTGTGTGTGTGTGTGTGTGTGTGTGTGTGTGTGTGTGTGTGTGTGTGTGTGTGTGTGTGTGTGTGTGTGTGTTTGTGCACACCAGTCAAGCAGTAGATCACTCTTTTCCCTCTCTCGCTCTCTCTCTCCCGTTCTTCCTCCCTCTCTCTCGCTCTCTCCCATTTTCTCTCTGCTCTCTGCAAACGGAGAGGCTTGGGTTTCCCAGAGAGGCTGAAGGCGGGCTTGATTTACTATACAGTGGAATTATGGGAAAGGAAGGGCTTCCCACACATGCTGGACCACTGGAGGCCTCTCACCCGCCACCATGTAAGGGCTAACTTAACTTCTAAAAGGCTTTACGAGCACTGCAGACCGACTCCGTCATACGTGTTCATCGATCAACCCAATTCGAGGCTCGATTCCAGGGGACGTTTCTCACACGAAGAGCAAAAAGCTTAAAAAGGACGGAAGTTGCATCCGTCACAGGCGGCCGAGCGGCCTCGCTCAACCGCCCCGCGGGCTCCTGTGAGGTCGTGGTGACCTGGCAAAAATAACTGATGCACTCATGGGGCCCCAGTGTTGGCGCTCGAGCCTTGACCAACACAGGGAACACGATACTTAAATCATTCATAATTAGCTCCTTCCTTTTGCTTAATAACACGCGAAGACAAATGGCTTCCAAGATATGTTCCAAATGGAAACAGTCGGTTTGGAATTAGATGCTAGAGAAATGCATGTCCTGCATTGTAGTGGTCTAGTCTCTCTCTCGCGCTCTCTGTCTCTGTCTCTCTGTGTGTCTTCTCTTTCGGTTTTTCATCAGTATGACAAACATCTGTGTATTATCTTAAATCGTTTTCTGTAACTAAACACTTTATTTTGCTGTGATATTCTTTGGTGATTGTCATGAAAATAAACCATCTTACACTCTCCACAATACATAATAAAATAAACCATCTTACACTCTCCACAATACATAATACAATAAACCATCTTACACTCTCCACAATACATAATAAAATAAACCATCTTACACTCTCCACAATACATAATAAAATAAACCATCTTACACTCTCCACAATACATAATAAAATAAACCATCTTACACACTCCACAATACATAATAAAATACATGATTACAAGACCTTGTTCATCGCTATGATGATTATACTTTCAGCAGTTCCCACCTGTTGCCCATGTAGTCTGTAGTGCAATTATTCCACGGGACAAAATATATGGCCTTGTTCTTGACACAATATCTGCCCAAAGTTAAGTGTCATATGGGCAGTGGTGTAAAGTAACTAAGTACATTAATTTAAGTACTGTACTTAAGTACAGTTTTGAGGTATTTGTACTGTACTTGAGTATTTCCAATACTTTTACTTCTACTCTACTACATCTCGGATCCAAATGTTATACTTTTACTCCACTACATTTATTTGAAAACTTTAGTTACTAGTTACTTTGTAGATTTAGATTATTATCACAAAAAATACCTGTACATTAACCACTTCAGCCCTATACATTTCGGCCTTTTGAAAATAGCCGACCTACAAGCTCACAATGCACCGCGATGCCACGCATTGTGTGCTTGTAGCTCTGCTATTTTCAAAATATTATTTTTTACATATTTGAAAACTTGAAATGAGACATTCTGCATATTGAGTACTTTAACTTTTGGCACTTTTGGCCCTCCAGCAAGGGAATACTTATGTTACTTTTACTCGGGTACATTTTGTATTCCGGACTTTTACGTAACAAATAGTATTTCCATATTACAGTATTGATACTTAACCCATTTTGGTGTTAGCATTATGTTATGCTTTAGCTATTGAAAAATTGCAGATCTACAAGCTCATAGCGCGCCACCGAGTGGCGCACTACGAGCTTGTAGGTCTGCTATTTTTGAAAAATCGAAGAACGACTGACATAGAAAAATGGCTTTTTCAGAAAACTGTCAGGATGTAGAAGACATTTTTAGAATCTGATCTCAGGTCAAAATTGGTTAACATTTGAGTCGTTTTCCCAGCACTGTCCACATAATGGGCAACTCTGTGTACTCCCTGAGGTCAGCCCAGCTTCTCCATGGCACACTGGAGCGTTTTCAGGTCCTCTCTCATCTGGGTCAGCATGCCCTGGATCTTAGCGGGCTCATCCAGAACCTCCACGGTACATGTGAACGGGTCGTACCGCACCGAGAACGGCCGCTTGATTGTGGCGGTGTACTTCCTAAGAGGAGAAGCGTGGACATTACAGGCAGATGTGAAGCGTCGCATAATATTACAGATGCATTTGTATAGTGCATTACGTCGGACTAACAGAAATACTAAAAGATGCTTTCACCCAAACGGCAATTCGACATTTGGACGACAAAATAAATAACACTCTCACGGACATAAGCGACTTAATTTGAGCAATGTTGAATGACAATTAAGTTACTTGTGTTGAGTTATACTTTTAAAACCGGAATATGGAATACTTCATATATATATATATATATATATATATATACCTCAACTTAACCTTGGCATCGTCAAAGCTCTCTGATACAAAGTACACTGGCTGGTAGGCTTGATCCTGATAAGGCTGAACTGCAGTCTCCTCTGGGTTGAAAGGCTTATACTCCGGCTCGTTGGACAGGGCGTACTGGAACACAAATTCAAGATGGTCATTGTAGCAAAGTATATCCCCCCAACCCCCTTTTTTCCCCTCACTGTATATTAGGCTGTCCCAGAACATTCAGGGTTCGAACGTTCGCTCGTTAGGGTCGGCACTCGAATCTTAATTAATGGGCTTGAACCATTCAGGGTTTTTTTTTCGTTTTGTTATTTTTTATATATTAAATAATGTATTATTATTATTATTTTACTCAAAAATATGCAATATGAATAATAAGAGTACTATGTTCATGTTGTGTTTACAATCATTTGAAAGTCCTGCATGACAGCAGAAGAGACAAACACAGTGACACTTCTGAGAGTAGCCTACACAGGTGGAACAAATTAAAGAACGAGAGACAGCTAACGAGCAAGCTATATTGTCGTCTTAGCTGCCTGCCAGAATTACTGAGACATTGAAGCATTTTTGTTCTGACAAAAAATATGGACAGTCGTACAGGTAATAATATACAGTGTATATTATCTTTTCCCTTTTTACCTCATTTATGATGATTTCCTGTTTTTTGTTATATAGAAGTGTATATACGTCTCTAAATGTTCTGATGAATTGAAAATGGTGGACCCTATTGTGAAGTGTAATGCTTTATGGTGTCGTCCACAGTTAACATACTGTTAATATTTAAATCAATCGATCGAGAGGTTTCAACAACTTTCAAATGCATTTAGTTATACTTATATTAACTGTATGAACTTAAATACAAATACATGACAATACTAGTCATTAAGCTAGTAATAATATAGATGAAGTAATTAAAGCGGGTCATGTTTGTAAGTTTGGAAATGGAACAGGTGAAATCAATAATATATCACTATTTGGATATTAACCAATAACCAGCAGGCTGCATTAAATGATTGTGGGCCCCGGCACGGCATGATGTATGGCCCTATATTTTGGCAAGGTTTCAGCCAGATCTGAGTGTCCTTCACTTCCATTATATGATAGCAGTGGTTTTCAACCTTTTTCATATCAAGGTCCATTATTTATTCAGCATTTGGGCCATGGACCACCATTTGACAAGGTTTATAATATAATATAATATTCGGTTGTCGCAGGATAAGATTTTGTCCACATTTCCATGCTGTATTGATGTGGTAAGAGATACAGTAACAGGCAAACGTTATAAAGAAATAACAATTATTCTGTGTAGACTTCTTGTAAATCAAGTAATGCAGATGATTTGACAATAATGTAACTCTTGAGAGTGTAAAAAGGAAACCAATGGACCCATACGGGTCAAGTGTCCATTTGGTTACCAACTCTCCATCATTGGGCCAATATTTAGTTCAGTGACCATGCGGCTAAAAAGCTGTGTTCATGTTCACTCTTGTATTGGAAATAATAGACTCCAACCTGCTTTCTAGTCTCCTAAAAGGCCGGCCACCCACTTCATGCAGATTAGATACGGGAAGTACACGGCATTGGTGGACCCAGAGGGACATGTAACTCCAAATCCTAACAATGTTAGTGCCATATGCTTCAATCAGTGTTGTTTTCGTCGACTAAAACTAAGACGCAAAATGTTCGTCGACTACCTTTTTTCACTGACGAAAACTAAATAGAAACTAAATGAAAACTACCGGTAAGCTATGGTGACTAAAACTAAGACTAAATATATCGACAATTTCGTCAAGAAATAAAAACTAGACTGAAATGTTAGGAAGGGACTAGGGGACAAGAGATCCAGTGTAAGTCTTTTTACACTTGGTTGCAGGCTGAAAATAGCCGATCTACAAGTGTAAAATCAGCCATTATGACGGCATCAAGGCCCGCCAAAATACATTTTAGTCGACTAAATTAACCGTAGATTTAGTCGACTAAAATCTTATATTTAGTCGACTAAAACTAGACTAAACACTAAGACATTCCAGGTGACTAAAATGTGACTGAAACTCAATAAACGATTCAAAAGACCATGCAGGACTAAAACTAAAATCAAAATGTGTCGCCAAAAACAACACTGGCTTCAATGAGGTGTGCTTTATCAAAGGAAAGCGTCAAATGAATACACTCACCACTAGCTCTCCATAGGAGGACAGGAGGCCAGCGCCGTACGCTTTGACCGTTCCATTCTGCTTACAGAGTCCAAACTCCACAGTAAACCAATACAACTGTGAGGGAGAGGTCAACACCAGAGGGACATATTTATCCATGTATCGTATCATGAATGGGAATGAAGACATACAACATTCAGCTATTTTTTACTTTGGTCACTAGATGGCGGCAAAGATCTGTCATTCTAATGGTTATATCTCTAAAAAACATAAATTCAACACAGTTGGTTTATTGTTTTTTCTATTAGCATGTGGTTTTGTTTTGGTCTACACTCTACATGAAGGGAAAAGTACTGAATAGTACTAATCTATTATTTTTGTAACCCATTTTTCACCCGTGTCAATTATCTAACACCCTCGGCCAACCTAGTCCCCATATATGGGGGACATGGGGAGAGCAACAGACTTTAACTCATGCTTCCTTCATGCCTGAGTGTCCAAGTTGCTCCTTTACACCTGACAGGGGGGAGTTTCCCTGGTTGTACGTAGGAAGGAACACGTTATTCCAACCAGTTCCTTTCCCCTCCATCAGGCCCCCGAGCTGGCCCCACCAATAGTACTAATCTGAGAGTGCACATGATCATCTTACTGTTGAGAGTTTCTCAATGTCTTCATCTGATGCTCCGAGAGATGCAAGTCCAATCTCCTGGAATGTTAAATATTCAAAGTGGCCCATGTTAAATCAAATGTAACAGATTAAATCTCAGTTAGGCTATACATCAAATGGGAGGGGAGAGGGAAAAAAACTAATCAACAGTGCGTTTACCTGAGAAAACTGGGCAAATTCTTTATCTGCAAGCATGGGAATATGGCCAAGTAGTTCATGGCAGCAGTCCCTGTTATAGAGGATTGAGCATGAAAGTTGAATTAAATAATAGAGAGTAAGCACATGCATCACTTTTCTACCGGGACATGCCCCCTCATCTAGACTGAGTGGCCAAACATTGAGCAGCATGGAGCGTTGGAGTTTGGAAGCGCTTGTTGGAAATCCCTCAGCGGTACCACCTGTTTCTAAATGTCACATAATGCAGGAGGCAGTAGGACGTTGTGTTATTGAAAACGAGCACTTCCAAATTCTGACACAAAAACAGTCGCCTGCACAGAATCTATTGACAGAACAGTCTACGGTGGATTTTTATGAAACAAAGACAGAATGGATAATTCTAGCCATGGTTCATGACTCTCGTATTCATACGAGAGTCATGAAGAAACTTCACCCTGTTTTTTGCGCTCGCTGCATTTACAAGATTTCCGTATATATAAACATTCAGATTTCAAATATAAAGTACTCACAATTTGTCCCACGGGTGTTAGTTAGTAGCAGCTCCAGCGATTAGAATTTCTGCATCCCGCGTTGTTTAATAAAAAGCATTTTTATCCGAGGTGTTATTTTGCCATTGGCTTTCAACTACGCGCCCCTATCGGTCGGGAGGAGGGTGGCACTCGGTGTGTTCGATATAGGTACGCTGACCGCCCTGCCAATACAGACTAATAGGCGAGTGCACTCCCGGTGTGCAACTGTGGATTTCCCAAACGAACCCCGTTTGAAAAAAGTAGCCGGGGAGCTCGGACAAAAATGCTTTTTATTAAACAACGCGGGACGCAGCAATTCTAATCGCTGGCGCTGCTACTAACTAACACCCGTGGGACACTTTGTGAGTACTTTATATTTGAAATCTGAATGTTTATATATACGGAAATCTTGTAAATGCAGCGAGCGCAAAAAACAGGGCAAAGTTTCTGCATGACTGTCATGATAATCATCATGGCAGTCATGTTCCAGGGCTAGGATAATTCAAGCTTTCAGCAAAGCTGCAATGTTGGTGAGTTTAATGTTGCTTAATGCAGTCAGTTAGAACTTTTCTGTTTGATTGATTGATTACTTTATTGAAAATTCGTTCAAACTGATACAGGCACAAGAGCAGGCTTGTTTCCATTGTGGTGCTTTTGGGGAAAGGTGACAGGGAGCAAACAATACAATATTTGCCTGATGAAGACCTATAGTAGGTCAAAACGTTGCAATTTTTGTTGCCTCTAAATAAAGTAATTAAGTCTCTGAGCTCTAGAAACTAGTGTGCGGATGTTCTTTCTCTTCGTTGATGTTAGCAACAATACAAAACACAGACAAAAAACTAAATACCGTGGTATTTTGCCCTTGTCAATGCCAGAAAGTAGTTTTTTTGCCACTCAGTGTGGCGTTCTAGCATAATTTCCAGGTACGATGATGTCACGAGCATAGCATATTAAAAGTGAAGGCACCATAAGGAACAGATCAAAAAGTGAGATGGATTCCCAGTGCGAGGCGGACTCACGGTTCAGGGGAGTGCATCGGTGCCGAGGCATGGCGCATGTACTGTGTGCACTGGAACACCCGGAAGGCCAGACTGGACAGGAAGTCCTTGGCAGACAGGAGCCCTGACACTGGACGTAGCTGGAAGCCTGTTTTCTCTGGGGAGAGAGAGAGCGGGGCGATCAGCCATGGTGATGCCTAATTCATGGTCCGTTGCGTTATGGTGTCGGACGCCGAAAATAGCAGACCTACAAGCTCACAACGTGTCACATCTGCGACGCGATGTTGTGAGCTATTATATATCAATCGGACCTAACATTGAAACTTCTTGTGTCATGATTCATTATACCGGACACAGTAACATGCAGGATTTGTGTTTGATAAGAATATGTATAAGCTACTCAACCATTCTTGGGATGAATGGTTTTGACTTTATAAATTGATCTTTTGCACCATGCACACAGGTGCTCACAGACACGGAATAGTCTCACTGAATATCAGCCTTTTTCATTTCAAGGACCTCCAGTTTGACATGTATTATGCCCAAATTTGACCCCCCCATTAGGCCAATCTGGGAGTGTACACATGGAAGAAAAGAGGAAGGGACAAGTAAGGGCTCATTTGGTTCCGTTAATAGTCTCAAGAGTTACAGATCTGTAAGCAGTGGTGTAATCTATACTGTTATATGTATATGCTGTATATGGACTAGTTCCTGCGGGGGTCGCTAGGGTCCACAATGAGATTGAGAACCACCGCAGAGCTCCCTCTCTCTGTCTCTCTGTCTTCCCCCCCCCCCCCCCCCCCCCTATACAGCATACCTTTCAGAAAGGCAGAGACGTCGCAAAGCTGCGGGATGCTGTCCTCTCCGTAGCCACACTCGCTCTCCAGTTGCTGTAGGCCGTCTAGGAACTGCCTGCACGCCAGGCTGGGGTAGATGGCCCTCAGGGTGCGGTACACCTCCCTCCTTTAACATGCCACATAGCAGCAACGCAGACTAGGGGTCATCAATATGCCCCAGTCAACAAGCCACGTTCAACCCAGATTTGGCTCAAACAAGGGGTTACATTTATTTCGCTCATATATATGCCACTAAAATGTGAAACGCTCTGTACAGAATACCAACAGCCGTTAAGACATGTTGTGAATCCCTAGACTCCTTCCAAACCGCTCTCAGAGAGCACTTACGGGCGGCTGCAATTCGAAACTGGCCACTGTAAAAATTAAAAGTCCCCCCCCCCCCTATTTTTCAATTTGTCTGTGTATTTGAAAATTATTATTATTTTGCATATTTGTATGTCTTTAAATGTGCTCATTCTGCAATTCTCAATCAATCAATACACAGACAAAATTGGTTCTGTGGCAAATTCTAGATTTTGTTTTTTTACACACGACCACACCATTTATGTCCTTATTTTGATCAAGACACAATGAATTAGCCTCTACTGAATGCAGAGTTTGAATACCGTACGTACAGTATGACACTGATTTACTACCAGACTATGTATGGCACATTATAGGAGTCCACCGGTACAGTGGTTCTCAGACATTTTATTTTCAAGGAGGACTCCCATAACTTTTTGGTTCTTGAGCCCATGAGCCAGAGCTCCAAAATTGGAAAGTTAATTATGAGTGGGCAAAACCAAACCATATACCTATTAGATTGTTATCACCATGAAACCTCCCCAATTGGGTAATTACACGAAGACAATGATTTATTGTATTACAAATTTTACATTTTTAAATATGCAAATGAGGCTTTATGTAGGAAAATATGCAAAATAAATTAATCGGAAATATGAAAAAGCTACTACTGTGGAAGGGTTATCATGTATTAATTTACTTGTATTGATCCTATAAACAATTGTATATAGATATACAATGACACGCACAAACAATAGAGACAACACCGTGGCGTGTGTGTGTGTGTGCGTGTGTGTGTGCGTGTGTGTGTGTGTGTGTGTGTGTGTGTGTGTGTGTGTGTGTGTGTGCATGCGTGCGTGCGTGTGTGTGTGTGTGTGTGTTTTTTTTTTTAATAATAATTAAGAACAAAATGTAGGAAACAAAAAATAAATGGGCCCATAAAAAAGGGATCCAATAAAAATGTGTCCGTGACAGTGTTGTTTTTGGCAGCACATTTAGATTTTAGTTTTACTCATTGTCTCTTGAATATAGTTTTCATTTGGTTTTAGTCATATAGTCACCCGGAATGTTTTGGTGTCTAGTTTTAGTCGACTAAATATCGTGAGATTTTAGTCGACTAAAGGCGGGCCTTGATGCCATCGAAAGTCCTAATTTTACACTTGCTGAAAATAGCAGATCTATACTGCTGAGCTTGTAGATCGGCTATTTTCAGCATGCAACCAAGTGTAAAATGACTTATACTGGATCTCTCGTCCACTAGTCCCTCCCTAACATTTTAGTTTAGTTTTTATTTGTCGACGAAATTGTCGGTATATTTAGTCTTCATGGTTTTAGTCATAGCTTAGTTTTCATTTAGTTTCCATTTAGTTTTCGTCAGTGAAAAAAGGTATAGTCGACGAACATTTTTTGTCTTAGTTTTAGTCGACGAAATCAACACTTGTCCGTGATGGGCTATATGGTGTGTATATATATATATATATATATATATATATATATATATATATATACCATTGTGTAGAAAGGAATCTCACCATGTGGCTGTTTCTTCTGCTGTGTAGTCCACTCTGGGTAGTGGGTCACCCCTGCAAGCATTGGGAAAGAGAACAGATGCTGAACAAAATAATGCTTGCATGGATGTTGGTGCTGCCTTATTAATTGAACGAAGTTGCACCACGCAGCAGCCATTTATGCCCTGCAGGGTTTTGTTTTGGGTTTTTGACTTACTGTTTGTAGTTGAGGGCCAGCTCAGTTATGAAAGCTCTTCTTTTCCTGTATTCCGAGTCACTGAATCCCTGCAAAGCAAATTTGTTGTAACAACATAATTCATATATAATATTCACACGATGGATATTTTTTATACTTTGGAATGTGATACAGTATATGTGATGTGAAAGCAAAATGGCCACAATGTGAATGATCAAATTAAGGGGATATATATGTTTTATTATCCACAAAATATATAGCAGTAAAACAAATTTTGATGTAGAGGGAAATATATAGGCTATACTAACTGGATGCTCCTGGTCCATATCTGGGTCAAATTTTGTTATCAGCAGGTTGCATTTGTCCAGATCTTTTATCCTTCTGGGAAACCAGGGAACTGTGAAAGAGAATATATGAATTGGCTTAGCATATACTGGCTTACATGCACTTTATAGGCTTATGTGGTAACCAAATAAAGTACATAAAGAAGATATTGATGTATGCACTAATGGCATTGACAAATCATAAAACGTAATTAATGTCTACAATGTAAATGATGTAATAGTATAGTCGTAGCCCATATCTAAAGACAGAGGACATAGGCTATATAGCCTACCTCTCTCCTCTGGGATCGTGCGAACATCTTCAGCCACTCTTTTGAGTGAGTTGATGAATATGTCAAGGTCAGCGCTGTGCACTTCACATCTCATGAAGAACTCCAGGTCTGATGATGTGTGTACGCTGTTCTTTGTCCTCCTTCCAGGCCGACTTTCAATGTGTAGAAGTTTTGCTTCAAATGTCTAAAAAAAAAAAAACAGATATAGGCGAGAATGTTTAAGAATCACAACAATACAATTAATCAATATATTGTTTTACAAACCTCTTTAGACTTTCTTTTTTTTTACCTCGAATATCTTTCCGGTCTTGAAAAAAGATGCGTTCTTTTCATTGCTGAGCGCAAAGAGGATGTTCAGTGTGACCCTGCCGTGTTTCTCTTCGAAAACCAAGTTGTCTCCCGATCCGCACCTTGATGATGGCCCCGGAGGGGAAGAAGAGACACTTGCTGCACGCTCCTTGCGTGCGTCTTCAATCAGGCTCTGCCTTCTGCCGTTAAACGGTCCATTCTGCGCCACACTCTGCTCCGTCTTCATTTTTCGTCCGCCCGAAGAGCAGGTTTCAAGATAATAATAACAATGTTGTATAGCCAGAGGATATATATCCCCCAATCCCCCCTTCTTCTCGAAGTGTAATGTGCCGACAGACCTCTGCAATGTGCCAAAAGCACGGGCAGGTTTATAATGCTACCATGTCATCCGAATTCTTTATGGAAATCAGTTGTTACGCAAATCAATCCAATCCGCACGTCTGAATTTGTTTGTTCGGTGGTTCATTTGCGTCACTCATCATCATGCCAGCCTTTTTTCATTGTCTATAAGATTAGCACACTTTAACTGCAATTCAGCTATTCAAATATGTAGCTAATCACATTAAGTCACTGTCACCCAGTAGGCCTTTTTGAACTGCTGAACTGTTCTAAAACAGAACAAGATTTTACTTTCGTCACAAAATAATTTCGTTTTTTTAGCATTGGACTTAGACTTACAATATATAAATAACAAGACCTGCAAGTATTGCCTCTTGAAAGACATTTCGTCGTCAGCCCAGTCACATACTGATTTAACTCTGCAGCATTCATCCACTTTATATAGCTAACATATATGTGCGTGTGTGTGTGTGTGTGTGTGTGTGTGTGTGTGTGTGTCTATGTATGTATGTGTATATGTAGAAGAAACAGACAATTATCATGTTTAGCTAAGGTATAGCCTGCCCTTATAATCGAGTGGGCATGAAGTATACTTCAAGTTCATGCCCACTCGACCTGTTGCAACAACCTGCAAAATCAAATCAGTTAAAAATATATGGTAAAATGTAGGCTACTGTCAATTCTACAAACTGTTAATAAATATTTCAATCAATCAATCAATGTGAGCTTGTAGATCTGCCCCTCCTATGCCCAGCTTTGAGTGTTTGTGTAGGCTAAACACAAACATTAAAGACAAAAGTGTGTAAACACAAACATTGAAGACAAAAGTGAGGACGCAGATTGTGTCATTCGTTGAGAATGAGATGATGTATGATGCCCCTCACTTCACACAGGTGTGATTTTATACATTTGAAAACTTGAAATGGGACATTTTGCACAATGAGTACTTTCACTTTTGGTACTTTATCTCACGTACATTTTGAATTCCGGACTTTTACTTGTAACAGAGTATTTCTACGTTATATTGCAGTAGATACTTTTACTTAAGTAATTGCGAGTAGCCTACTTTTTCCACCACTGGTGTTACTGTCAGGCAACCGAAAATGGCAGGTCTTCAATTGAGGTGGAGGCCAAACATTAAAAGTACAACAGTAAATGGTATTTATTTGTCACGTCAATTACAAAACAGTTCGTGCATACATACAGCACATTTCATTTCGCTAAAAGGGAGACAAACTCACTCATACATCAACGCCCTGTAGGAAAATTGTCCAACTAAAAGTAAACCCCTCAGTGAGAGAACTCTGAGAGAGAGAGAGAGAGAGAGAGAGAGAGAGAGAGAGAACATTAGCGGTCCATTTGGTGCCATTAGTGCTCTCTCAGAGTAAAATTAACACCCGTCGATTTTAACTTCTGTTGCCTTATGTTACCCATTGAAGCATATATATTTTAACCATTAGCTGATGTATAGCCTAAGCCTTTTTTATAGCACTCTGCACTATTAATGAATGGATATGAGCTGCTGGCCTAAACGTACTAAAAATGTTGATCATTTGTTTCTACAGATTAACAAAAATCTTCCACATATGAAGAAAAAAATAATATATATATATATATAGATTAGCCTACTATTTACAATAAGATTACAATTGTAGCTATTAGAGGAAACAGTGGTTATTATGTTTTGAATAATAGTTTTACCATAGTGTGTGTATACTATCGACAACAAAATACTAAAAATATGTTTCTTATATTTGGTATTACAGCCATAGCCTATACTGTATTGTCATTATTGTCTTGCATAATTCTTTGAAATGTATATAAGGAAAGTAATCGACATGCCTGCTAATATCTTGAAGAGATATCATTAACAAATTACAGTTTCTATCAAAGAAATGAGAGATTCTGTCTGAGCGCATCGATCAGCACAAAGACCATGTCCACTCTGGCTTACTCCAGTTTCCGCAGGGCATTGCACAGGATTCCCATCTCACCTGAAACAAAGCAAACAAAGACATGTTTCAAAGGGGAAGTGCAATAATAGATGGAAGACACTACATTGACTAAAATATATTTACAATTTACAATTTAGGCATTTAGCAGACGCTCTTAATCCAGAGCGACTTACATTTAAGCAAGAACAAAAGCATGGGAATACATCACATAAAAGCATTTATCAATATCATGAAACATGCGTAAGCTAAGAAAGTGGAGTATCTATATAATGAAACTATACATACACTATACATATAAACTATACATATTTACTACTATGCTATACATATGTACTATGGCGTGCTATGACTATATACAATACAATTATAGTGCTGTCTACATAACATGCTATAAGTCTGTGTCAAATGCTATCTAAGCCAGCTGCGATTCATAATATAATGTCCTATCTTACAGTGGCGTGCACAGATAGACACTAGGGGGTGCTAGAGCACCACCTGCCCTTGCCTCTGGACAGCAATGTGCCATTTTGAAGAAAAAAATTGAAAAAGGTAGGGATGCAGCTCTGGTCCATAGCCTTACTCATGGACCAGAGCTACATCCCTACCTGCTTTCTCTGCACCATTTAAGGCCGTTTCTAAATGTTAAAATGTAAAAGACCAATATTATTATGAAGAAAACAAGATGGTAAGACAGCTAACACAAATAGAATAAAGTTTACCTTCAGAAAAAGCGTTGTTTGTGGCTTCTGAATGTAGGTCTTTTAACATGTAATGTCTATGGAGTGATGTCACGTCAACACCCCTATAAAATAATGCCCCCCCCCTCTTTTTTCCCATACTGTACTTTTTTGTTAGTTTTAAACTGTAGGCTATATATTATGAGTGATGATTTCTTTTTTGCATAGAAGAGTATAATTTATTTGTACGTCTTTAAATTTTCCTGTAAATTGAAAATGGAGGACCCTGATATAAACAGGCCTTTTCTGGTTTTATCCTCGTAGCAGTTTTTGTATTGACCTGTACTTTTGTTGAAATGTATACCCATTCTACATACTGTGAATACATTTATCAATCAATCAATCAATCAATCAATCAATCAATCAATCAATCAATCAATGTACTGTATAGGGACCCATGGCTGGGATGCACATACTGTTAATGCTGTCAGCCAGGTTTGTAAGCTGTTGGGTGCTATCCAGGACTTCAATGCTTTGGGTGTAGGGGTTGTAACGGACAGTGAATGGTCTGGGGATGGTGGCTGCAAATCTCCTGTGGTGAGAAGTGACATCAATGTTAGTTAGTCACCTTAGTTAGTTATTAATCAATTAACTGCTCAATCTGTTCATACAGTACTTACGACAAATTAACTCACAATGTGCCCGCGATGCAACATCGTGTGAGTCTGCAGACTGTTTTCATATGCATTATAAAAAGAATCACACCCATGTGAAGTGAGGGGCGCTCTTGCTTATCATCATACATCATCTCATTCCGGCCAATCACAATTTGAGTCCTCACTTTTGTCTTCAGTGTTTGTGTTACATTGTGTAACACAAACACTGAAGACAAAAGTGAGGACGCAAATAATATGACCAGTTTGTGTTCACAACACAACACTCAAAGCTGACCATTCATTGACAATGGAATTCAATGTTTGTGTCTACACAAACCCTCAACGCTGGACATAGGAGGCCTCAATAAGATGACATCTGAGAGGTCTGAGAATGGTGGTCCGTGGCTCCAATTCCGAATAAATAATGGGCCTTGAAATGAAAAGGGTTGAAAACCAACCGGTGTATAGGCTATAGGCCTACCTGACTTTCTCCTTGGCGTCCTCAAAGGTCTCTGCAACAAAGTAAACAGGCTGGAACTCTGTGATTGGATATTTCTGGAGGCTGGTCTTCTCTGGGTCAAAGGGTAGGATTGTGGGTTTGTCTGTCAGGCAATACTGGAAAACACAGAAAAGTATTTGAACTACCGGTAACCTAAAGCTTTGTTTTATCTTTCTGGCTGTGACAAGCAGGGGTCAATACTGGAAAACACATAAATGTAACTAACCAAAGGATTTCTGGCCATTGCTGGCTTGTGGTGGACATTTCTTTTCAAAATTACATTTCTGCCACAGACATACAAACAGATCAGATAATAATATTACCAGAAACACATATATAGCCCTGAATGGCCATAACATGTCTACTGTAACTCTGAAAGTGTACAAATGGACCAGTACGGTTCCATTTGTAGCCTACATTTGATTCCTTTTGAGTTGAGGGGGTCCTCGCAAATAAAACATTTGGGAACTAGTACTAGTTGGACTCCTCATGTGCCATAGTAAATAAGTGTCATACATATTCTGAAGAAAACCTATAGAGACTTGACATTCAGTAATTGGGTCTTATGATCAAAATTACAAGAACAAATTAATTGTGTGTAAACAAAAAGAAAAACATTGCCATGGATATATTTATGTAATTATAAAATTGAATGCAAATTTGTTAATGAAATTCTGCGCTCCCGGCATCAGGCCCGACAGTAAACAGGAAGTGCAGTGTGGGCCGGGGCTCCGGTGGAGCGTACATCCTCTGCCGACAGTGTCTGACGTAACTCTCAACATTATTGAGATATACGAGTGCATGTCATGTCATACTGTACTGTACTGTACTGTACTGTACTGAGTAGCTGCAGATCATTGATAGGCTCTTTGAATGTGTTTTTCTCATAGCCTGTATCTGCTTAAAGGACCACTTCACCACTTTTCAACCTGTCTTCATATAATAGGTCCTCACTAATAATCATGATAAAATGGCACGATTCTTTTCTACTCAGTCCGTGTCTCATAGGAGGGCTGTGGGCAGTTTAGAAACCGTCTTCCAGTGACATCATCATTAGGCAGATTATTTTTTTAAACAAGATTTTTTTACTAAAATGTATAGATTTTCATTATCTTGAGAGAACTGCCCACAGCCCTCCTATGAGACACAGACCGAGTAGAAAATAATTGCGTCATTTTTTTCATGATTATTAGTGAGGACCTATGAAGATAGGTTGAAAAGTGGTGAAGTGGTCCTTTAAGCTTAATAAAAATAAAATAAAAAAGTCGTCTCCCCTGCTGTGAACCCACTAACCTACTCTCCACCAGTCGCTGAGTCTCTCCCCCAGTGACACACTTCACATCCAGGGTGAACCACTAAACCCACTGCCTGTCTGACACCGCACACGAGCAACTCTCTAGCCCCATTCCTACTTCGCCATGCGACACGTGGTAGCCGATGCACAAGCTCACAAGTTCCGATGTTGTGGATCGGCTATCTTCGGGCCCACGAAACCGTTGTGCGACAGAGCATGAATTAAGCATTAATTTGTGCAACTATAGGCAAATATGTCAACAATGGGCAAGAACTACTGACACTGAATGCATAGACAAAAAGTGACCCAATACCAGAAACACTGTATATCGCTCTTCCTTTATGGAATGGATGGTTTCAGCGAACGCGTGACTATACGATGACGACTAATATGAACACAGCGATCTCACCTGCAGCTCCCCGAATGATGACAGCAGTCCAGCACCATAGGCCTTTAGCTCAGAGCCCTGCTTACACAGGCCAAACTCCACAGTGAACCAGTAGACCTAAAGAGAGATGTGAGGAACGATCACAACATGATTCATATCGAACGAGCACCCATGTCAACTACGCAGCTTTAACCACGTGAGCATGGTGGCGGACCCTCTTCTGGTCATGTCATAATAGACATAATAAACATTATAATAAGTAGTTAAGGAGGGTCCGGGATCTGTCCTCAAGTTTTGAGCACGGAATATATGCAACCATAACGGGTGACCGCTGTGGCACACCAGTTATGCGATGCATTGCTTAGCCTATCACAGCACAGAATGGCACACCTTCCAGTCAATCACAACGGCCAATAACAGCGCCAATTTCGGCGCCACCCATGGTAATCTTTCCGTTCTCAAATTTCAGCGCCATACATGCATGGTATTCTTCAAATTCTGGCGCCATACATGGTAATTTTTCCGTCTTAATTACAAAAAATATTAGTTATAAATAATAACATTCCGCGAAAATAGCAGATCTAATTTAAGTATAGTCCGGCAGAAACCCATCTCCATGCCGTATTTTAACTTTTTGTGTGTTTCTCGTGAAATTATGCCCTCGTTGATCCTCGTACTACAGCGTCACACATCAAAAGTAGCAGATCTGCATGCTCGAAATGTGAAGCGAGGCGCTTTCAGCTTGTAGATCTTCTACTTTTGCTATTTTTGAATTGAATTTGAAAGTAACCGTTTTGAACATATGAGGTTTCCACCCGACAGAGACGATATACTGTAGGGTTTAAGTGTAAGGAAACTCATCAGGCTCTTCTAATCCGTGTCATTAGTACGGATAATTTGAATCAATACATTTAGTCAACATGACAACAATAATAATATATCAGAATCAGAATATCTTTATTGTCATTGTACGAGACAACAAAATTGAATTGCAAACCAGCTCAGTGCATTTAAAACAAAAGTAAATGTATTACCTAAATATGTCACAGTCAGACTTTTGTCATTCATTGTAGTCTAGGTCTTGTATTTCTATGTATTGTTCCCTGGTCTAGTTTTTATGGTTCTATGTTTGTTTGTTCCAGCTGTGTCTCATTTTGTAATCAACCCTCATGTGTATATCAGTCTTGTTCCCCAGTCAGTCCTTGTTGAGTCATTGTATCCTGTCACCTGTTTCAGTCTGTTTTAAGTTGTTCATGTTCACCTGTCTTCTGTATTAAAACACCAATTCATGGTTTCGAACACTACATGCCTGGCTGTCCTGCGTTTGGGTCCTTACCTCACCTACACGTGACACAATATCTATGTGGTTGGTAATATTCTATTGACTTGGCTGGCTCTGGCTGTAATATTTATGGACTTTCTTGTACAAGATGTTACTTACAGTTGCAAGTTTCTCAATGTACTCATCGGGTGCACCGAGGGAGGCTAGACCGATTTCCTATATGGAACAGAGCATGGACAAAGAATATCACATAAGAGGCATATATAATATATATATATATATACATGGTGGAAAATATACTGACATCTTACTTACTTAAGTAAGTAGAAGTATCAAATCAATACTGCAATGTAGTAAAAGTCTGGAATTCAAAATGTACTTGACTAAAAAGTCAAAGTATTGTTATCAAAAGTACTACCGGTAAATGAGTGTCCCATTTGAAAGTTTTCAAATGTACAATAATTGTCTTTTGAAAATAACAGGTCTACAAGCTCACAATGGGTTGCATCGTGACGCATTGTGAGCTGTAGATCGGCTATTTTCAAATGGTCGAATAGGGTACAATGTGTGAGGGGTCCATGTTTTTTCCATAACTTTTTTCATTTCTTTTTATATATTTTGTAATGTTTGTTTTATTTTAAAGTGAAATATCCCTTTAACAAGATTAACATGTAAGCCTTGTAAGGGATGAAAGTGTTTATTTTCAAATAATGGAATTATATATAATCCCATATAAATGAAATATAGAATGATTGATAATATCAATCATTCTATATTTCATTTATATGTGGTACAACACAACATCTACAAAATGGAATCATATCAATTTGATATGATTCCATTTTGTAGATGTTGTGTTGTACCACAACTCAGACATTGCAAAACCCTTCATCTCGTGAAGGTATATAGGAGCTTCAATTACCTGTGAGAACTGGGCAAAGCTGGGGTCCGCAAACAGAGGAACATGTCCGAGGAGTTCATGGCAAATATCCCTGCAAAGTGAACACACCATCAATGTTAATTCAGTCTCCTCAAAACATTATCTGTTTTGTTTTTTACTCCACAGACAGCTGACGGACCGCCGCCCGCGAGACACGAAACTCACGGCTCGGGCGTGTACATGGGCTTGGACCCGTGGCGGATGTACTGCGTGGAATGGAAGACACGGAAGGCTAGCCCGGCCAGGAAGTCCCGGGAGGACAGCAGGCCGGCCACGGGGCGCAGCCGGAAGCCGGTGCACGCTGCAGATCAAAGGAGTGGACGGAGAGAGGAGGTGAGTGTGTCATGTTATGTATACCGGTGTTGTTTTCGCCGACTAAAACTAGACTAACGCTAAGACATTCCAGTTGACTAAAATGTGACTAAAACTAAATGAAGTTTCAGTCCAAAGACTATGACTAAACTAAAATAGACATTTGCTGCCAAAAACAACACTGTTACGTACAGTAGGTGCATTGTGGACGGGGTAGGAAGTAGTTGGGCCTTTAGATCAAGCCTTGCTTCCCACATTCACTGGTACACGCTACTACTACTACTAGAGGGGAAACCCCCCATCTTTATGTCTACAAATGGAATGGAGGAAGAGACCATTACTGTATCTAGATCAGTGGTTTTTCAACCTTTTCCAGGGCGTGACCCCCCAAAATAATCAATTTTAACTGGGGAGTTGGGAACCCCAACCCCAAAATAATAATGTTTGAACTGGGGACCCCCTCATAATAATTATATTTGAACTGGGGACCCCCTCATAATAATTATATTTGAACTGGGGACCCCCTCATAATAATTATATTTGAACTGGGAACCCCTCACCCTGATAAGCATTTGGAATTGTAGGAGTTGAGGCATTACATTTAGTTGCACTCGGTGGATTTAGCAGATGCTCCTAATCCAGAGCGACATACAATGAGCAAGAACAACACAAGATAATAACATCAAATGCATAGAAATAGTCACCTAGGATCATAAGTAAACTAAGAACCTATCGTCAGTAGAACATCCGTGCATTACATTGAAACTATAAACACTATAGAATGCCAGACCCATAATGACATGGCATCTGTCTACTACATAACATGTTTACATGACATATTTATCACTTGCATACGCCTCCTCGAGGCTATAGGGCAAGTGCCACGGCAAGTGCTACGGGCTAAAGGCCGGGGCTCCACTGAGTGCGTCGCGTCACATTGCGTTTGGACGGCGTCTCAAAATAAACCGTCGGTTTATTATTCCCTGCTTTGATGATGACGTGACGCTGGCGGACGCACAATGCCTGCAGTGGAGCTCCGGCGTGTACGGTGGAGTCTGAAGACTCTGAAGAGGTGAGTTTTCAGACTATATGGCGGAAGATTGGGAGTGAGTCTGCAGTTCTAATTGCAATTGGGAGTTCATTCCATAGTTTGGGAGCCAGAAGGGAGAAGAGTCTGGGATGTGTGGAGCGTTGTCCCGAATGTTTTAGTGGGGTCAACATGGAGGTTACAAAGTGGGGTCTGGGTAATTCCAGGTCTTTGAAGGTATCCCAGGGGGCAGAGCCATCTAATATGAGTTACGATATAGAGGGGGCAGAAACCCCCTGTTCGTGCAGCCTGAACTGAGCCAAGCTGGAGTTGGAAATACATTGTTTTCAACGAGGGCGGCGCAAACAAGAGCTATTTTAAGCATGTGTGCAACATGACAACTGTTTTAAAGTATTGTACAGTAACAACTAAAGTCTTTTAATGTTTATGTTGTACTATTACTATACAAAACAATTTTAAACAAAGGGATTTAAACTCATTAAAGCTGGGTTGTTGCCTGAGTCCAATGCATTTCTGCCTACTTCCGGTCCAGGACTTGGCCCAGTTGATTGTCCCCACGCTCAATGCGTAGTCTATGTAGGCATTGGACTGGCCCCATGAAGTGCACGCAGTTTGCGTAACTCTGTCTATATCTAAGGCTCTGCCAGGGGGTCCCCAGCTAAACGATTGATATTTGGTAAACCATTTAGTTCAATCTATACGCTCTCAGAGTTATGGGGCTCTGTGGCCTAATGCATACCACACTAAGTGTCCTTGAAATTAAATTGGGAAACACTGTCTTACACTGCAGAAAGCGTGAGATGTCCTCCAGCTGGGGGATGTTGTCCTGTCTGTAGCCACAGTACTGCTCCAGCAGGGGGAACACGCGGTTGTGTTCGCGGCACGCGTGCGTCGGGTACAGAGTCTTCAGCTCCTTGAACACTGTGCCCCACGTGGCCTTCTCTGCTTCTGTGTACTCAACCCTGGGAATGACCTGGCCACTATAGGACAAGGACAGAGGGTTAGAGAACGGATGGTAGCGGATTCCAATGTTATCAACCCAGATCAACCAGTAGGTTACTTATCATTAAGACCATGCAATGGAGCCCAGGGGGCTCTGCTGGAACGGAGACGTTGTTGTCAGCCGGCGTCGTCTGACTGGTACTACTCACCCTAAATCTAAACCCTAACCTCAGTCTTAACAGGCCACGCACGTAAACATTAGGCATGTAACGATATATCGTATATCGATATTAATCCCGAACAATATGAATCGATTCATTGAAATAAAACAATCGATTTTCCAAAAATATAACCTTTTTTTTAATATTTTGTTTTGGGGGGGTAGTGTGTGATGTGAAATTTGAGCTTTAGTCATATTCCATCATATTCAAGTGCCTTTCAAGAGAAATGATAGTCACTTTCAGTAGTAGAGCACTGTAGAGGGGAGCTGTGTGTGTCTGTGACTGTGCCCAGGTGATGATGGTCGTTGATGCTCATCAAGGAAGGCAATTATGTTTCTGTAAAAAAACAGTAATGCTACTTCTTTTGCAATGTAGTTAAATAAAAAATCTCAGATCTCAAATTATATAAAATTATATCGTGAAAAATCGTATCGTGAACCTCATATCGTGATACGAATCGTATCGTGAGTTGAGTCAATCGTTACATGCCTAGTAAACATAAAGTAAAGTTTCCTAATCGCAGCCAGTAGGCTCCAGTAGAGTCCACTGGCTCCATTGCACCTACTGGTGATTATGTAAGCCGGATAATGTATGGCTGAGTGGTCATTGTTTATAGATAAACCACCGACGCATAGTTTTATCTCGGATTACGTATTTCCCTAGATTGTGTTTTTACTGTTTTACAAAAAATACATTTAATGTATTTTTGTAAATCTGTTTTACATTGAGGCGACATGGAGACAGAGTTTTCACTTTCGGACTTTGCTATAATCGATCAACTTTACAATAACAATTTGGGAGAGAGAATGAGTTGTCTATACTGTGCAAAATACAGAACATTAGTTCGTCAAATGGGACGGCATGCACATGCACGTGTACATGCAAGAATGCATGGACACATTGACACACACAGGACGTAGATGGCAGAGGGCAGTTTGTGGCATTAATTGTCACTATCCTACACTTATGTGTGCCTGGTGGGCGTTTCGTTGGGCGTAGTGGCTATGAATGAATTACACTCCCAACAGGGAGCCTTCAGATCAACCCCTGTATAATTTCCCCCCCATTTGTTTTACAATAGAAGGCAAAGCGAGCGTGCAAACTGCAAAGCGAGCGTGGAAAGAATCAGAAGTGAAGTCTGTCACACATTCTCACATGGTATACAGACTATAGTACCATTAAAAAGAAAAGGAAAGGGTGAAGGTTTCTTGTCTGCTGGGCTCTCTGAACATCCCTGTGTCCTTCTCCTTCACATAAATACAGTACCATGTGAGAAAGTTAAAGCTCGGTTAAAGTTGAAAGGTGAATTAACTCTGAGGAAAAGACATCTAATAAAAAGGGGAGAATTACTGTCTGTAGTTGTAGGCGATGTCGGCGAACTCCTTCCTACGTGCTCTGTACACAGGATCTATGAAGCCCTAGTGTGCACAAACACAAAAGAAAGCCATGTTAGATCTTATGACCAGTATTTAGTTGCTCATATAAGTAAATCAAAGAGTGGACCTCGTCTGCTAAGGCTATTTAAAACCCCATAACAACAATTTATGCTCTCCCTCTCTAATAACAGCACGCAAACACAATATTCAAATGAAGCCTTTGTAGTACCTGAGTGGTTTTTCCCCCCCCCCGGGTTTATGATGAATACATTTTGCTTTAATGGCGGTGGCAAAAGGGAGCAATTATCTATAATTATAGGGGGCTCATTTAAAGCAATGACATCAATTTGTGGGCGCCGGGATATCGTTTCCATTAGAATGGACTGATGGGCAGAGTGGGCCCTGTCATCTCCGCACAGGTCTTTCATAAAAGACGTGGGTGTGGGTGGACAGTGGACACACAAGAAAACACGTGAATACAGCCAAACACACATGTGCGCGCGCACGCACGCACGTGCACACACTCACACACAACTATACAAACAAACAGACAGTGAGGAGGGGTGAGTGTCCTTACAGGGTGATCAGAGTCCAGCTCGGAGCCGTAACTCAGAATCTGGTTGGCGAAGCGATCCAGGTCCTGGATGTCGTTGGGAAACCAAGGCACTGAGGAGCAACCATAAATCACGTCAACATTTCCTCGTTAAATTAAAAAAAAAAGTTTTACCTGATCTAAGAGAAGCATTTTCTTAACCCATCCAGGACACAAACCCCTTTTGGTGTTGTATAAGTATTATGTTATACTTTTATAACTATTGAGCTTGTACATCTGCTAATTTTTTTTTATCGTGAAAATGTGTCTCAAATCTTTGAATATATATTCATTCAGAGCGAACGTTTTTTAACTCAAATCTTCGCTTCTGGTGGGTCCCTGGAACTACATTTAGAGTAATGGGTAAAAGCTGCACGACACGTCCTACCCAGGATTCGACCTGGGCCTTTCGCATGAGACCACATTTCTACCGCATATCAAAAAGACAATGCCCACTTTTATGGCCAATATATTGAACTTATGAGCCTCAGGCCATACTTCTTGTCAACTAATAGGCGTATGCAACACCAACCATTGCAGATGTGCTTGTTTGATTGATTGGTTTCAGTTGGCAGGAGAAAAAAAAACACATGAAAGTACAGTTCAGTACTAAGTCTGCTAAGAGGATTTGAAAACTTTTCAATTGGGGTAATTTTGTACTCAATTCATCGAAAACATTAGCCTACATTATTATTAATATATCAATGTACCATACAAACCGGTTAAAATAACTAAATGTATTCATTAAAATTAATGAAAATCGACAAAGAATTTCCAGCCTTACCAGCAACAATAACATTGCAATAAGTGTATGTAATATATAACTGGTATTATTATTATTATACCTACTTGGTAATATTTGTTCACTCCTGGAGTTACAAATGTATGAGGATTTAACTGTGTAGATGGGGTTTTGAGAGCAGATTTATTAATAAAAGATTGACTTAATTTGATAAGCGTGCAACCTTAAAATGTCTTCCATTGATTTGTCTGGTTGTCCACTTATCTCTGCCACCGTGCCCCCTGACTTCTCTGTGTTAACGTACAGTAATAATTCAACACTAAATGGAAACAAATTAATATTGATGTGGACCATCTCGCTGGGCTTAGGCGGGCTTTTGTGCCGGAGAGGAAGATGAGACATTTTGACAGTGAGCAGAGCAGCGAGTCGGGGTCATCTGTTCATCTCATGTGGATTTATGGCGCTCAAAAACACTGGGGCGCAATCATTCAATCTACATTTTGAGCCGTGTGGTCCAGCCTGAGGCCCCGAGGAGGGCGGACAATATGGCCCCTCCGCAAACAGGCTATCTCCACAACAGGCCATAAATATCTCCGCGTCCACTTGACCCCGCGACGGCCGAGACCACATTGGCAACACTGAGGTCAAAGGACGCTCCTTGGTGGCCCTGTCCGTCTCAGCCTGCCGTGACCTTGGTGGTGTCTCTTGGCCGGGGTCTAAGTCTGTCACAGTGCTGGGAGCTGTTCTGCAGGGGGTTGGAGGCAGGACACAGGGTCCCTCTGTTCCTGACAGGCCTGTTGGTCCTCAGTAACTAAACTAATGTCATTCTGGAAACAACTAATAAAGGCTCTGGCCAGACCATCGGTCTCAGCGGCGACGCTGGCTTGTCCATTAACGCTGTCTGGCTGGGGCAAATCATAAAAAACACCAAAACATTCAGTTCATTTGATAAAGGAACTGTCTTACCCTTTATTCGTTACAGCGCGGGGTAAGCGGATATATATAAAAAGAAACGGGCAACTGGCGCACTTGGGACTCCAAGACAATGAATGTTGTGACCAAAATCAACAATTAGAGTCATAATTACGGAAACATGTTTTACATAATAGAATGGACAAGCGTGTCATGAATGGGGATCGTTGGTGCCGCTGACCTGACAGGCCACCATCTTTATCAGGCCCTGTGGTGCGGCTCTATAACGGTCAATTATCTTCTTCCATTAATTACGATAGAACAGAATCGAGAAGCGTGTTCTTTTTAATAAAATAAAATAATAACGGTCCAGGGACCTATAGGCTGGTAATTGCTTTGCTGTGTGTGTCTCCCCCCCCCCCCCAGCCCCCATCTCTCTCCCTGTTTCCTATGATGAATTACTGTGAATCTATCAATAAAGGCAAAAAAGACCCAAAAATATAATTAAAAAAACAATGGGTGAAATCTACAAATGTGTCGTGATGCCGCTTGACAATATAGCCATACATCTCATCATGCATTAGTCGTTAAGACAATGGACACTAATCTCAGACGTAAAGTGGCCATTCAGCCACTTTGGCGTAAAAATACAATAATTGCCTCTGAGATGTAGTGGAAGTAACATAATTGGAAATTAGAAATACTTAAGTAAAGTACAAATACCTCAAAACTGTACTTACTGTAAGTACAGAACTTAAAGTAAATACTTAGTATACTTGGTACTTAGTTACTTTACACCACTGGCCCCAATGGCTCTGCATTGTAATAGCCAAATTGTACCATCTTGTGGCCATGAACCATCGGGCAATGGGCTATATCAACACCTATACTGTATACAGCAGTTTGCAATGAGGTATTAGAATCTTAAATGAAACAATACAAATATTTCACATTTCAACAATTTTGAGATGATCCTCCAAGATTTGTGTAATAAGTAGGAACTAGGGATGCATGATATTGAAATTATGACCGATATGCCGATACCGATATATGACATTATTATATTATATTTATATTAAACTTTTATATTGCACTTTTGTTTTGCTGGTGAAAGTAGATGGTATAAGCCACCCTCCCCACTAACAGCTGATGCTCTTATAGAGACACAGACAGGCTAACTGTCTGCTCTGTGAGTACAACGCCATTGACGGTCACCGGTCACATTATTATTGCGTCATCAATATCGGTGAAAATATTCTGGATTATACCCGATACCAATATCGCCGCGTTCAATACGCTGCCGATTATATCGTGCATCGCCAGTAATAAGCCATGTTAGGCACTCTTATACACACACACACACACACACACACCTGTGTCCTTCTTTTTGTTGCGTGTGAGCTCGTGCACGCTCCCACTGATTTGCGTGCGCAGGCCGTCGATGACGTCCTCCAGCACCTGGGAGCAGTTGGGGTCCAGGCTGCAGAGGAACTCAAACTCCTCTTTGTTCTTCCGTGACGGACGCGACTCGATGTGCGTCAGGTTGATGCCCTTCTCCTGTTGTTAAAGACACAGACGAGATGACAGGACTGTGGGAAATATCAACACAAATGAATATTATAGATAGATAGATAGATAGATTGATTCATTGTTTTATTTGGAATGTGAATCAGCATTTCAGCTGTATAATCCTTTTTTCATATAGTGGCCGGCTGATTGAAATCATTTACCAAAAAATAAATAAACATCAATTTAACAGTGGGGAAGAGTAACAAAGTGTCAGTTGTCTGAAGATCAGCAATATAAGAATTGTCTTAGTTTGACCACCAGAGGGCGATGTGTGCTTATTTAAGCATGGTCAGACGATATGCCCCAGGCCCAGCTAGGGTCAGACTGCTAGAACGCTCTCAGTTAATTGATGGTGGCTCGGATGGTCAGAATATAAAAGTTACAAAAGTTGTAAAAGGGGTTCAGAACATCTTGGAGCGGTTTAGGAATCATCTGCAAAACTTCCAGATAAATCATCCTGTCATACACTTAACACATTTTTAACATTCGGGAACATGAACACAAAAAAAAAACGTGCTGGGATGTTTTCCAGCTTTCTTTGCTTTGGACTTGATTCTGCATTCTGTACCATGCACGCGCATTGGTGTTTTACACGCACATCGCTGCTGACAGGCCCGGGCGCTGACTGGTGCCAGAACAGGCACGGTCATCTTTAATGCACTAATTATGATCAAAAATGTGTTTTTGTTTATGTAACTTTGGGGAGGGAGAGAGGGAGTTGGAGTATTCTCTGCCTACCATAGGCCAAATAGAGAGGCGGGCCTGACGGCCCTTCCCTTTTGCCTTTTGACTCCATGCATCTGGTTCCCATTCCAGCAACCATGGCTCTGTGGGGGCCACGTCGGTCCGCTTTCACCCCCATACGCATGTAAGCATAATTATGCCCCCCAAGCAGTGGTGGAAAAAGTTCTCCCAAGTAAAAGTTATCAATACTGCAATGTTAGAAATACTCTGGAACAAGAGTTGGACCGGTTGTATTGGCATCAAAATGTACTTTAAAGTACCTAAAGCAGAAAGTACTCAATGTGCAGAATGTACTCAATGTGGTTATAATGTATGTTTTCGTTTTGTAATGATAATCAAAATCTAACAAAGTAACTGGTAACTAAAGTTTTCAAATAATTGCAGTGGAGTAAAAAAATACAATAATTGCCTCTGAGATGTAGTGGAGTAGAAGTCAAATAATTGGAAATTAGAAATACTTAACCCATTTTGGGCGGGAACCCCTTTTGGTGTTTTAAACATTATGTTATAATTTAGCTATTGAAAAATAGCAGATCTACAAGCTCATGCTACGAGCTTGTAGGTCTGCTATTTTTGAAGAATCGTTAAAATGTGGCGCAATTCTTTGAATATATATTCTTTCAAAGTGAATGTTTTTAACTCGGGTCTAAATGGATTAAGTAAAGTACAAATACCTCAAAACTGTACTTACTGTAAGTATACAGAACTTAAAGTAAATGTACTTAGTTACTTTACACCACTGGCCCCAAGCTCCCCACCCCACGGTTGGCATCCCTCTGCCATTCTACCACGTGTTATGCTATTATCTGTTCGGTGTCAGTGAGTTTACAGTTAGTCGCATTTCTGTGAATGCTGTACACTATTTCGGCATTGAATGCACTTTGAATGAGAGAGCACGATCATCAGAAAACTATAGGTCGCTTACATGTCATGAGCTGTCATTAATCAGGTTTCATCTGCGTGCTTTGACACATACAGTACAAGGAATAGATAGAGCAGTGCATGGTTCTCAACCTTTTCAGGCTGGGACCCCCCCAGTTCACATTTTTAACTCAAATATATCTGCTTTTGGGATGCATGTACTGTATATGTGCATATTTTGAGAAGGGGCTCGGCAGCCATGAAATAAATCATCATTTTGGGGGTCCTTGACATGAAAACGTTTGAGCACCACTATAGCAACAGCCATTTTTCTGAAAACCGGTCAGAAGACATTTGTAGAATTGGCTTCATGCTTAATCCGTACATTGTATGTCCTCTCCCGACAGAGAGAGGTAATTGCAACTGTAAGACCTGGGATAAGAATCTCCCGCAAGGGAGATCAAACATCTGCAGCTCACCTAAGGGGGGATACCCACCCGCTTTGGGTTTATTGTGATATTGGGTTTATGAGCTTCCGGGGCTATACTTGTCGACCAGTTAGGGGTGGGACAATTCCCTTATTGCTTCTCAATTCGATACGATCAAATATAATTTGATACCTACTGTAGGCCTATAGGGTATAAACAATATTAATCGAATTGGCACCTATAGGGTGCCAATTCGATTAATATTTTTTATACTAGAACATTTTAAAACAATTATAAACAATATTATCCGTAGTCGGGTCGCGGGGGCAACAGCTCCACCAGAGAGCTCCAGACTTCCCTCTCCAGAGCAACATTAGTTACTTCATTAGTACAACATTAGTTAGTTCCAAGGCCAGTGTGATCCCTCCATCTGTGCCTTGGTCTGCCCCGGGGTCTCCTCCCGGTGGGACGCGCCTCGAGGACCTACCTAGGGAGACGCCCGAGAGGCATCCTAACCAGATGCCCGAACCACCTAAGCTGGCTCCTCTCCAGCTCCAACTTCTGACCCTATCTCTAAGGGAGATGCCAGCCACCCGTCGAAGAAAACTCTTTCGTCCGCTTGTATTCGGTACCTTATTACCATAGGTGAGAGTAGGAACGAAGATTTCTCGGTAAACAGAGAGCTTTGCCTTCTGGCTTAGCACTCTTTTTGTCACAACAGTGCCCCTGCTGCTCCGATTCTCTGGCTGATCTCTTCTCCGTCCTCAACTCACTCGTGAACAATACCCCGAGATACTTAAACTCCTTCACCTGCATGGGGTAATGTCTCATTCCCTACTAAACCACGAAAAGTTGAATCATATACACTTCCAATGCAGCCAGATAACGTCAGTCAGTCTTTCTGACGTGAAAATAAAAATGTTGATTCTGAACGTTAAAATCGATTAAAAGAATAGTGGCACTAAACAAATTGCGATATTTGAATCGATTATTTTTCTCGCACCCCTAGTAGGTGTCCGACCTGACACCAGGGTCTTAAAAAGGGTTAAAATAACCAAAACTATTCATTGCAGCTTTTAATCTACAAAAAACTGTTTTGTCCACCGCTGGTCATGACACGCTGGTCATGATACGCTTAGGGAAGGTATTGATGTATTGATTGGTTTATTGATTGATTGAAATATTTATTAACAGTTTGCAGAATTACAGTACATTTCAAGCACAAACTCAATACAAAGACTGTTAACTGTGAGTGGACGACCCAATTAAGCATTACACTTGACAAGAGGGTCCACCATGTTCAATTCATCAAAACATTTAGAGACGTACAAATAGACACTTCTATATAGCCAAAGAACAGAACAGGAATTCATCATAAAGGAGGTAAAAATAGGAAGCCACTCCTCACGTGACGGCCACACTGCCAACATCACATGCACTGGATCTCCGGAGTGGCTTCTGAACTGTATGGTGGTTAGAGAATGTTAGGCTGTGACCCCTTAGTTGAAAACATAAATACCTAGATTATGCATTCTTTCTATCAAATCCATCGTTTCAGCGTGAAGTATAGTGTTCCTTTTTTAGCATATCAATTCTGGTATTCAAAATTGGATGCAAATCCCCATCCCACCTCTTCTTTGTTTCCCTCTCAAAAACGACGGAGCTTGCACAAACACGAACTTCACCCACAGTGCCCACAGGGTCCATGTTACCGATGATGACTTCCGGGCCTCGCATAAATGCAGACCAGCCTCTCGTCTTTAGCCTATAAATAAAAATAACGTTTTGCTTCTCACCAATACAAAGGCGGGTTCTGTCATTAGAAAGCCTACTTTCCTTAGTGGAAGCACTCTGAGCCCCCCACCACACGTATAAAAAGGTACTTTTTGGCCAAAAAGCGATTATTTTTCCACCGGGAAAAATAAATACTTTTAGTTACTCCACTGCGACCCTCTACCGATATTGCCATGAGAAAACCCTCATACAGAATATTTTTCCTCCAGTGAAAAGAAATCCGTTTCTGGCCAAAAAGTACCTTTTATACATGTGGTGGGGGACTCAAAGCTTTCACAACCCGCCTTTGTATTGGTGAGAAGCAAGCAAATTTTTTCTTTTTATATTTAGGCTAAAGACGAGAGGCTGGTCTGCATTTATGCGAGCCCCGGAAGTCATCGGTAACATAGCTCTAAATGTGACGGCATTTAGAGCTCTGGACCAGTGCTATACCACTGTGGTACACCTGTCAACCTGCGACGTGACAATAAAAGTGATTCTTGCTTCCGATTATGAAACGGTTACATCGTCGGTTGGTGTGTGTGTGTGTGTGTGTGTGTGTGTGTGCATGCGTGCGTGCGTGTGTGTGTGTGTGTGTGTGTGTGTGAGAGAGAGATTCGTAGGGCCTACAATTCTTTGCTAGAATCTACAATTATTTGGCGCGAGGGGTGTGCTAATGGTTGTTTTTAGGCCAGATTATAATGCTTTATAGAAAAGTGGGGAGGGGAGTGAGGGGAGCGGATCGTGACTGTGCAGCAAGTAAGTCAGAGGCGGGGGGGGGGGGGGGGGGGTGGAGCCCCAGGGGGTGGATCGGAGCAAAGGGAGCTCATAGGTTCAGAGAGCATTCTCATGTTTACCACCACAATAGCAGGATTACAAAAGCAGGTATTGATTAAAGCCATTCTCCCACATCTCAACCCACCCGTAAAAAAGGTTTTCATAAGCGCTCTAGGCCTAAGAAAAAAGTTCATAACCGCTATAGGCCTAAAGAAATAAGTTATTTCCTGAACATCTTGTTACATTTGACTGTATCTTAGTTTTTCTGTTTGTTTGTCAAAATGTGTATAGGCCTAAAGCCCAAACCAAACCAAACCAAACCAAACCAAACCAAACCAAACCAAACCAAACCAAACCAAAGGGTCGGGTTTGGACAAAACAGGTTTTTAAGGTAAAGCACACCAATGCAACTAATTGAGTTGCAATGAGTTGCATTGGTGTGGTCTACCTTAAAAACCGTTTTGTCCCAACCCGAACCTTTTGGTGTGGTTTGGGCTTAACAATTCCACTGTTCCCACATTTTTTCCTGCAGGGACATCAAACTCGAACTTTGTTATCGCTGCTGTTTTGAAGGCTAAATGCCGGTGTTGACTACATGCAGCGGTGCACGTAGTCAGGCAAAGTAAATAAAATACAATGTGTACCCTGGGCTGGCTGGCCTTTTTTGTTGGCAATTTGGCAAATCACAAATGGACAGTCACTCCTTATCACCATAAGAGATGTGTTGTTGTTGCGTTGTTGAAAATGATCAAAAATAGACAATCTACAAGTTGCACAGTTACGCATTTTGAACTAAGTAGATCAGCGATTTTCAAATAGAAACGTCAATTAACTGTTTTTCTGGGGGCCCTTAATTGGAATCCCCTTAAGGACCCCTTGCGGTCCCCGGACCCCACTTTGAAAACCACAGGAATAGTTACACAAGCTTGTGCACGTTAAAATCTCCTCATATATGTTTCGCTTCTGAATTTACTTTCTTTAGGACTTTAAGTCTCTACAGTAAACAGCAAATAATTAAATGCAATATCTAAATATATTGTTATCTGGGTCATTCCCTAAACCCTAGTAATCTATATAAAACATTGTGCAAATCATCATGAATAACAGTTTAAGTCCACACTAATTATCCATAATGTATAAATGATGGATAAGGGGTCAGGACGACAGGACGACTTTTCTTGGAGGGGTCAGAATAACATTTGGAATTAAACTGTTATTCGTCTATAGTACTCATCTGTAAACATTATGTGAAAAGCCTTTATTCCTTTTTTGTCATATGATGTACACACAGTACATTACTTGGTGGTTATACACTTAGACCCCAGACTCTGTACATGTCATGTCTTCATTCATTAAAAAATAATATCTACAGTTTTCTTTTCTTTAGCTCACTCTGTTTTACATGCAGTTTAAGCCTGTACTTTATTTGTTGAATAATTGGTTAATGGAGATACACTTACTTTCAGAAACTGTTATTGATTGTATCTAAAGCTTCTAATGAATGGACTTCTTCATGACATTCCTCCTCTGGTTTTGCAGAACAGGAGCATGGTCCCAGGTCTACAGAGAACAGTGCACCTTTGCTTGCTCATTTACTGTCCTTGACCATCTCGGAATAATTCTTTCTGACCAGTGGCACCTGAGACTAAAGAAACCAGACCAGGCTCCCATTATGCAATGTGTTACATAACATCGCTTGTGAAGTTGTGCATGGCCTTGGGGTGAGGGGCAATGTCACCTTTAATGCGAAGCAGCAGAGTGCTGCCTTCCTGGGAAACAGGAGTTGTGAGAATCTTCATGGAATGACAATTTACTTGTCTTTTTTGTCTCCACCAGGCCGAAGGCATGGGGAGAGAGTATGTTTTGCACTCCGTGTGTCCGTCCGTCCGTTAGAAGCTAATCTCGGCCACCGTTAACCCGGTCGATGCCACATTTTGCACACACACTCCCTGGATGCCAACGATGAACCTCTGCCCCAAAATTTCCAGAACGGCCTGTTATAGCGCCACCAGGAGGCCGCGTTGTGCAAAACAAGTTTTTGCACAGTACACCTACAGATTTTGTCCAAAAATCCCGCAAATCATTACACAGTATCTCCATAGTCATGTGCTCAAGACGGATGTGTCTGATATTTCATATTCCATCCTAATTGGCTAACATTGGCTTTCAAATTTTGCAGGATTGGCCTGTTTTGAACAAAAAACCTCAAATCATGAACGCAGCGTGCAATTTCACGTGAAATCTTTCACGCACTTTCCTACTAGGCTGAGGAATATAGCCCACCCATTTCACATTGCCCTGTTATAGCGCCACCAACAGGTGGATTGTGCATGCGTGCCATCAACACGGATCTGCACCATTTCCCATATTCCATCCTGATTGGCAAAGATTGGAACAAACAAACAAAAAACATGTTTATATTACTCCTAAATATTCCTATCCTCCTGGTGGAGACCTGTGCCCAGAAGGGCACTTTTTCTAGTTTCTTTTACTTTTCTTGTGTGTGACAGTGTGTAAAAATGAAAAATTTTCCTTTTCAGATGTCACAGCTAAGCTAATACATCAGATGTTGTTAGGACATGATAGTAGAGAATATAGTGCTGCACAATTAATCTAATTTCTAAATTTGAGCAATGTGTTGGAAGAAGGTGCTTAAGTACCAACGTCTTAAGGATGCATTATGCTGCTATATATTGATGCTGTATTATACAGCTTGGTTACAAATGTAAACTGCTTGTGTTCATATGTGGAAGCCTCTGCAATGTGAGAGGCCTGCAGATTCCAGGAATGCCCAAGCCGAGAGCTAAGGCATGGGCAAAATTCTGTCGTCACATATGGAGGAGGCGATGCTTTCCTGTATCTGTGATCTGTATCGGTTTGCGCATCTATACTATTGTTTGTATTCAAGAATTTCTTGTTAAATGTGAACGCAAATAAAGATGCGTGCGTGCGTGCACATACGGTACCTCAAACAGCCTAAGAGCCTTGGCCAGGGCTCCGACTTCCTCTTTCAGGGAGAAGATGCAGGACAGAGCTCCTTCTGACTTGTCAGTCTCTTCCTCCAGGTACATGGAGCCCCTTCTTTTCTGCAGAAGATCAGCAAAACAGTCTGTGAATGCTGTGCTTGTTACCGTATAGGCTTAGCTAGCTAGGACACGTTGATTGTACACAGTTAAAACTTGATTCATGAGTGTTAACTCTCAATGATATTCTGCGAAAGCATGTCGTAACAGTAGTGTTTTTTTTTTTTTTTTTTTTTAATAAACTTTATTCAAAGAGTATGATGAGCATGACATCATATGCAAGTTTCACAGAAAGAGATATTTTCTCCCACAACTCCTTTCCCAATCCTCCCCACCTGCACCCACTATCTTTCCCCTGCACGAGGCCAGACATACAAACAAATACAGGTATAAAACCAATAGGTTGAGTACATAACTAAGATACAAAGAAAGGGATCACATGGTTATGTTCACAGAAATAATTAATAAACAACTTAAAAGGGGGGTAAAATAAGAGACAACAGTAGTGTTTTTAAGTGGTTCTTAAAAATGCCCACAGACGCTGCGCTGCGCCTCTTTCAGGACCTGTGGCAGGGCATTCCAGAGTCTGGGAGCTACAGACTGAAAGGCTCAGAGTGTGAAGAGACGGTGGTAGAGAGATACTCTTTAGCAAGATATAGTTATGTAAATATTCAGCTGAGTGTGTAGAGAATGGAATTGGAAGGTCACTTTGAGCCTTAATTGGCTCGTCTCAGAGCGTCCCTGAGCATGACACTTAACTCTAACAGCTGCCCCTGATAGCTCATCTGAGTAGCCATCTGCTGGGTGAATGCCTAAAAGTAATGTCCTCTCCCTACAAAATAATACATAAATAAGCAAGCAAGCAAGCAGGGGGTGGGAGGATGCAGTACCCTGCCAACGAAATGTTGTGAACTCTCTGCCAAAAGTGCATTTTCAATATAACAACTCATATCCTGAAGGTCCACAATAAGGCACCGTTTATTAAAAGTGCAGTCCGTGAGCTGTATATCTCTCTAGCTATTTTGCGATTTATTTTTCAGCTCGCCGCCATGAACTCAAACCGGTTCACTCCTCACTTGTCGTCATGTCATGTATTGTGGTAGCATTGATTTGTAAAGTAATTTTATTTCTCCACATTCCCTGGTCTATACCATTGGTACCCAAAGTGGGGTCCCGGGGACCACAGGGGTCCTTGGGAAGGGGGTTCCCAGAGGGTACCCAGAAAAAGTACCTAATGTAGCATCATTTAACAACTTTATCCATTTATACACGAATCCATGGAGGGGTGCCCTGGGCGCAGCCATTACTTATAGGTGTACCATTAAGCGCAGCTTTACACGTCCTCAGCACTGATTAACTACAACTGACCTACAGGGCATTCAGTGCCCTGTAGGCCAGGTGTAGCTAGCATTCAAAACATTTTCAAAAAACATTCCCAAAACAAAAGCATGAATTAATAGCAAAATCCAATGATTTCTTTTCAGTAATGTTATGAAGAAATGAAAGAAAAATCCGTAAAGTAGAACAAATGTTTAAGAAGTGTTTTCAATATAGTTTGGGTCCCGGGGCGTCTAATTTCTGTTTTGGGTCGCAGGCTGAAAGGTTTGGGAGCCACTGCACTTCAGTATGTCAATATTTGACCTGCGAGAGGGTCATATCAGCCAAGGGGGGGGGGGGGGGGGGGGGGGGGGCAGGGGGCTGTTTAAATCAACTATGTCACATTACAACACTAACTCCATCTCTGAGAGGGAGAGAGAGAGAGAGAGAGAGAGAGAGAGAGAGAGAGAGAGAGAGAGAGAGAGGGTACAAATGGAACCATTCGCACGCTCTCAGAGTTAAACACTGGCCTGTAGAACAACACACTCTCAGAGTTAAACACTGGCCTGTGGAACAACACACTCTCAGAGTTAAACACTGGCCTGTAGAACAACACACTCTCAGAGTTAAACACTGGCCTGTGGAACAACACACTCTCAGAGTTAAACACTGGCCTGTAGAACAACACACTCTCAGAGTTAAACACTGGCCTGTGGAACAACACACTCTCAGAGTTAAACACTGGCCTGTGGAACAACATGCTCTCAGAGTTAAACACTGGCCTGTGGAACAACACACTCTCAGAGTTAAACACTGGCCTGTGGAGCAACACACTCTCAGAGTTAAACACTGGCCTGTGGAACAACACACTCTCAGAGTTAAACACTGGCCTGTGGAACAACACACTCTCAGAGTTAAACACTGGCCTGTGGAACAACACTCTCTCAGAGTTAAACACTGGCCTGTGGAGCAACACACTCTCAGAGTTAAACACTGGCCTGTAGAACAACACACTCTCAGAGTTAAACACTGGCCTGTGGAACAACACTCTCTCAGAGTTAAACACTGGCCTGTGGAGCAACACACTCTCAGAGTTAAACACTGGCCTGTAGAACAACACACTCTCAGAGTTAAACACTGGCCTGTAGAACAACACACTCTCAGAGTTAAACACTGGCCTGTAGAACAACACACTCTCAGAGTTAAACACTGGCCTGTGGAACAACACTCTCTCAGAGTTAAACACTGGCCTGTGGAACACGCTCTCTGAGTTAAACAAGCTGGCCTGTGGAACAACAATCAAGGCCAAGCTGGCACGGGTCCTGTTTGACCACTGCACTACCTTTGATCCTGTGACTGTGTTGTGTTTATTTATGTGCACGTCAGCATCTCGTGCGTGCACTCGGATCATCTGCGGTCTGTGTGTGTGTGTGTGTGTGTGCCTTGCCGTGCACACATAAGTAACTGCGTGGAATGTGTGAATTTAGAACCCATGACATTCTACACTTCACCTTCTTGCCCTCACGCCTTTAACCTTCCCTCCCTAAGACACCCCCCCCCCCCCCCCGCACCCCCCAATCACCTCTCGCCTTCATACCAACTCTTACTTTTATTCGGGTAGGCCTATAGCCTAATTGTTTATTTTTTCCTTTCATAAATGTGATTGAACAGAGAACATTATCTTTCTCCATGTACGCACAAATGTCTGGGAATGTCTAAAAGAAACCAATATAATGTTTAATTCTTTCCCACTTCCATGCAGCTGTGTATACAATACATACTGTATATGATCTCTCACACAGTTTGATACGCTTATCCTGGTCCATAGTCGGTATTGACTTCACACAATATTGTTTATAATTCTACATACATATAAAATATATATTTAATTTGCCATGATTTATTCAATAAAAAAAAAACAACACTTCAAATGCTTTTGTCTTCTGATGACAATGCTGAATATTCTAGTAGTGTCAAACACAACGATCATAAAATAAAATACAATTCGCTTTTCCCCCTCCTTTCTTTATTTTATGTATGGATTTATTGAATGAAGGTATAATGTAAATGTCTTGGTTTGACTTCATTGAGCATATCCACAAAATAATCCAAAATGGTGAAACATCTATAAAGCCATTAGGCAAAAATATATTTAGTTTACCCTTCTGCCATCCTCCTCATCATGCAGGTGCTGATGGTCCCCGTTGATTTTCTTGTACGCTGCGTCCATCCTCTGGTGCTTTCTATGCAGTCAGGTAACGGATCTATTGATGCTGGAACTGAAAACTGTTCTACACACTTTTGTTTGGCCAGCCCTTGTTAAAGCTCAGCAATTCAAAGTTGCGCCACGTGACACCACCACACCCCCTCTCAGCAGCATCGGTATGTCACGCGACCGACCTGGTTGTTGTGAAACAGAACCATAATGGTACATCTGCTTCTGATTGTCCGAGCCTGGGCTTAAAGAAGTTCTGCTGCTGGGTATGTATGTGCAGAAGTCCCCCATAGGCCTAATTTATTATGACCTCTACTTGATGTCAGGCCAGAGCTAAAACACCTACATTATTTGCATCCGATGCTGATAACCCGAGATGATGGAAAGAACAACAACAACATGAAGTAAAATATTACAAAACTGCTCGGTTTTTTCCAGAAATGCAGCATTTTCTATACTTATGTATCGCCCACGTGTATAGAGCCCTGGCTTGAATTGAGAGATTACTGCCTGTATTTACCTCAAACGCAACGATGACGGGTCTTTTAAAACCGACAGGCTACTAAAGGTTGCTTTTCACATTCGTAACAGGCCCACCATCAATTATGAAGTTACCATTCGAAGCCACTAGGTGACGCCAAAGAACGGCATCCAGGTGTCTTCTGCATCCAGGAAGACTCGGCACGCAGGTATCACATTTTCCCCAAAACAAAAGGCAGACTGAAGTTATTATAGCACTACTAGCGTTACATTTAAAATGACTATGTTTCTGACAATAACACAATTATATATCGACCAGTGTAAAGAAATGATCTGTGTGTGTGTCATCATTATTATGTATGTGTTTCAAGTATTCGTGTAAAACTGCTGCACACCTGATGTGATGTATAGGGATACATTGCCACTGGAGGGCAGTGTGGCTTTGTTATAGAAGTTCATGATAGGTAGAATAGCACACAGAGGGCATCACATTCTTCTCTATGTATACTTCTCAAATCTCAATGGCTATTTCCCTCTTCTTAAAAAAACAAACTAACCACCCACAATGGAATGCATATGAAAGCTTATAAGGAGTATCATTCTGCACATTCTGAACATTTGTCTCCTTACAGATTGATTGTTAATTGATTGATTAAATGCTTGTATTAACAGTTTTTCCAGAAAAAAGAACAGGAAAGTACAGTTTAATACAAGGTCTGCTAAAAGGATTTATAACCCAAGAAAGCACTATGGCTTGTTTCCATTGGGTCCGTCATATTTAATAAGCTCTATGACGCACACAGAATATCTCTTCCTACTTCGGGCCCCTTCCCTACTACAGGTGTTAGGGATGATACTAACGACGGCTCTGTTCCATTCTGGTCAGACAGTCAGGGTGCTGCTGCTGTGCATGTTGGCTCACTGGAAACACTCTGCTACACCAGTGGGTCTCAAGTGTCCTTGAGTGGGTTCCAAATGGCCCCATATACGGGTGTGTAACTCTGACAGTGCAATACATTGGTTTCTTTTGTACACCCTCAGAGTTAAGAGGGTCCTTGACATTAAAAGTCCCTGCGACATACTAGCGTCATGCCCAGGGGGTGTACTTGTACATCAAGCTGCCTCACGCTACAGAAACAGGAGATAGGCTCCTGCCCTATGGGCCTCATGGCTCGGCAAGGCTACTACTTAATTTTACTTAAAATTGAAAAGTTTGAGAACCACTGTTTGAGAACCACTGTACACTGGAACAGAGCCTTATTTAGGATCATCGGTAGACGGTAACACCTGTGAAGGAAGTAGGCGAAGGGGCCCGGAAGTAGGAAGAGTTATTTTGTTTTTGTTTGATGTTTCAACAATGATGTCATATTATAGCCAAATGGGGAACTCACTAGACTACTGCGTCATGTTCTGCAATTAATGGCCACATACTGTAGACACAATTACTGGTCTATCACAAGGGGTCTGTGACTGCAGTGGTCTATTACATAGAGGCTGCAGTCTTATTCTCACACTGAAGATCTATTCTCACACAGACACTAATGATTAGCCAGATGTGAGTCAGTGCTAATACTACATGTAAAAGACTGTTAGGAATGAACTCTCCCGGGCACTGGGGCAGCTGTGTCCTTCATTGCTCTGCACTACAGTTTCCTCTGGCAATTAGCTCTATGCTACATAACATTGGATTATGTAATGCATGATACAATACCATGATACAATACCTTATACAATGTACTTTATTGTCCTGTTTTTCTTGGGCTCAGTGTCACTGCATTTAACAGATATCATTATATAATTATTTCTTCATACAGATTATGGAGACATGACGTGACCCAGTCAACCTCATACCAGTTTTCACATCCAAGTGCCGTAAGTAAAAACCTAATAACAACATCCCCGTAGTAGGGCCTGGGCAATACATTGATTTTGTATATTGTAATATTGTGATAATATGGTATTGTCTTTTGGTTTTGGTTTTTATGACTTGAGCCTTATCTCGCGCTTTCCAAAACGTTCAAAGATATTCTGGAAAAAATGAAAGAACAAAAATCTACAAGCTCACAACACGTCACATCGAGCTTGTAGATCTGCTATTTTTGAACGTTTTTTAAACGGAAAAAAATATATTATCATCACGATCTGATATTATTGTCACAATAGAGGGTATGCGCGTGACATCATCATCAAACCCGGAAGTTATGCAGGAATGCCTACTGAGTGGCAAAAAACTACTTTCTGGACTTTTTTGACAGCCCATAAACGATACAGTACATACCCTCTATATATTTATTGAAAGATATTGTGCAAGTGATTTTGTCCATATCGCTCAGCACCAGCCCATACACTTCTCAAGAAGTACATCTGCTGCTGTAGCCTGAAGCATATCTTAAACAACGTTTTTATAAGAGCATACCATAGACTCTATGACTCTATTTGTTTATTTTTCAAACACAGTTCTTATGGGCCCAGCAAAATATCCCAAAAGGGGCGTAAACATTTGTCGCATTTGCCCGCATCCTTGTTGTGGGGCAAGTAGCCAAAAATAGCCAAAATGTCAACTGTCAATTAACTACAGGTAGCTTTTTTTAAATAGCCAATATATACCCTGGTGAGCTGCAGATCAGCTATTTGCAATGAAGTTAACGTGGAGATTAATAAGTGTAATAAGTGTTCTTGAATCATAGCCTACCATGTGTTATCATAGGCAAATCAAATACATTACTGTAGCCTACATTGTCAACATTTGAGCACCCACCAGCAGATGTAAAATGGGAATGAAAGATTTCTGCAGATGTTTCGCTAAGCAATTACATGTATAATAGTTCGTTTCTTCAATAAGGTATCAGTAGTTGTAGCCTTGAAAGTGGGGCAGTAGCTGTCAAAATCATCTTTCCATTCTGTGTGCGAGTGTGTTCATAATATCCCCGATTTTGCGGAGATAAAGCTCTCTTCCTAATAGCTGTACGTATGTTGAGCGTATGTTTTCCGTTCAATCTTTAGTCTGCAAATGAGTAATTTTACAAACGCAAAGCGTGTGAATTGTCATTCACATAGTTCAGCTCTTGTTCAGTTTGCCCAGGCGGAGATCAGAGATATATGACGAGTCGTTGCTGGAAACGCTATATGAGGCGATCTAAAATCCCCATATGGGGATTACAATGCAAATAAAAAGTACATGAACCAGTGGATATTCATGTGGATATTGACGTCAGACTTCGGTGCTCCGTTACCTGATTAATGGTGTTGTGGATAATCACCCCGTGCACATGCAGTGTGACTGTGGTCACTGACTGCCGTACAGTCAAACACTACACTACCGATAGCCTACTTTTGTACTTTTACTTACATTTTTAATTCCTGACTTTTACTTGTAACAAGAGTATTTCATACATTACAGTATTGATACTTTTACTTAAGTAAAAAAAAAAACTTTTTCCACCACTGCAGATAATCTAAGTAGGTGAGGTAGTTATCCAAAAAATCAGGCACAATGATGGCGTTAACTCCTGCAAAAGTTTAAGTGGAAAAGCATTGATGCTCAGTGCCTGACTGAAGACCTTTAGGTGCATACCTGACGGAAGACTTAATGGACCTTGCACAATGTCACTTTCCTGAGTGAAAGCCTGATAGTCTCAAACCTGAGGCAAAATGTATTCCCTTTGTTGGCTTTTTGAAGATCAACCGTGGTGATGAAGTGCCTACCAATTTGTTCCATGGTTCCATGTTAGTTATATGGCTTTCACGGAATTCCACAGTTTGTGGGAGTTCATTGTTGTGACATTTTATTATATCATCATGTCCTTTTGCAGCCTCCTGGCCTAGTACAGTAGCAACTTATGAACTTATGAAATTGAAAGTAATAAAATCACTCTTGTGTGATGTGATGGGCACCTGTCTGGTAAATGTTTTTTTAAAGTGGTCTAAACATTACCAGGTTTAAAGTGCTCAGTCTAAAGAACCATTAAAAGTCCATAGACTTGGCTGTGCGAGCGGCGCGCGCATGTGCAACAAATGAGTAAGACCAGATAACCAACTTCTTCACAGAATATGTATTTGTTTATAAAGAGCTGTGGGGGGGCTAAGACATGCTAATGCACATTACAGAGTTGTGCGAGGCTTCTAATTGTGTCTTCATGAGACGGTGCTGATTAATGAACTAGTTGACAGACATCCTGTGAATGTTGTCCACATGTGCACTGTCCACAGGGGTGCCCACCAATCCGTTCCAGCCTTCCACTGGCATTGTAGAAGAAGCTCTTTTCTGAGTTGGAGACGGTGTTGCCAGGTCTTGCGAGAGAATCAAGCAACCAGATTCATGAAAACAAGCCCAAAAGAACCAAGCCCTTTGCCCTTTGCCTTTAAACATGCACATATGTACTAGGCAATTTGAAAATAGCCAATCTACAAGCTCACAAAGAAAGCTTGTAGGTCTGCTATTTTCAAAAACATCTTGAATAAAATTAGAGTTATAATATTAATTTGAGGGTCCTTGACTTAAAAATGTAAGCGCTGAACAACATTAGGAAACAAGCCCAAACAACCGCAACCCGCAACTACATATATTTACAAGGAACCTTTTACAGACCAACAAGCCCAAAGTTGCTTATAATTAGCGGACATGGCAACACAGAGAGAGAGAGAGAGAGAGAGAGAGAGAGAGAGAGAGAGAGAGGATGATTGGAGGAGAGGGGAGGAAGAAAGGGGGGCGGGGGGGGGGGGGGGGGGGGCAAAGGAAAGAGAATGAAACGTTGAGCCTTTCAGCAATGCTGTTGTGAGGGCAGTGAATGGAAGAGCGGGGGCCATACAGCCAGCCACATGGGCCGTTCTCACTCGGGATAATGGAGGGCATTCTGTGGTACTTAACCCCCTCACCGCACGCTGTGAACGGGCAGCCGCGCGCCCGCCGCCCACCACAGACACGCTCGGACACGCTCACCCGCTGCATAATTGAATTTTACACCCAGTATAAAGTCACCCCCCGACCTGGCCACCTCCCCGCTACACGTGGGCCTGACAGGAACTCTCCCAGGCTCCACAGCTCTCTTCTAATGGGGAGCAGTTTTGGTCCGGGGCTAGTATAAGAGTGGGAGAACTGTAAGAGGGACAGTTGACCTTATGCAGTCCGCGGCCATCTTGCCATTAAGTTAATGGCAGGGTGGCAACTATAGCCACAATTTGCCCAATTGACAGCCCTATCCGATTGTATTAAACGACATCAAACTTACCCACATTGCAGCTGCACGAAAAACTTGAATTACCCCCCTTTCTATCGGCAAGGTGTTTCATAAAAATCCACCATAGACATGTTATGAGCTACTCTCTGTCGAGAAATTCCTTGCGTCTGATTATTTCAGAGTTTGGGAGCACGCGGGCCAATGCCACTCGGGGCCATGAATCTTTTAGATACAGTATTTTCAGTGAGAGAAATTACTGTTGCTGTTTAACGCTTCCATTGTTGCTGCCGTCTTGTCAGTCCATCTCTCTCCGGGTCTTTCCGGCACGTGCAGCAGATCAGCAGAGAGAGATAGGGCGCTCCCCCAACAGGTGGACGTTGTTTTGCAGTGTGGGGGACTGTTTGAGTTTTGAACTTGTTTCCTAGTCAATAAAGCCATCATGGTGTGAAGATGGAGATAAGATTATGTGTATACTGTCTTCAGGGACTTTTTTCTTTCTCCACAAGAAGCAAGTAAATGGAGGGAGGGAGGAGGGGGGGGGGGGGTAGGGGCACAGAGAGAGGGAGACCTGTGTTAGTCCTGCAGGTGAACTCGGTTTCAGCTTCACCCAGTGGATGGCTGCTCAGATGATTATGATGAGCCGCTCGAGGGGCGTGGGCAACCTTTGGTTTGCCCGTCTGCCTCTCTACCCGTTAAATGTTTGTCCCACAATGTTTGTCACCCATTTTTATTTTTAACCCAGTGTCAATATTTGACACTGAGTGCTACTCTCCCTCTACCAACCTGGGGAGAGCAACGGACTGCATGAGGTGTCCAAGCCACTTCTTTTCACCTGACAGGGGAGAGTTTCCCCCGGTTTGGACACAGCGCGTGGAAGGATCACGTCATTCCAACCAGTTCCTTTACCCTCCATTACTGTTTTTTTTGTGAGCGCAAACTCCACACGGAAAGGCCCTTTTGCCAACCCCACCTAGTAGGGTAATGGGGACTGATGATGACACGGAGGAGAGAGAACACGCGCCCACAGCATGCGACCCCAGCGGGAATCGAACCGACTGCCCCACCGTGTGCCCCCTCCTCTCTACACTACTATAGAGACCAAGGCAGTAGTATCTCTAAATCTCTCTCCATGGTTTTGGTCAGAATGCAGATGTTCTGACCTACTTTCTGACAACCAAAGCATCTCGTTTGGTATATTATTATTATTAACGCTTCTGAAGAGAGATCAGACTTGACAGCGCGAGGTAGTAATTGAACATTACACCTCCCAGTTTTTGGGACAGAAATGGAAGGCAGGGCTTTTCATAGTTAAAATCTGCTCATCTGCTTGGCACTCATGGTGCCTTTACTCTGACAAACTCTCTCAGCATCATAATTGTGAAATAAATGCACCATTTCGACCTGTTCAGGTCTTCATCATCAGGCAAAATATTATCACATATTTTGCCTGATGACGACCTGAACAGGTCGAAGCATTAATTGTGGCTTCCTTCTCCTTGATTCTCGCCTTGATGCCTTGACGTCCAGCACCTGCACGGCCTAAATACAGGCAGAGATTAAAAGATGGTGCATTTTGCATCCCAAAACGCAGTTCATAACGACCTCTGCATCCACGGGATGCACTACTGTACTACTGTACTGTTTTTTATTCTAGTTTATTTTGATGGCTTTAATAATCATTTCTTCTTCTGTTTTCTACATAAATATAACCACATTATAACCATATCAAATCAAATGGGAGTTAAATGCTGCAATTTGTAAAAGATGGCAAAATATGACTCCTAACGTCGTTGAAGTGGGACTCATAAAATGTCCCGCGGGGACTCATCTAAATTCTAAAAGACCATCCCTGCATCCTGGGAATAATTACATTAGAACCTATATTTACATCACTGTACAGACATAAGATGTGCACACAATCCTCTCGGTGAGAGAAAGTGAAGCAGTGGCTTCTCTTCACTCCATTAAAGGGGATGACGATCCCGTCAGCGGTTGGTGTTTGGGGAGTGGTCGGGCTACGGGTCGCTGAGCAGGCCTCGTCTCACTCCATCTCCGGCTCTTTGCCCTCTCTTGACCAAACACAAAAGGTGTCTCCTCCCCACAACCCCTTCCCCACGTTTTACCTGTCACTCAGACTTTCCCCCCCTGTGTCTGTCACCCCATCCACGCCCGCATGGGGCCTCTGTCTGTGGAGTCTAAGGAGCGCTGGCTGGGCCCCAGGTGAGCACTCAACTGTGGCCGACTCCATTTTTCTTTCTAAATTAGTAAAAGTATTACTAAGTATTACTATTACGCAATAGAAATACTCTATTGCGTAATAAGTAAAAGTCCGGAATTCAAAATGTTCAAAAGTATTGGCATCAAAATGTACTTAACGTACCAAAAGTTTAAAAGTCATTATGCAGAATGTCCCATTTCGAGTTTTCAAATGTATAAAACAAATCTTTTAAAAATGAGCTGGTCTACCACTGGACTGAATGCTGTGTGCGAGGGACTTCCGGGCAGTGTTGGTCTTTGCACTCATCATCGGGTCTATTGTGAACAAACGCTCACGCACGTCTTTTAAGCTGTCCTGACGTCTGTGTTTACCCGCCTGTCAGTGGGCATGATGACAGTACAGTACAGTGCACTGCACCTCCGGGAATACAAGGTTTAATGAGAACCCTGCGAGTGACTGACATTCACCGCTGCCTTTCACATAATACAGGCCTGTCCGCACCACTTTGCACACACATTCGTCACGCACGCACGCACTGAGGGGATGTCACTCTTCAGTAGATAATCAGATGCTATAATTGACTCTGACAACAACAGATAGGGCCGTAGGTTGTGTCGTGTGTTTATTGTAAGCCATCTAGCGTGGAGAATCATCGGCTCAAAACCTGGCTGTGGTTTTAACTGGTGTTCGAGGTACGGTGGACAGACAAATTGTTTTCCCACACATGATATCAGGTGTTACATTACGTTATTTTACATGTACACACTACAGTACTGTGCATGACATAATCCTGCATGTCCTTTGAGAAAATCCACACATTATTTCTAGAATATTGCACAACCCAGTTTTAAGTTTTGGGTAACGGGGGTATCTGCCGTCCCTGTTTGGAGGATGCCTTCTATGAGCACTGCAGAAATATTGAAACATTTTCAAAAGATATGTTGTCATTACATTCCGACAAAGTATAAATAATGGGGCTTAAATAATGGGCCTAACCCTTATGCCTTACAAGTCTAAGAAGTCACACTGTTTCAATGTCCACACCTCTTATGATAATTAGTCGACTAAAACAGTGATTCTTAACCAGTGGTCCACGGACCACCAGTGGTCCTTGAGGGGGTTCCGGTTCCAGGTGGTCCCCAGCTAAATGATGCAGGAGTTGTTAACCAAATGGACCCTTATAGATCTTTAACTCTTGAGAGTGTAAAATGAAAGCAAATGGACCCGTATAAGGGTCAAGAGTTAAATTATTGATAAACATCTGCAATATCTCTCCTATGGTACCAACATCAATAGAGCATGGAAATGTGTACACATAATGTAGTTTTGGGTCTGCAAGGCTAAATCTCATCAAATGGTGGTCCGTGGCTCAAATGCAGAATAAACAATGGGCCTTGATTAAAAGTAGTTGACAAAAAGTTGACTAAACCCAAAACATTTCAGATTACTAAAACATGACTCAAACTTAACAGAACTTTACTCAAAAGACCATGGCTAAAACTAAATCAAAACTAGAAAAAGTGCCCTTCTGGGCACCGGTCTCAGCCAAGAGGATAGGAGTGTGTATGATGTTTGGCAACAACACTAAAAGGCAGACGTGTTTCCTTGGCCTGTAGGGAGTGTTGTAAGTTGTATGCAGATCGCTGCATGTAAAGACGTGACTTGACCTGTTAGCGCCACCATGAGGCTGATTTGAAAAATGTCAAGTGGCATGTACAAACCGGGCCACTCCTGAAAACTTTGGAAGGCAATCTTATAGCCAATCAGTGTGACTAATGTAAACAATGTGTTTTGCTGAAATCGGCCTCATGGTGGCGCTATAACTGCCAGGAAAAAAATAAGTGGCATGGCATCCTCGGCCTAGTGGAAATGTGATGTATAATTGCACACTGTGTGTGTGTGATTTGTGGCGTTTTGTTTGAAACAGACCAATCATGCAAGCTTTGGAAGCCAATCTTAGCCAATCAGGATGGAATATGGGAAATGACTATGGAGATGGTGTATACCGAATTTTGTGATGTAGGCTATGGATGTTTACGAGTAATCAACAGAAATGTCTTTTGCCCAAATCGGCCTCATGGTGGCGCTATAACAGGCCGTTGTGGAATATTTGGGGCAGAGGTTCGTTGTTGGCATCCAGGAAGTGCGTGTGCACAGTTTGGCATGGATGGGGCCAACGGTGCCGGAGATTAGCTGGTAACGGACGGACGGACGGACGGACGGACGGACGGACGGACGGACGGACGGACGGAGTGCAAAACATACTCTCTCCCCATGCCTTCTGCCTGGTGGAGACAATTAGCTGTCAAAAATAATCCAACACTGCTCCTTGGAGCTTCTCTCTCGCCAGCAGAGGACGACAGCATCTCGCTCTAACACTCTCTCTCTCTCTCTCTCTCTCTCTCTCTCTCTCTCTCTCCCCCCTCCGTCTCCCCAGGCAACCTCCTCCTCCCTCAGCTCTGCGCCGCGGCTGCATGGCCCCTCCCATCAAAGCCATAACCTCTCCTAATCCCCCTCCCCTCGTTGCCCGGGAGACGGCTCAGACAAGCAGGTGATGCATTGACAGGGAGCAGATGGTTCCCTGTGGAGGTAAGCATGGCTGAACAATGCTTCCATATTCATCATACAGTGTCTCTCTCTCTCTCACACACACACACACACACACACACACACACATTCTTCCTCTCTCCATCCCTCAACTGCATATACACACACACAACTAAAGCTTTTTCACTCCACCCAAAGGATCATGTTTTGTCAGACACACGCACGGCACACACGCACACGCACACACACGCACACACACACACACACACACACCAATAGGAGTGCATATCAGAATGGAGCGCGATGTGACAGATGTGGCGGGCAGTACACAGAGGTTGGCGGACAACAAGTGGGCTGATGGTTCTGTGATGCGCTCCAAGAGGGAGGTTGTGTGTGTGTGTGTGTGTGTGTGTGTGTGTGTGTGTGTGTGTGTGTGTGTGTGTGTGTGTGTGTGTGTGTGTGTGTGTGTGTGTGTGTGTGTGTGTGTGTGTGTGTGTGTGTGCATTCATACACTGATCCATAGAATGGGACCTGAGAGTAAAGTAAAGCTAAACAACGGGGATGGGGGGGGGGGGGGGTATAGGAGGTCACATGTCTGTCGGTGCTCATCTGCAGGTGCGTGTGTGTGTGGGTCTTCTGAATACTGGACTACTCCCGGAATTTTCCCCAGTGAGGGGGATAACTTTGTAATATGCTATTGGCTGTTTGTATTCTTTTTGGAAAAATATAAAAAGATACTCCTGTGGAAAGGTTATATTATTTGACTTATATTGAACCTATAAACAATTTAGTATTATTTAGTATATGTAAGGTTTTGCCCCCTCAAATGGTACCTCGTCAGATAATCCCCACATATCCTACAACAACTTCTGTGAACAGACTTCACTGTAGTAGCTTTTCATAAATTATATTTGTACTTGGGCTGTTCTGCTGTCATGAAGGTTTATAGTTAGAGAAATTCAAAGTCCAGCCGTCTGCTGTCCAGCCTCTCCCACCCCTCACTGGGGGAAATTCTGGGAGGAAAACAGAAACGGCGCGAGTAGTCTTGTTACCGGTCTTCTGGCTGCAGTAACTCAAGCCCTCCACCCCACTGTCTCCCCCGGAGATAAAGTACAAGACACCCCGCTTTCCTCCCACCATCTCTTTCTTTAAGCGTATATAACTCCCGAATAACCCGCGGCAACAATGCTCGGCGGGGCTCGGTGGGGCGGTGGGTGTGCAGCGATTCATACCCTGCACAGGAGGAGGCCTGACTTGTTTTCAGGGGTCCTAGAGCGGTGGAGGAGGAGGAAGAGGAGGGGGACAAATGGGCCGAGAGAGGTGGTGGTGGTGGTGGTGGTGGTGGGGGGGGGGGGGTTGGCATTATGGAGATCAGCTTATACATGTAGAACACTGAGCACCGAGGCTTTTTCTGGAACAAGTGGCAAAGAAAGTGCAGCACGGGACACAATGGGCCTCCCCTTTGGTGGCTCCGGAGTTCGGTCACACCTGGAGTCAGTCGGTGGTGGGGGAAATAAAAGTACTTGCCGTGTTTTACTTTAACCCATTCTGACCTATGATCAGATTCTAAAAATGTCTTCTACATCCTGACTGTTTTCTTGAAAAAGCTATGTTTTTCTATGTCAGTCGTTCTCAAACACTTTCATGTCACTTTTCACGGTTCTTCAAAAATAGCAGACCTACAAGCGACCACCCGGTGGCGCGCTATGAGCTTTTAGATCTGCTATTTTTCAATAGCTAAAGCATAACATAATGCAACACCAAAAGGGGTTCCCTCCCAAAATGGGTTAAGTAAAAGTATCAATACTGCAGTGTAGAAATGCCTCGATCCGTTACGAGTGAAAGGCCAGAATTCAAAATGTGCTTGAGTCAAAGTATACAAAGGTTTTGATTGACATCAAGATGTACTTAAAAAAAAAGTCCCATTTCAAGTTTTCAAATAATATCAAAAAGTGTTTTTGAAAATAGCGGATCACGAGCTCACATTGATGCGACGCGTCTTGTAGATTATACGCTATTTTCAAATGGCCCGAAATGCACACATATATAGGGCTGAAGTGCTTAATGAATGTTTTGTATAATAATATTCCAAATCGACACAGTGGCTACTAACGTTTTCACATAAATGTAGTGGGATTAAAAGTGCAATATTTGATGGCCGAAATGTATTTTGAAGTGGTTAATATACATGTTTTCTAATCAAAAAAAAATTATCTCCAAAGTAACTATAACGTTTTCAAATAATGTTAGTGGAGTAAAAGTACAATAGTTGCCTCTGAGATGTAGTGGAGTGGTAGAAGGAAAAAGTACAGAAAATCCCAGTAAAGTAAAACAGTAATAACTCACACACTGTACTTTTGGTGTTAGCATTATGTTACGCTTTAGCTACAAGCTAAAGCGTAGGTCTGCTATTTTTTTTTAAATCGTGAAAATATTTATTTCAGAAAACTGGAGAATTTCGAGGTCAGGCCTATAAATGGGTTAAGTACAGTACTTAAGTAAATGTACTTAGTTACTTCTCACCACTGCCTATCGGTACAGTCTGTGAGGAGCTGGAGGGGGGGGGGCTGCCCGTATTCACGCAGCCCTGACTATGATAAAGACACACAGCGAGGAGCCATTCAAGAGTCCTGTGCCCCATAATGGAGTCACTAATAGGTGCCTATTCAGCGAGGAAAGTGTTTTCTGGAAGAGAGAGAGAGAGTGAGTGAGAGAAAAAAAAAAAGTTTTGGTGGAAGGAAGCAACAATCACTTTGCCTGCTGCCTTGTGTATGGAAAATGTATGCAGCAGTGCACCCCCAAGCCCCCCCCCCCACCCCCCATACCCCCCTCCGCTTGCCCCCCCCCCCCCCCCCCCCCCCAATTATTTTCTTCATCATAAAAAAAGAGAGAGAGAGCGACTCGCACTTGAATAGACGAGACACATAGTTTGGAGTCTTTCTTTCATCCTTATACTTAAAAATAAATTGGACGGTCTGTTTCTCGAGTGAGTGCAATCCAGTGGCTGAGATCTCAAAAGAGAAATACACATCTCTCTCTCGCTCTCTCGCCCTCTTCCTCTCCCTCTCTCTCTCTGTCTGTGACTCACTCAGGGTCCCAAATTCAAACCCACCACTGGCACCAGTACTGTAATTTGCAGTCAAGACCGCTGCAAGAACCCAAATATGGGCAAATGTAATCTTTTGGTGAGTAAAGGCTCATACTCCAGTTTTTAGGTGATAAGATAAACTCACTGTTCACTCACGCCAGCACTTCTCTCTGTTATTACTAACCTGCACCGTCACCCCAACCTCGCTCCGGAGGGAGGCGGGGCCCTCCTAAAGCACCGTATCAAAACCACCGTTTAGGTGAAAACGTTCCCACCGAAAAGGTGAGCAGGTTATCGCCTGAAACAATATGGAAATACAGCTCACTCCATTTAAGTAGGCCCGGCCTAGTAGGCCTTGAATTCCATGTCAGCTTGGAATCAATCGTTGTACCCAAGTACTTGTATTCCTCCACAATCACTACCCCATCCCCACCAATGACTATTTCCTGGTGTGCATGAGCACCAGTCCTAAAGTCAAATATGACCTCCTTAGTTTTTTTAATATATTCAGCTGAAGGAAGTTACTCCTGCACCAACCGGCAACCACTGTTCTTCGATGGAACTCCTCACCATCCGGCACGCGAAAAGGCGGACCCTCGGTGATAGAGCCTTCTATGTGGCACTAGCCCCTGCCCTTTGGAACTCTCTCCCCTTGGAGATTCGCCAGACTCCTACATTGGACTCTTTCAAGTCTGCACTGAAGAGACATTTGTTTTCTCTGGCTTTTGGCAACTAGTTTGTTTGTTTTGTTTTGTAAAGCGTCCTTGTGTTTCTTGAAAGGCGCTATATAAATTCAAGTTATTATTATTATTTTTATTATTATTATTATCGTAAGAGATTAATTGTGCTCTTATCAGACGGGTGCTCAAGACAAAAAAAAACATTCACACGAACATGTAAAGACTGCACCTTGCCAGCCTGCCTCCCAAACATGACTTTTACCGCAAAGACACTTCCATGGCCAATGACCCGTGCACAGAACACACTGACATATCTACTTCCTATTTCCGTAATATCAAGATCTATTATCGACACGTTAGTGTCTCAGTTCTCATTTATAGTGCACAGGTTGCACTATAAGTGAGAACTGAGACACTAACAGCAGCGCGACACGTTGTTAGTGTAAAATCATTACGACGGCATCGAAGGCCCACCGCAATACATTTTAGTCGACTAAATCGACTGTAGAAATATTATTATTATTATAATAAATTATTATATTTTTGTCGACTAAAACTAGACTAAGCGTGTCTAATGTGACTAAACCAAATGAAAACTATTCAAGAGACTATGGCCCTCGTTTATCAACACGGCGTACGCCCACACGGAATCACCGCAATTTTCGGCATTCATCATTCCAGCGTGAACTTGAACTTTGGCGTGCGCCCGGCCAAACATCACGTCAGGTCGGGAGCTGTCGTATAGGCTTTGTCCTCACCTGTTTTTCGTCGTCGTAGACCACCTGACAGGATGTCACAGGCATCTAAACATACGTATTCACTCCTAAAATGTTAATATAAAACTGTATAATATACATGTACAATTAAAATCGCGCAATTATAAACAATATAACATGTTTATAATAGTTTATGCTTAATCAGACAGTGCGTGCGTGCGTGCGTGCGTAGACATGACAGCCAGCCAGGCAAGCGAGACGAGAGGGAAACGGACAACGTGTAGGGGTACAGCTATTATTTAATACATACATGTGTTTGTTGTTTATTTAATTAAGATACAACACACCATTGAGATGGGCTTGCAAGGTGTGTGTGTGTGTGTGTGTGTGTGTGTGTGTGTGTGTGTGTGTGTGTGTGTGTGTGTGTGTGTGTGTGTGTGTGTGTGTGTGTGTGTGTGTGTGTGTGTGTGTGTGTGTGCGTGTGCGCGTACGTGCGCAAGGCAAACATTTGATTGGCTTTTTCCATCATGTAACTATGGTTTCCATATGTTGTTTGGTCGTATTGCAGTTGTTCATGTCGCAAAAACCAGGGCGAGGCTTGATTTCATAGGGCGTGCCAGATTGATTTCAGCCGTCACATTTATCAATGCTATAGGAATGAAATTAAGCAAGGATCGGCTGTTTGCGATCACTTCATAAATGCCGTGCCGACGTAAGCGTATACTGCAAAGCCGACGCTGGAATTTGAGGCAGATTTTACACTCCATTGATAAATGAGGGCCTATATATGACTAAAACTAAATTCAAAGTTTGCTGTCAAAATCAACACAGCATATACAGGTACAACAAATGGTGAAACGGTTAACCATGAACATTGTGTTTTCTGTTGTCACCGTCTTGGGGCTCCTGACGTAGCCTATACACTTTGCTGATCGGAGTCCCCCGCCACCAGCTTTGTACGTATACCCCAAAACTAGATTATCTATACAAGCTTTGCAGATCGTCTCTTTTTGCCAGATGTTCACCTGCGTTTTGGGCAAATGTTTGCCGTATAGCGGTTCATATGGTTAAAGTTTCTCCCAGATTTGCGTATTGATGAGTAATACTGTACAGTAGAGAGAGAGAGAGTGAGAGAGAGAGAGAGAGAGCCAGCATTAGTGTTTGTGTGTGTGTGCGTGTGTGTGCGGGAGGGTGGTAAGGTTGATTACAGACCACCAGGGCCCCCCCCCGAGCCCCCCCCCCCCCCCCCCCCCACGGGAGCAGTGGTTAATATATAGGAACGCATGGTGGACCATATTGAAAGAGAGATGGCTAATAATGGAGAAACGCCGGGCAGCATATTGTGCTGCGTGTCACAGGACCTCGCTGACAGATTGATGAGATGAGGAAATAATAACTGGGGGTCGACCCAGCATGGTGGCTGAGGCTGAGCCGGGGTGGGGGGGGGGGGACGGGGGGGACGCGGGACGGAAGGATAGATAGATAGAGACCCTGCTGTCTGGCTGTGGGCAGAGCCGGCCCAGGTCACCGCTCTTTGATTCAAAGTCTCCGCTGCCAACAAAGGGCAGCACACAGTGGGCAAGCATGCAGGCCTTCCTTCCCCTTTAGAACAATCTGAAAGCCTCCTCGTAATGTTTTTTTTTTTTTTTTTTTATGTTTTGTGCGAGAGAGGTCTTCTTCTTTTGAGCTTTGTTTTGTGTGTGTGCGCAATTGTGTTTGAAAATCAATGACGCTTTAAAAAGGAAAATATTGTGAGCTTCGATCGAATCGAGAAAACTGGTGGCGCGACTGTTGGGTCTATATCCGATGTCTCTGCATAAATACTGATACGTCTGAGTGGGAATATAGATGAATTGAATGGGCGGCTTGGATTGCAGGCATTAACTACTAGATTCTATTAACCCATTTAGGCCCGAAAAAATTCTTCTAAATCATGACAGTTTTCTGAAATACCTATGTTTCCATATCAGTGGTGCTCAATATTTCATGTCAAGGCTCTTTGGGTCTCCTAAAAAAACTATCTGTCGTATAATCTGTGTCTTATGCAGTGTTGGGGAGTATTAAGCTACATGTAGCTGAGCTACGTAGCTGAGCTACATTTTGCTGTAGCTTGTGGTATTTTAGCTACATTCATATTTGTGTACCTCGTCAAGTAGCTCAGCTACCTTTTGGGTCATTTTTTGTAGCTTAGCTACTCAAGTTACAAGCTACAATTTTGGGCAATAACATGAAAGAAATATATTAATTTTGACCATTGGTTGCTGTGTTAATTCTTGTACTAGAACCCCCTTTGAAAAATCAAGGACTGTTCCTTTTTCTGATTGCTTTGAGGGCATATCAGCACTTGACAGCTGCCTCTAATTGGCCTCTGATTGGCCCTGGTATCACAGGGTGGGAGGGGTCTCCCAGAGGGGAGCAGGGTGGGAGGAGGGGTCTCCCAGAGGGGAGCAGGGGTGAGGAGGGGTCTCCCAGAGGGGAGCAGGGGTCTCCCAGAGGGGAGCAGGGTGAGGAGGGGTCTCCCAGAGGGGAGCAGGGTGAGGAGGGGTCTCCCAGAGGGGAGCAGGGTGGGAGGGGTCTCCCAGAGGGGAGCAGGCTGGGAGGGGTCTCCCAGAGGGGAGCAGGGTGGGAGGGGTCTCCCAGAGGGGAGCAGGGTGGGAGGGGTCTCCCAGAGGGGAGCAGGGGGAGGAGGGGTCTCCCAGAGGGGAGCAGGGGGAGGAGGGGTCTCCCCGAGGGGAGCAGGGTGGGAGGGGTCTCCCAGAGGGGAGGAGGGGTCTCCCGCATGTACATTCTCAATTTAACGCTGAAAAATAAAAAGTAGCTGAGCTACTTTGAGCTACTTTTTCCATGTAGCTGTAGCTTTACAAGCTACATCTCTCCAGGGGTAGCTATGTAGCTTGATCAAGCTACTGCCATGGTGAGCTACTTGTAGCTTTACAAGCTACGCTTTCAAAGTAACTTGCCCAACACTGGTCTTATGAGTTCCTTAACCGATGGGAATTAAGCATCTGTGTCATTTTATACATTATTCATGCTATTCTAGCTCATAGCTAGATAGTCATAGTGACTTTGTGCCGTGAAATGAGCTTGTACATTTTGTGCAATATATGTATAAAACACAAATCTTTGCTTCAGGGTATCCCTGGAAGAAAATATTTTGAGATGATGAGGGTTGGAAGCCAAATACAAATACCTTTGGGGTTCTTGACATGAAAAAGTTTGATAGTCATGCATTCATTTTTAGAATCTGTCTTAATGGGTTAATATACAAACATAACAAGGAGACGTCTTGAAACTACATTTTAGTGGCGCTAGCTGCTCCTATCTGTATGATGATGTTACATGTTATGATGTTACATGTTATGATGTTACATACATCGTATATGATACATCATATGATGATAACATCATCATACATCAGCGAATCAAAGTCATGGATTCATGCGGACAGAAGTACATACACACAAAGCTGTGCATAGGATAGCATGTCCCTCGTCATTGTGATGAAAGGTGGGCATTCACTTTTTTTGTGTTCAATAATAGAATGTTTTTGATTATTATTTCATTCTAGAGATGAAAGGGGCGGCTGTGGCTCAGGAGGTACAGAGCAGGTCGTCCAATGATCCCTGGGTCGGCGGTTCGAATCCCAGCTCCTCCTGTCCGCATGTCAAAGTGTCCTTGGGTAAGTGAGCTTGCCACCATTTGTGTGTTAATGTGGGAAGTGAGGACGCTGGCGTCGACTGTTCGCCGCTTCACCTCCCAATGTATGAATGATTGGACCATTGTAAAGCGCTTCGAGCACTTTGCAAAGCGATATAAAAATGCAACGCATTCAGTCTTATAGAGAGATATTTTATTTGCATGGCTGAATTTTTCTATTCACAATAAGCACCTTTTGAGTACACTTTTAGTATCTTTTGAGGGTCTCTTGCCTCTTCTCCTCTTTTTGGAGGATTCAGAATGTGGTCACCCTAGAATTTTGGTTAACTCAAATCTGACTATTGATCGATTGAGATGTTATTGTTGTAAGGACATTTGTCAGCACTAGTCAAAAGTGTCATTTATCCCACATAAAGTAAACAAACTCTGAGGTCAAATGCCCTACACCATAACATAAGCCTTAAACGATACACTGAGCATTCTGACAACAACAATGCACCTTTCAAACTGCTCCATTTAATAAAATGGGGGGAAAAAATGAAAGAAAGGACAAAAACGAGTTCAAATCCTTTTTGCCGGACGCAAACACGCTTCCATCTCGAGGCTCGGCTCCTCCTCGGCACAATGCATTTTCGAGCAGTGTCTTAGCAACCGGTATTGTGGCATCTGGATTACCCAAAGTGCACTGCAGAGCCCCCGCGGGGACGAACAGAGGAAGACCTCTCGCTCAGAGGTCTTTTTAGGAAGGGAACTGTATTGGAAAGGTCTTGAACTCAGATGCTCCCAACAAGCTCTAGTATGTTACAACCAGACGTGTTTTTGGCTTTGGCTTTTTTTAAATATATTCTTCCCCTTTTTGTGGACATAACTGAATTGGGTTTCAATTACCCATTTTGACCTGATATCAGATTCTAAAAATGTCTTCTACACCCTCTACACCCCTACTCAGTCTGTGTCTCATAGGATGGCTGTGGGCATCATAGTCAGCCAGATGTGCCAAGATTTTCTCAAAAATGTTTAGATTTTTATTATCGTGAAAACGATGGCTTCCATTTTCCATTTTTGCAACTTTCATGACATGGATGATGTCACTGGAGGACGGTTTATAAACTGCCCACAGCCCTCCTATGAGACACAGACTGAGTAGGAAAAAAATGGTGCCATTTTATCATGATTAGTGAGGACCTATTATATGAATGTAACCAAGTGTAGCAAAGGATTTACTTTTAGGTATGACTACGCCACCTTGAGATCATTCAAGGAATTAACTAACTAGACCAGTAAACTGGGTTCCCCAACATATGCAAGTTCATTTATAAGGGCTTGAGACACAGTTCCAAAAAACAGGAAATTTATTAAACGTTTAAGAATAAGAGTACAAAACATTTATTATTATATATCATGCGAACGATATCTTTAAAAACCAGATAGGCTACTAAAACCAATACACAGGTCAAAACTCTACTGATAAAAGGGAAAACAATGTCACATTTGGAGCCAGTGGGGCCAATAGGCAAAATAGTTGACCAGCCTCAAAGGGGAGCCAAACAGCTAGAAGGCACAGATCTACCCAATGAACGACCAAGAACAAACTATTAATTTAACTAAACACACGCACAGCACAGCACACAGCATGCAGGAAAAACAGGAGCGACACCGTGAAAAGAGGTGCTCGCATTCACAGCCGTGTCGTGGGCTAAACGTGAGGTCCTACTTGCCGCAACCCATACGGCCGGTCAGCTAATTCACCAACACGGCTCCCTTCGGCATCCAGATGCAACAGGTTAAGCAGCAGTGTACTCGCCACCATGTGGGGGGGGGGAAACAACAAATTATCACAAAAGAAAACGGCTCAATGAACAGAAAACAGAAATGGCTCAAAATAAACTTAAACTGAACTAAACAAAAGAAACCAAAACAAAACAGCAGTGGTGATTACTAGGGAAATGGAGACAATCAACCATTTAGTATAATATAACAAGTAAGACGCGCAAACGCGTGAAGCGAACGCAGCTCGTGTGTGTGTGGTTGTGTGTGTGTGTGTGTGTGTGTGTGTGTGTGCTACAGCTGCGCCCTGTGTGTGTGTGTGTGTGTGTGTGTGTGTGTGTGTGTGCGCTACAGCTGCGCCCTCTGGTGGCGGGCCGGTGGTGTAACAGCGTGACACACACACACACACACACACACACACACACAGACATTCAGCCCTTGCTGTCATAGTAAGTGGCTCACTGCGTTCGCAACAAAACACAGCATCCAGTCAGAACACCAAATTGTTTACATATATATGTAACTTCAAGTGTCTGTGTTCTGTCATGTTTATCCTTCTTGTGGGAACAGACCTCGTCACACGTGACCTAAACCTGGGTAGTAACAAATTGTTTGATTGTATACCTTTAAATGTCCATATGTGCTCTCACATTCCCACCTGCCACATGAAAGAGGTCAGCACAGCTAGGGCACATGAATCATCAACCTGAATGATGACAGATATGTTTGGATTCATAATGAACATTATACAGTACCTGAATGGTACAGTAACAGCTACATTTAGATACAGAATGAAACATGATTAAGACAGTCTTCAGACATGTTACTCACCCTGGCACTAGTATAGATAAAAACTCAGTAGCAGACCCAGGTCTCGAGACCCTCGGCAGCATTCACCAAACATCTGAAGTTGGCTAGAGGACAGGGCCTTTAAATAGTCACTTGATTGTCAATGAGGAAGTGGACTGTCCCTATGGTGGCTCCTGAGGCTCAACTCCACCTGGCCACATGAAGATAGGTTGAAAAGTGGTGAAGTGGTCCTTTTAAAGACACTGTAACCATCAGTGGTGGAAAGTTACTAAGTAAATGTACTAAAGTACTGTTCTCAAGTACTGTAACATTTTGAGGTGCTTTTACTTTACTGGAGTATTTCCAATTTCCAATGCAATACAATCGAAAATGTAGTGGAGTAGAATATTTGGATCCAATATGTAGTAGTTACAGTACTTTGTAGACGTTTTTCGGCCATTTGAAAATAGCCGATATGTAGCCTAATAGCTATGCGACACATTGTGAGCTTGTGGTATAAAAACAAAAAAACTAAATTTGAAAACTTGAAATGGGACATTCTGCACAATGTGTGCTTTTACTTTTGGTACTTTGATGCCAATACTTTACTTTTGGACTTTTACTCAAGTACATTTTGAATTCTGTATTTCTATTATTATTGTTGATACTTTTACTTAATCAATGTCTAAAAGCACAAGCACGAGTTAAAGCAGATTTGATCAAATGTAGTGGGATGTAGTTTGAGGGAGGGAGCTGGCTTGTGTGACACCGCCAGTGTTTGCGGTCGCCATGAGTCCTGCTATTACTCACTGACCCACACGACCTTGTTAATATTTTACCAGAAAAAGGAGAAAAAAAAGTATTTATTCCAATTTTCCTTCATGGCAAACTCTGTGCAGAGGCAAACCCTCAAACTCAAGACACACTCCAGATAATAAGGTTTGATTGGAAGCACAGATAGAGGGCTGTTCAGAACGCGCACGCTCACATGGCATGCACACACACACACGCACACGCGCACACGGGCGCACGCACACACAGGCGCAACAGGCAGGCACATTCACGCTAATGAACGCTGATGTGTGCAATTGATAGGAGCCATTGTTTCCACAGCGCTTGTCTCTCTATATGCCCTGTAATGTAATTAAGGCCAAGAGATTTATGCAGCTCTATGGCGGCCCAGAACCTGATCCATGTTCTTTCTCTGTATCTCGGGGTCTTTGGCTGAAAAGCCCCCTTCTCTTTATTCTGTCCAGCTGGTCCAGACGTCTGCTCTGGCCTATGTCACTGCAGCGAGCGAGCCAGGGTTCCTCTTGAAAGCTTTGCTTTATTGCAAAGGCCTTCATGCACTTCTGTTGTGTAGCGCCAGGAACACAGGCCTCGAAATTCATAATTTGTACAGGGATGTTGTTTTGTCCCCCGAAAACCATGTCCTTTTTTTTTCTTCTCCTCCTCCCTTTTATTTTAAACCCATGAAATGGCTATGCATGAATGACCCCGACCTGTTTGGTTTAGGTGGTAATTATTAACAGGAATCCGCTAATATTTGAGGAACCTGCATTTTTCTGCCTCTCCCACCGAGAGGTATGTCAAGAGGGGGATTGCATTCTGTTCCTCATTTCACATCGCTATAGACGTGACTCGTGAGAGTTTATTGGATATTATAGGAAACCCTTGTCGGGGGGGGGGGGGAGGAGGGGGAGGGCATGACGCTGCTTCCTATATTCAAAAACGAAGCTTTACATGCAGGTGTCAGAACGTAGTATAGGAGTTTGTGCCGTAATGTAGAGAAGACCAGCGAACTGAACCCGGACTGTACAGCATCACTACAGACTCTGTGACTATGTGGCTTGTTGTGGAGAGAAGCCGTGCTCCGGCGGCTAATTATTACTGGGACGGCTGCAGAGAGGCCAGAAGAGGCCGGTTGGAACCCATGAGCGACCGCCGCCACCGGGGGAGGCTGCCGGTGCCCGTCGTCAGACCACCTGGGCGTCCTTCTGTTAACGCCGGCGGCGGCGGCTGGTCGCACCGCGGCTCCGGCCCCGCCGCGCTGCAGTACTCGGACAGCAGGGTGAGTCCATCCCCTGCCTCAGTCAGTGCCCCAGCCGACACCCGACACCTGCACCCAATCAGTGGTGGAAAGCACAACTAAGTACATTTACTTAACCCATTCTGACCTGAGATCAGATTTAAAAAAAAAAGTCTTCTACATCCTGACAGTTTTCTGAAAAAGCTATGTTTCTATGTCAGTCGTTCTTTGATTTTTCAAAAACAGCAGACCTACAAGCTCGTAGCGCGCCGAGCTTGTAGGACTGCTGTTTTTCAATATCTAACACCAAAAGGGGTTCCCGCCCCCAGAATGGCTTAAGTACTGTACTCAAGTGCAATTTTGAAGTATTTGTGCTTTACTTGAGTGTTTCCAGTTTCCAATACTTTTACTTTTACTCATCTCGGATCCAAATATTGTACTTTTACTCCACTGCTGCATTACTTGAAACCTTTTAGTTACTAAGTTACTTTGTAGATTCAGATGTTTTATGTCAAAACATTATACATTAACCACTTCAGCCCTGTATGTATTTACATTTTGGCCACTCAAAAATAAGACAATCTAGAAAATATTTTCATATTTGAAAACTTGTGAAATTCTGCCTAATACTTTTGGCACTCTTACGTACATTTTGATACCGACACCTTTGAACTTTTACTCAAGTTCATTTTGAATTCCGGACCTTTTATACTTTTACTGAGTATGTCCTATACGTTGCAGCATTGATATACGTTTACGTGAGTAAGACATATGAGACTTAACGTTTTTCCACCCCACCGCCACAACACCTCCTAATACGATAATCCATCCCCACAGCGGAACACAGAACGGCCCCCACGGCATGCCGCCATGCCGCCGCCCCACCACAACTCCCTATATATCCCCCCGAAATGAAAGCCAAACGCCAAGCGCTGCTGAATCCAGCCCCCATGGGGAGAGCAATGAGAGAGAGAGAGGAGAGCAGCATCTGTCCACCTCTCAGACACTAATGAATGTTAAGTAGCTAAAAGCTGCCGGTTGTGCCACCATACCAGAGGTCACTGTGACCGGTGGGGTGGCACAGGGGGGCTCCGCTTTGTGCGGACGGGTGCGCCGACCCCCCCCCCCCCCCCCCCCCCCGCGTGTCGGCTAAAATGGCTGGACGGACGGCTCACTCCTCACGCGTCATGCATGCATGCAGGCACAGTCCCCCAGCGCCAGCGGTCGCCATATTGATCCCCTGCACTGGCCAGATTATAGAGCATAAAAGGAACTCTGTCGTGCCGGTGGGGTTCCCTCCTAACTCCCGGGGTCTCATTTCAGGGTCACGGAGTCCCATGCAAGCCCTCTGACCCAGAGCCTCGACATGCGGGCACACACACACACACACACACAAACCGCCGCGCCGGGAGCTATGTATGCGGACTCCCTTTCCAGGGACGGATGGACCCCATTAAACGGGATTGGTTGGATGCTCACATTCATGCTTCATTATAGCTGACCCCCAGACCCCCTTTCAACTGTCTCAATCTGGGCTATAGGGTCTAACCTGGCCAAAGCCATGCTGAGGTGGTCAACCGGGGCCTTTTGTTGTCCGTGTTTAGCCTGATGGCCGGTTTGTTTGACCGTCTCCCGGACGGCATCTCCTCATCCGTTTGTGCCCGTCCTATGTGTTGTCGGTTCCTGTGGTGCTCTCATATAGCTCAGGGTGACAGAGTAACCCCCTTTGTCTCAATTTAAGTCTGTTTAGATGGCTGCCAGCATGGGTGGGTGGGTGTTTGTGCGAGTTGCGCGCGCTATATGTGCACATCGTGTGTGTGTGTGTGTGTGTGTGTGTGTGTGTGTGTGTGTGTGTGTGTGTGTGTGTGTGTGTGTGTGTGTGTGTGTGTGTGTGTGTGTGTGTGTGTGTGTGTGTGTGTGTGTGTGTGTCAACTATACAAACGCAGGTAAACATTACATGCAGATTTTTTAAATTTCACCTTTTTTTTTACTTTTCTGACCCCTGTAGCTATACGATCAGACACCACCTACTTGCCATGATGGGAAGTGTGTGTGTAATGTGTATGCGTGCGTGTGTGCATCTCTCCCCGTCCGTTTGTCTCCCATGTCTGTCCGTCCGTCTGTCTGTCTGTCTGTCCGTCTGTCTGTCCGTCCGTCCGTCCGTCCGTCCGTCCGTCCGTCCGTCCGTCCGTCTGTCTGTCTGTCTGTCTGTCTGTCCGTCTGTCTGTCTGTCTGTCCGTCTGTCTGTCTGTCTTATCCCCTCACTCACTCCCACAGTTAGTCCTGACCTCATGCACCAGGATGTAACTCTGATCCCTGGCTTTCTGCACGCTGTCCTGCTCCCTTAATGAAACGCTGATTAAATGCCTATTAATGTACCCTGACTCACAGGCGGGCTGTAATCAGGTGGAGCGGAATTAATAAAACATCTCCAGCCATATAGCACTCAGGAAGGGGCTCCCTGGAGGCAGGCAGACAGACAGATGGCATACAGTAGAAAACACCAGTGGTGGGGTGGAAAAAAAGCAAGTCAATGTAAATAAAAATAAAAGTAAATTCTGCATGGTAAATGTAAATAAAAATAAAAGTAAATTCTGCATGTTGGAAATACAGACAAAATTTGCGTTAGTATAAAAATTGCAAAAGTATATTGGCATAGAAATGTATTTAACGTATCAAAAGTAAAAGTACCCATGATGCACAATGTCCCAATTTACGATTTTAGAGAGAGAGAGAGAGAGAGAGAGAGAGAGAGAGAGAGAGAGAGAGAGGCGTGCAGGAGAGAGAGAGGCGGGCGTGCGAGAGAGAGAGAGAGAGAGAGAGAGGCGGGCGTGCGAGAAGGAGATGGGATAGAGCGACGACCAGCCACCACTTTGGGTGATTAGCTCATAAATTGGTAATTTGATCTTGGCCTGTTCCACCTACACATTGTTGATAAGCCTGACCATATTTGAGCATATTAACCCGCGGCCTGCTGGCCGAGACCAGCAGCTCTGCAGTTCCACTTCCTGCCAGCCCACACGCAGCATCGCCTTCACTGTAAAGTACAGTACAGTACAGTAAAGTACATTTTACTGTACTTAAGTACAATTTTGATGTTCTCCCCGTGTCCCCTAGGGTAGGTACCCTCACAAAAACATGCAGTAATCCTGGTCTCTAAACTGCCTCCCCCTGGCCAGCCGGGGAGCCTGATGGAGGGGAAAGGAACTGGTTGGAATAACGTGTTCCTTCCACGCGCTACGTCCAACCAGGGAAACTCCCCCCTGTCAGGTGTAAAGGAGCAACTTGGACACTCAAGCATGAAGGAAGCATGAGTTAAGTCCGTTGCTCTCCCCAGTTTGGCGGAGGGTGTGTAGAGCCCAGGATCACATTAGATGATTGACACAGGGGTGAAAAATGGGTTACAAAATCGTGGGATAAAAAATATATTAAAATAAATAAGTACATTTCTTTTTTTAAAGGCTTCTAAATCAGTTTAATTTCTGAAAAACTATGTCGGCGGTGCTCAACCTTTTTCATGTCGAGGACCCCCAGAATTATCAGTATTTGGCCGCGGACCATATACATTTTGGCCATTTGAAAATAGCCGATCTACAAGCTCAGAATGCGTCACGATGCGACGCATTGTGAGCTTGTAAATCTGCTATTTTCAAAAGATTTTTAGTCAAACTTGAAACGGGATATTCTGCATAATGAGTACTTTTTCTTTTCATACTTCTAAGTACATTTTCATGTCACTACTTTTGTAGTTCTACATAACTGTATTACTACTTTTACTTAAGTAAAACATGTGAGTACTTTTTCCACCACTGGCGTCTAGGCCTGCAGCTACCCATTGTTTTATCCATTACCTTTTGAATCAAATAACCAAGTCTTTATTCTTTATAAATAAGGCGAGACAAATTATAATATATATAGAATTTGTCTCGCCTTGTTGATTTACTGTATAAAAAATATATATATATATATATATATATATATAGGTAATCTACTAAATTGCTTTGTTTAATTAACCACCAAATGCCCTATTTTATAACTTTGTGGTACAACATTGTTGTACAAAACTTGCAGAAAACGGCTGTCACATTTCAGAAATATTGAAAGGAATAAAGCATGTTCAACAATTTCTGTCTTAAAATCGATAATCCAATAATAATGGAATCTAATTAATCGATTAGTTCGACTAACTGTTGCACCCCTACTGACATCCTCGCTGACAGGAAGTACTGTGTGTGTGTGTGTGTGTGTGTGTGTGTGTGTGTGTGTGTGTGTGTGTGTGTGTGTGTGTGTGTGTGTGTGTGTGTGTGTGTGTGTGTGTGTGTGTGTGTGTGTGTGTGTGTGTGTGTGTGTGTGCGTGTGCGCGCGCGCCGCGCGCGCTACATGCACACGCACAGTGGAAATCCCATCTGCCAGGAATCTCCCTAATCTCATCATCTGAATTGAACGAGGAAGAGGAGAATGGCCAATCACTTTAGACAAACCCTCTATGGGGTTATGTGTTGTGTTGTGATGAGGCCTCAAATGATGACATCAAAGGCAGATTAAGGACATTGATGACTGAGTTTTGCTCGTCGTCAACTACTGTTTTTATATTAGTCACTTATATGTCCTGGACGTGTGGTTCAACTTTTTGCATAATTAGCGCTGTGCTGTTCTGGATGTATCGCAGCTTCTTCTGAATACTCTTTGCCAGGAATCCCCAATGAAGAGATAACCTATAGACAAGTTGCAGGGGCAAGGGGGGGCTATAATGTTTCATTCAGAGCACTGAGCTCTGGTAGTGTTCTGTGTTTCTTCCCAATTCGGTCACTATGTCAATTCCCGATTGCCCGCCATACAGGCAATGCGTGGTGCTATTGTATACCCTATACTGACCATGCAGGGACGTGCTCAGATATAGACTCTGTGGTGCTTAACCCATTTTGGGGCGGGAACCCCTTTTGGTGTTGGCATTATGTTATGCTTTTTAGCTATTGAAAAATAGCCGAGTGGCGCGCTACGAGCTCTAACCAACCAAGAACGACTGACATAGAAACATAGCTTTTCCAGAAAACTGTCAGGATGTATAGAAGACATTTTTAGAATCTGATCTCAGGTCAAAATGGGTTAAAAACCGCCATTTTTCTTCTCCGTTATTTTCCGTTCTTCCCGTCTCTGTCTGCTATTCACTACACATTTCCCCTTCCCCTCTAGAAGGACAGACAGACAGACAGACAGACCCTCCCTCCTGCCCGTGGATGCTGCCATGCACCACCTCGCTCTCAGCCACTTCGTCCTCAACCGTTAGCAAAAAATGTACTTGATTTCACATTCAGTGTATAATTAGTGACAATAAGGTCATCGTAGCACAAGCGGCCATGATTCGCAGGGACATTGGTCCCCCCCTCCTTCCTCCCTCATGGTTAATTATTCTAGCGCCATTAAAGCTTTTATTTAGGGGTGGAGTGCTTGTTGGGGCATTCTTCTAATGAGTATACATGTGGTCTACAGTAAATGGGCAGAATATTGTCGTTCTCATACACGGTATATAAGCAACACAGCTAGCACTATGGCTCCAGTATAGGCTTCTGCTTCTGTGGTTGTTCTGCACGCTATACAAGAATGAGTCTACTTTTGTGTTTGTGTGTGTGTCTAAAACGCTCATACACTATAAAACAATATATGGCTTAATTAGCCTATCGGCTGTTCTGTGCGCATGTACAGTATATGTGCGTGCGCGTGTGACGTGCCGTGGTACTGAAAAGTAAATCACCATTGTTGCCCCCAACCCGCCCCCCCACCCCACCCCCCACGCTTGAGATTCATTGGCCCAGTCCAAAAATGTCATCCACGCTTATATACGTGCCTGCATTGCAGACAAACACACACACATCAAGGCAAAGGCAAGCTTCATTGTCTCCCCTCCCCTGTGTGAGATCCTCTCTGGTCATGGGGTTACATCCCCCATGGATGAGAGGTGAGGCCCATGGCTGGATCTCTTCTCTCTCTCTTTCTCCTTCCCTGGAGTGGTTCAACTGACTGACTGCAGGCTTCTGGGATCTGCCATGATTAGATGGACGAGCTGTCGTGTGGAATATGCAGCGTACTGGCGGAGGGCGCGCGTGTGCGTGCGTGTGCGTGCGTGTGTGTGTGTGTGCGCGCGCTCTCCACTAGTGATTGATGAGTTAACCAGTGGTGCAAAAATAATTCAAAATGTACTCATTATATAGAACTAGTCCATACCCGTTGGGGGATTATAACATACCCAACCCTATACCCCTCAAAGTTTGAGGACGCAACATCCACAATTATTAGGCAAGTCAGATTGAATATTAATATTAATACCTTATATTTAATATTGTGAGCTTGTAGATGTGTTCAAGCTGTTACTTTGGGCTTGTTTATCTGTAAAGACAATCGGACTGATTAATTAATCGATCCGATTGATTAATCGGTCCGATTGATTCAATCGGGCCGATGCCGATTCATCATAAAACAACTAGAATCTTCCGATACCGATGTTGTGTTTGCCGATTAATCACAGAGTAGTCAGATGTCCCATTTCAAGTTTACAAATGTATAAAAAGTCTCTTGAAAATAGTAGATCTCCGCGAGCTCACAATTCGTCACGATGCGTCCCTTTACTGTCCACCTGCCCACAAATGTGTCCCAATAATCCAGTGCTTTTTTTACAATTTTGTTTTTTAACAATTTTGTTTGGTCATTTGGTTTTGTTTGTTTCCTAAAATGTTTTGTGTTGTTTTGCAGAGACCCCTCCTCTACATGTCCTTTGTCAGCAAGGCCATCTTGTGGGATCGAGGGCTCTACCGCTGCACGGTGAGTGCTCAAATCCCATTCCAGCGTATTTCAATCAAGTGATGCGTAAATGGCTCCTCCAAGGCAGTGGTTCCCAAACTTTTTCATGTCAAGGACCCCCAAATTGACACTCATTATCCCGCGGACCCCCATTTGAAGATATGCCAAGGAAGCCCCATAAGAGAAGGTTTTTACGGATTTTCATTTCAAGGACCTGAATTAGTCTACAGACCCCCTATTTAATGGCAATTCTATATCTGGGACCCCCAATTTATATTGTAAAATTAATGTTAATTTAACTCTGAGTGTACAATAACGTGTCCATTTGGTTCCATTTGTACACTCTCTGAGTTACAGACCCATAAGGGTCCGTTTGGTTCCTAATTATGATTTAACTGGGGACCCCCTGGAACTCTCCTGGAACCCCACTTTGGTAACCCCTGCTCCAAGGCACCGAGATTATGTTGACCCTTAAACAAATTGTCGTGTCAAACAATGGCCTTGGATACATGGGTTATTATGACAAATAAAGATAACAAGATAAGATACAACGATGTCCAATACTGTTTCCCATAAGCTATCGATTATTAGTTTAATAATTGTTAGTCTGTTCATGTGACACCTAGTGCCATTCGTAGCATTCTTTTATAGACTTCATGTAGGAGTCTTTCCTGTTGTGCTGTGAGGGTCCATGTCTCAGCTCCACAGCAGTCCTGCCTGAGTCCACAGTAGCTAATAATAATCTTTATTGTCCCGAAGGATATTTGTCTTCACAATCTGTTCAACACCCACATCAAAAACAACACAGAGCACATAACACCAAGACAATACAAAAAACAAAAACAAAACATGAGGTCCCCACTGTGTATAGAACCATCCTATCGGCGGGGCAGTTTGTTTAATGCCGCGATGGCTGAGGGGACAAAACTCCTACTAAAACGGACCTTTTTCCATGGCAAGGTTCTGTATCTTTGTCCAGATGGCATGAGGTTAAAGAAACGATACAGAGGATATCGAGAGTGCTAGTCGTGTGATGGCCTTATTGTTCATTTCAGAAAGTGTGGGTGTAGGAAGTCTGATGATTTTGGAAGCAATACGGGTGATACTGAAAAGTTGATGAACAGCCGCCTCTTAAGTTTCCCATGTCTGATTTCCACATACTCCCAGTTTAGCAGTTTACAGTTCAGCTAACAACACTGTAGAGCAGAAGAACCTGATGTTAGGAGAGTGTGACTGTGGAGGGCAGCGATCCAGGAGTCCCGAGTTGGTGTTGGCTAGACCTCACTCTCGCAGTAACTAACTAACTAGACAACTTGTTTATACTCGTGTTTATACTTATGTGTGTGTGTGTGTGTGTGTGTGTGTGTGTGTGTGTGTGTGTGTGTGTGTGTGTGTGTGTGTGTGTGTGTGTGTGTGTGTGTGTGTGTGTGTGTGTGTGTGTGTGTGTGTTACCCGTTTTGTACGTAGTGACTGAGTGAATGTACATGCTGGCCGCAATGACTTTTCTCTTTAATTCATAGTTCATTGATATTGATTGATATTACTACTACAGACAGGCAGTGGTGTATAGTCTACATCATTAGTTTTTTTGTTTTTTTTTATCAAAGTGAGTGCCGTGACCAGTCCAGCTAGAACACTTTGATACTATTTGGAATGTATCAATGTCAGTTAATACACTGAATACAAGAAGACTCACCCCGTTTCTGTTTTCCTCCCAGAATTTTCCCCAGTGAGGGATTATCTGACGAGGTACCATTTGAGGGGGCAAAACCTTACATATACTAAATAATGCTAAATTGTTTATAGGGTCAATATAAGTAATATAATATAGCCTTTCCACAGGAGTATCTTTTTATATTTTTCCAAAAAGAATACAAACAGCCAATAGCATATTACAAAGTTATCCCCCTCACTGGGGAAAATTCCGGGAGGAAAAACGGGCACGCACCGGGGTGAGTCTTGTTGTTACCAATACGCTGCATGGCAAAAGCCTAGCCTGGCTAATAAGCCAGACCGAATAAAAAATAATTGCTTGCCGGCGACTTTAAATGCTTAGTATGAGGTATGAAGTACAGCAGCCTTGTGTTCATAAAACAGAAAGATTGGGTATTGGGTAAGACTGACGTTATGTATCTTTCAGGACCTTTCACTGCTTCGTCTCAACCTTTACTCTATGCGTCTATGGCTCTGGTCTCAGCTACCGCGGTGGATATTTTGACATTCCGTTTTATTTTATTTTATTGCCACTACTGTTGGCTACAAAGGTTCATCCCGATGTTCTGGGCATCTTTGTAATGTTAGTGTTAGTAAAAAGCAGGTAAAAGAGTAACGTTTGAGGCAGACAATAACCCCTCGCTTGGAGCAACGTCATCATCAACATCGATGGACAGCCATAAGCAGTGTGTGTGTGTTGTGAGTGTTCATTTTCAATGTGACAATCGATAGACCATCATTCTTAAATATTTCAAATCAGGTCTTATATATTTGGTTATTTTTTTATTTCTTTTTTTGTCTAAATGTAAAGTGTGTGTGCGTGTGCGTGCGTGCGTGCGTGTGTGTGTGTTTATGGTGAGTCGACATGCACGTGCAATTTCCATGCAATTCTCTCATTTTATGTGTAGTTTCTGTTAGTTTTGTGTTTGAGCTTTTATTTAGTTTAGTATTCGTATTCTTCTGACCATTCTTCAGGCATTGACCATAATAATATGGAGGTCTTAACGAAGCCCTTTTTCCAATTTAACAAATTATAGTAAATAATATAGTAAAACATGGCAAATAAGTCTAAGGATATAAGGGTTAAGGCCAGGGGTGGCGCAAGATACAGCCGAGATGTAAGTAAGAGTAAAAGTATTCGAAATTGGAAATGCTCAAGTAAAGTACAAATACCTCAACATTGTACTCGAGTACAAGTACTTTACACTTACACCAGTGGTGCTACGTACAAGCTAAGTGCACTACACAGCAAGCACAAAGAGGCCAGGCCACACACGCACACGCGCACGTACGCACGCACACACGCACACACACACACACACACGCACGCGCGCGCACACACACAAACACACACACACACACACACACACACACACACACACACACACACACACACACACACACACACACACACACGTTTCTTTCTATCTTGAACACTCACAAGTCCCCACCTCTCTCCTTCTCTCAATAGAGAAGAGCCTGGGAGGGAGTGCTTGTGCCACAATTAACAGTGGGGTTGCCATGGGGACGACAGCACAGTTGTGTGGGCTGGCTTCCTGTCTTGGCCTCTGGTTAAACAAACAAGTGAGGACGGGCCCGGGGGGGGGGGGGGGGGACAAAGACGCTCGCTGGTCCTCATACGGGTCCTCATTTACATCCTCGACTGCCCCTCGGCGTACTTCTGCATTCAACCAAGTTCATCAGCCCGGGCGTCGTGCTCTCGCATTCTCCTCTTTTAAATGAGACGCCTCGTAAATCGCGATCGAGGCGGTCGCGAGGCAGCCTATAGTAAACCGCTCCCGTCATAATATACGGCGACACTGAAACCTTATAGTCCCCTGACCGTCCAACCAGACAGACAGACAGACAGACAGACAGACAGACAGACGAGAGGCTGTTGACCCGTCGTTGCTAGTAGAGCTGACACCTCTTGTCTCTCACCCAGGATGCAGGTTCCCAAGTGGGACCCATAGGCGATTTTTAGGGGGGTTCCCAGGGGGGCACGTGCCCCCCCCCCCCCCCCCCCCCCCCCCCCCTGGTGGCCAAAAAAAAAAAGAAAAAAAGAAAAGTTAGATATATATTTTTTGTCAATTGTAACTTTATACTCATTAGTGTGGTTGCCCAGACTATTGTAATTGTAACACTTTATTTCTAGAGTAACCCTAAACTTCAGACTGATACTCCCACATAGTTTTGACGGCACGCACTTGAGCACGCACTTATTTGCCTCTTTTTTTCTTTTACTATTTTGAAAAACCTCGGCCAGTTGAATTATTTCAAAATGTTTTTCAAAATAGTAAAAAAAAAAAAAGGCAAATAAGTTATAGGGATAAGGGGCAAAGGGTGCATGGCGCAAGATAGAGCCCTTAGGACTAAAAACTAAATAAAAAAACGTGCTGTCAAAATCAACACCCTTGCAGTGGGTGGTGGTGTGGAGTTGGTGATGGGTCGTGTGGGGGTGGTGGTGGTGGTGGTCTTGGGTGGGGGGTGGGGGGGGGGGAGTAGAATTGGCAGTGTGTTGTGTTGTGGGCCCGCCTGCGAGGCCTGAAAAGCCAAGGTCATTGTCTAAGCCCCCGTCGAAAGTAGAAAGTTGCACTGAATGCTAAGCTGCATCTGAGCCTGGCTTCTGACACGAGCTGATAATCAGATTTACTCCGCCGAATCCGCCGGACTCCACAATGCGCCCCACTGTCGTCCGTCCGTCCCCCCGTCCGTCCCCCCTGGCGCTCCTACACCCCACTACCCCTTTGCCCCTCAACGGCCCCCTTCCTCGCCAGCATCCCGATCCTCCATCCACCACACACACACACACACACACACACACACACACACGCACACACACACCCCTTCGCCAGAGCAAAGCTAATTACACCCCGCAGAAACACAAATCTCCATGATTTAACCCATTAAGGCCAGTGCGGTTCTCAAACTTTTCATGTCAAGCACCCCCAAAATGAATGATGTATATTTGGCTTCCGCCCCCCCCCCCCCCCATCTCAAAATGTGTTTTCCCAGAAGCAAAGATTTGAGTAAAAATATATATATTCAAAAGTTTGCTTTAAAAAAATACAAATTTCACAATCTTTCAAACATAGCAGATCTTTTGTGGCACGCGTATACTGTACACACACGCACACGCGCGCACACACACTCATATAAAAATGACACGGATGCGTTCCCGGTCTTGCTGTGTTAAAAAGTCACTCTTTTTTTCATGGGTTTAACCTTGTTAGGGCCTAGCTAAGCTCTGGCTTTTCTTTCTTGTGCATCATCATCGGCTCTGTGAAGATTTCTCTGTTCCTGCGAGACGCGAGGAGGACATAGACACACTTCTGTCTCCTCTCCGAGTCGCCCGCCTGTCACAGGGTTCACTCGGAGTCAGTGTCATTAAGAGAGTGTGTGTGTGTGTGTGTGTGTGTGTGTGTGTGGCCTGCCTCTTTGTGCTTGTACGTAGCACCAGTGGTGTAACTGTAAAGTACATGTACTCAAGCAGCCTATACAATGTTGAGGTACTTTACTTGAGTATTTCCAATTTTGAATACTTTTACTTACATCTCGGATCCAAATATTCTACAGAATTTACTCCCCTGCATTTATTTGAAAACTTTAGTTACCAGTTACTGTCATTTTGGCCATTAAAAAATAGCCGATCTACAAGCTCACAATGTGTTGAGATGCGATATAACACTGTGAGCTTGTAGATCTGCTATTATTCATTTGAAAACTTGAAATGGGACATTCTGCACAATGAGTGCTTTTATTTTTGGTACTTTAAAGTGATAGTTCAAAATACTTGCCATTGATATAGTGGTTGCAACTGTATTAATCGATTACCCGAGTCCCGTGGTGCAGGGAGTTCTGCTCTGGTTTTGGTCAATATTAAGTAGTTCCGGTCATTTTGTGGGGGGCACAGGGGACCACACACCAAGTAAATTAATTCACAAAACTAACGTCATTTGTATTGTTGACCTATTTCTAAAATATCAGCGCAACCTTCGTTCATCTTTGACCCCTCTATCACATGGAACTCTTTTTTTTGGCGTAGTGATATGGACACAAAAAACATAGTTCCGTGTGATAGAGGGGTCAAACATTAATTTACTTTTAATGTGTGGCCTCCTGTGCACCCCACAAAATGACCAGAACTACTTAATATTTCACCAAAACCAGAGCAGAACTCCCACCACGGGTCTCGGGCAATCAATGAATACAGTTGCGACCACTATATTAATGGCAAGTATTTCATACAGCTGAAGTTAAAACTAATCTGAAATATCCCTTTAAGTACATTTTGAAGCTAATACTTTTGTACTTTTAATGTGTTGAACTCCGGACTTTTACTTGTAACAGAGTATTTTCTATATTACCGTATTGTTACTTTTACTTGTATCACATAGTGTGTGTGTCCGTGTGTGTGTCTGTCCGTCCGTCCGTGTGTGTGTTTGTGTGTGTGTGTGTGTGTGTGCGCGCGCACGTGTGTAACTGTGTGTGCTTGGAGGGGGGGGGGGCAGGAGCACACGCCAGTGTCTCTGGCCATCTGGGACTCTGACTAACTAATAGACTTCCTACATTCATCTAGCACTGCGCTGTGCACATCTCCATCCACCGGGGAGCTGTGGGCCACAAACAGAACCCTAATGACATTAAGCCCTGTGTGTGCGTGTGTGTGTGTGTGCGTGTGCGTGTGTGAGAGTGAGGGCGGCGTGTGGGCTGCCTGACGCCAGGAGGTCATGCTGTTTCCTGCATGGGGGGGGGGGGGGGGGGCAGGCAGGGGCCCGGGACGAGCTACCACCACCATTTAGTTTAGTCATAGTCTTCCTTTGAATAAAATTGGATTTAGTTTCCGTCGTATTTTAGCAAGGGGTAAATAAAATAAATGGTAAATGGTGCATTTATATAGCGCCGTTATCCCAAGGCGCTTTACTTAGATTGTGCATTACATTCACCCATTCACACACACATTCACACACCGATGGCGGCAGAAACCATGCAGGGCACCAACCTGCACATCAGGAGCAATTAGGGGTTCAGTGTCTTGTTCGAGGACACTTCGGCGCTATAACTCTAGGGGAGCCCGGGTTCGAACTGGCAACCTTGCGGTTGCCATCCAGCCACTCTACCCCTGAGCCACCGCCCTGGGGGACAGGAGATCGAGACATATTTACACACAATATACCTGAGATAAAGTATACAGTAAAGGTGTGTGAGCTTAGTAGCAGATGTGTACCTTGCTAGAATAAAAACAAACAAACACAAAAGTCGACAGCGCGTTGTACGTACATGGCATTAACGTGCAAAATGTCAGTGCGTAAATATGTAACCACATAATCCATGTGAATTCTGACAATGACACTGGTGTAATCCAAAATTATGAGGTAGACTGGTAGAGCAAAGAAGAAGGTCAAGGAAGAAAAAAAGACGTGTCCCGAGTGTGCTGAAGTAGGTTCTCAACCTTCTCAGCCCCCAAAATGTTTGAACTGGGGACCCCCTCACACACACACACACACACACACACACCCTGACAAGCACTTGGGATTGTAGGAGTTGAGGCATTATGTTAAGTTTGACTCAGTTCCCACAGATAAATAATGTGGAAAATAGCAGTATAGATCAACTTTTGCCTCTTTCTTTTATTATTTGACAATTTGGCCAATGTTTAAACCGTTATAAACTATAGTAGTTTGTTGTTCACAGTGCCATTTAGATGAGAGAGTTGGGACAACTCCGTTCACTCCATGGGGCCAGTCCAATGGTTCTACAGACTACATAGACTTCTATTGGCGAAGAGCATGGCGTATAGTGTGACAAAGTCCTGGACCGGAAGTTGGCAGAATGCACTGGACTCAGGCAACAGCCCAGCTTTAATGATCTTTAATCCCTTTATTTTAAATCGTTTTTAGTAATAATACAACATAAACATTACAGAGACTTTTGTTGTTACTGTACAATACTTCAAAACTGCGTGCATACATACCTAAAATTGCTTGTTTATTTCGAATATGCCAATAAAACAGAAACAATTCCTTGCATTTCACAAGAAAAAAATAAAATAAAAAAATAGTTGAAAAATAGCAAGAAGAAATTAAAGGAAAAATTAAAAAAGAAAGAAATCTAAGCATATCCGAAAAGGAGTGAGAAGAAGTAAAAACGTATAAACTCCCACCCCTCTATAACTGAAATTACTCGCTGGATTCTGTGCCAGTTAAGCTGCTCTTCAAGAGTAATACTAGTAATAGTATACATATAAACATATGTACACCCATATACTTACACACATACATCCATATTATACATATCCAAAAATTGTCTATTTTAATATATAAAAAATATATATAATATATATATATAATGCACCACCCTCGTTGAAAACTATGTATTTCAAACTCCAGTTTGTCACACTCCAGGGCTGTTTTTTGCCCCCTCAATGACGCCACCCTCCTAGTCTACACCACTCTGGTTGTTGCCTTTTTTTTCTTCCTTTTTCTTTTATCTTAAAAGTCCTTAATACATTGTAACTTTTATCATTGTCACCTGGGGACAAACAAAACAAAACAAAATCATGTTGTCCCAACCCACCGGTTGAGAACCAGTGATATTCCGAACCCAGTCTAGCCTCACAAAGCCCAGCCGTCATATTATTGTCTTTGATGCACCTGAGTGACAGGTAATGAAGAGAGTGGGTGGGTGGGTGGCTATGGGGGAGGCCTTATAGCTTCATGCCCGCTGGCTGTTGTTCCGTTGCTTCTGGCTCACTTCTCTCCTCTTTACATCACAAGAATGCAAAGCCTTAAAGCCCTCAGATCTGAGGAGAGGGAATCAGGGGGACAGTGCGAGGATTAAAACAAAAAAAAAGAGAGAGAGAGGCTGATCCTCCCCATGTGAGTCACAGTCACAGACAGGGACCCCCCCCCCACACACACACACACACACACACACACACCCATCCATTTCTATGTCTGTCTGTGGCTCTTCTGCTTTGTAGACACAGATGCATAATGTGTACTGTGTGTGTGTGCGTGCGACTAGTGGAAAAAGTGCTCACATTCTTTACTTAAGTAAAAGTATCAATATACGGCAAAAATAAATACTCTGTTACAAGTAGCCTATAGCTGTCCAGGAATTCAAAATGTACTTGAGCAAAAGTACAAGAGTATTGGCATCAAAATTTACTTTAAAAAAGTACCAAAAAGTCAAGAATGTCCCATTTTAAGTTTTCAAAAGTATAGTAAATCTTTTGAAAATGGGGCACGCGTGCACACGCGTTTGTGTGTGTGTGTGCGCGTGTGTGTTTATGTGTACCGCGGCGCTCTTAACAGGTTGGGCGATAATACATAACAGCGAGGAGGTGAACTTTGTTTAGGTGTCTCAGATGCGAGCCTAAATCCAAGGCAAATAAAAGACCGTTTGTTAGGACTGTTTGCTCTGTAAAGGCCATACAGAGAGGGACTGAATGACTTACTGGATCCTCCGAGGCAGAGCATGCTCTGCGCAGGCGGGCTGCCTTTCACTAGCTGGCTGCATGCGGGGCTGCAGCCACACGCCCTCGCTCGGCACCTTCAATATTGACCGTCCCATCTGCTTTTATCTTCACGCAGAATACGAGACTGTGCGTCTGTGCGTGCGTGTGTGTGTGTGTGGGTGTGTGTGTGTGCGCGTGTGCAAGGTACTACTCCGTATCAGCTATTATAGAAAGCTGCTCAATTTAGGAGGAGGCGTTGTTTACTTTACCCATGATTATTGTTTCGACGAGTAATTATAATATTGCATGTAACAATGTTATATGAACTTTGTAACTGGCTCTTTTCCTAATTATCTGACTGCACTGGCAGTGTTTATGTCATTTTCCTATACGGGGCATTCTTGTACTTCTGTTTATGTGGACATGCGAGGCCTACATATTGTAATGTGTAATCTATTATTCCAACACATGGGGGTGATGATGTTCCCATGCACCATTTGAATGTTCTCCTCCATTAGTGTACTATTAACGCTGGTGATGATATGGAAACTATAGGATAGTGTGTTTTGGGTCTTCATTTTTTGGCCTGTATGTCCAGTGTTTGAAACATGTGATGTTCTATACTAGTTCAATCTGTTTTAAAAGGTTTTTAAAATCTGCTTTTAAAGGGACAAATCAAGTCCCCAATAAGGGTCCCCAAGGACCTTACAGCAGTGATTCCCAAACTTTATCATTTCAAGGACCCCCAAATTGACACTCATTAGCCTGCGGACCCCCATTAGAAAAGATATGCCAGGGACCCTCATAAGAGAAGATTTCTACGGCTCTAGCAGTGATTCTCAACACGTTTAATTTCAGTTTGACATGCATTAGTCTATACTCCCATTTAATGGCATTTCTATCTCTGGGACGCCCAAGTTATATTGTAAAATAAATGTTAATTTAACTCTTAGAGTGTACAAATGGAACCCGGACCCCACTTTGGGAACCACTGCCTTACAAGCTTGTAGATCTGCTATTTTTGAAATATCGTGAAAATGTGGCTCAAATCTTTATATTCTTTCACAGAGAACGTTTTTAACTCAAATCTTTGCTTCTGGGTTCCAGAATGTGAGAAACAATGCTGCCTCACCTGTACTGTATATGGTTACGCTACTGTATAAGAAAGGTTAAAAAACGACAACTGTATTGAAAATAACTGACCACTATTGATAACATTATAAACAGCAGTGTTGATTTTGTTGACTAATACTACCTTTTTTCACTGACGAAAACTAAATGGAAACTACATGAAAACGAAGCTAAGATGACTAAAAAAGACTAAATATATTGACAATTTTGTCAACAAATACAAAATGTTAGGAAGGGACTAGTGGACAAGAGATCCAGTTTAAGTAAACGACACAAGTCACTTTACACTTGGTTGCATGCTGAAAGTGTAAAATCAGTCATTGCGACGGCATCAAGGCCCGCCAAAATACATTCTAGTCGACTAAAATCTCATGGTATTTAGTCGACTAAAACTAGACTAACACTAAAACATTCCAGGTGACCGAAATGTGACTAAAACTAAATGAAAACTATACTCAAGTCAAGAGACTGACTAAAAATAAAATAAAAATTGCTGTCAAAATACAACTGCTGATGAACATTGCTGTTGTTGTTAATTGTTCTTGTCGTCTCTCAGGCCCACGCCAGTCCAAACGGCTGCCCCGTGTTGTGTCCGCGGTTCTCCTCCCACATGAAGGCGCTCCGACCTCCCGCTCACCGCACACCTCAGCCTCCGTCACAGGGGCGGCGCCACACAGCGCTACACGGGACCCTCGGTGCCCACGAGAACACCGGTGGTGGAAAAAGTACTCACATTTTTTTTTGCACATTTTACAAGTAAAAGTCCGGGAATTCGACATGTACGTACTTGAGTAAAAGTACGAAAGTGTCGGCTTCGATATGTACCCGAAGTGCCAAAAGTGAAAGTGCTCATCGTGCAGAATGTCCCATTTCAAGTTTTCAAATGTATAATAATCTTTTGAAAATAGCAGATCTACAACTGCAAAATGTTGTCCTCGGCGAGGCTGAGGACAACATCTTCTTGCAAGGATAACAAAATATTCTACGTTTTGGGCCTGAGAGGTTAAAATCTCATCAAAATGGTGGTCCATCCGTGGCTCAAAATGCAGAATAATTAATGGACCTTGATATGAATTAACCAGCTCAGTTGCCTTGTGGTTAGAGTGTCCGCCCTGAGACTGAGAGGTCGGGGTTCAATTCCAGGCCGGGTCATACCAAAGACTCTAAAAATGGGACCCAGTGCCTCCCTGCTTGACACTCGGCATCAAGGGTTGGATTGGGGGTTGAGTCCCTGTGACATACTAGCGTCATGTCCAGGGGGTGTACTTGTACATCAAGCTGCCTCACGCTACAAAAACAGGAGATAGGCTCCTGCCCTATGGGCCCCGTGGCTCGGCAAGGCTACTTACTTGATATGAAAAGGGTTGAAAAACCACTGTCCTAAGGCTTTAAGGGACTGTATCTCTTTCTTATCTTGATCTTATCTTATAGGTGGCTGCATGGGGGAGGGAGCTGGTCAGTACGTAGAGCTGGAGTTTAATCAGATATACCTGCTTCGTGAGTTTCCAAATATTACGTACTAATACCGATGCTGAATGCCCACAGTGGTTCCCAAACTTTTTCATGTCAAGGACCCCCAAATTGACACTAATTAGCCCCGCGGACCCCCATTTGAAAATATATAGCAGGGACCCCCATAAGAGAAGATCTTTACGGCTCTAGCAGTGATTCTCAACCCGTTTCATTTCAAGGACCCCCAGTTTGACATGCATATTAGTCTACGGACCCCCATTTAATGGCATTTCTATCTCTGGGACCCCCGTTTATATGGTTAAATCAATGTTAATTTAACTCTGAGAGTGTACAAATGTATACACGCTCAGTGTTAGAGTTACGTACAGACCCATAAGGGTCGATTTGGTTCCAAACTGTCATTTAGCTGGGGACCCCCTGGAACTCCCTCAAGGACCCCTGGGGGTCCCTGTACCCCACTTTAAGAACCACTGATATAGAGCATGATGTGGCATCAAATACATACAAATGGATAATAGGGCTGAATTGGTTCATGTATTTCTTGTCGTAATAATAATCCAAATCTAATCAAAACAAAGTAACTATAGTAGCTAAAGTTTAAAAATAATTTTAGTGGAGTAAAAGTACTATATAATTGCCTCTGAGATGTAGTGAAGTATACGTAAATGTACTTTACTCAAGTAAAAAAAAAGCAAAGAAATACCTCAAAATTGTACCAGACAATGCATGCAGGTGAATCATCTGAATGGGTGAAAAATAGCTGGCACTTTCACCGCACTGAGAAGTTGAGGACCCTTACGGGTCTGTCTTAACCCATTTTGGGTGGGAACCCCTTTTGGTGTTTCGAGCATTCTGATTCTGTTATACTTTAGCTATTGAAAAATAGCAGATCTACAAGCTCATAGTGCGCCACTAAAAATCGTAAAAAATGCGGCACAAATCTTTGAATAGGTATATATTCTTTCAGAGGGAACGTTTTTTTTATTTCGACGTCAGGCCTAAATTAACATTCTGCCTGAGAACCCTTATACGGGTCTGCATGTCTTTACACTCTCAGGCCCCTTTTCCAGCAGGGTTGATCCGGTTCCATTCTTTTTTCCACCCGCCTATAATTTTGAACCAAATGAATCCTTAAATCCCTGAAAAGTTGGTTTCGGAACTGCAGAACAACAACATGCCTGAAGAAGGTCAGTAGATCGAAAGCTTGGTCATTGATTGTGCAACAGATCTGAGTGTGCAGAGCTTCCCTTTATTTTTTTTCATGTTCCCTTTGTGGCTCCAGCATGTGGATGAGCAGTGGTTCTTTTTACATTTTTGTCGGAACTGCAGAACAAAAAAACAACATATCTTTACTTCTTCTTGCCCTGAAGTGGGAACCAAAGTGGGCACTGTGTCACGTCTCCAGCTTGGAAGATGCAGATGTGATATATAAACCAGTGGTTCTCAAACCTTTTTCACGTCAAGGACCACCAAATTGACACTTATATCAGCCCCACGCGGACGGACCCCCCCCCCCCATTTGAAATGAAATGATATGCCTGCAGGGACCCCCCATAACAGAATATTTGTTACGGCTCTATCGTGATATCACGTGTTTTGACTCCAAAGTTAATTAACCTCTCCGAGTCCCATTGTGGTGTCTGTCCTTCCGACTCACAGAGTCATTGAAGGATGTGGACCCCCTCGTCAGCTCTTAACCCATTTTGGGGCGGGAACCCCTTTTTGGTGTTTTAAGCATTATGTTATGCTTTATAGCTATTGGAAAATAGCTGCAGACCGGTGCCGTGCTACGAGCTTGTATATAGATCTGCTATTTTTGAAAAAATCGTGAAAATGTGGCACAAATCTTTCAGAGCAAACTTTTAACTCAAATCTTTGCTTCTGGGGGGGAGGGGGGTCCACTGGAACAACATATTTTTAGATGGGGGTCGGCGCGGCGGCCAATTTCATATATTTCTGGGGGTCCTTGACATGAAAATGTTTGAGAACGAAAAACATGGGTTTTTCAGAAAACTGTCAGGATTTAGAAGGCATTTGTAGAATTGGCCTCAGGTCTAAATGGGTTAACCCCCCCCCTCTCACTCTCTCTCTCTCTCTCTCTCTCTCTCTCTCTCTCTCTCGCGCGTTCTAAAACTGCGCTAATCTCTTCACGTCCTCTCTGGCTGAGGAGGAGGAGGAGGAGGAGGAGGTATAGGAAGTGCCCCACAGCGCCGCCCTCCTGGTGGTCCAAGGATCAGGAGGAGAACCTGCTGCTCCATTCAGACAGAGCCATGCAGCGGTGGGCTCTGATGTGATGTGAAGGCATTTTGTCCTGCAGCTATAGCACTTTCCTCAGCCACGCGGCAGGGCACTGCCGTGCGTGCGTGCGTGGCTGTGTGTGTGTGTGTGCGCGTGTGCGGAGGGAGAGGGTTGGGGGGGGGGGGGGGGGGGGTGCGGGAGGGAGGGAGGGTATTTCTCAGCACCAGGGCCTAACACTAATTATTCTGCCATATGGCGGTCGGCTTCCTCACAATTGTCCCCCGACCGCTGTCCCTATGAGGAAACGTGCTGTGCCGTCCCGCCGCAGAGTGGTGTGTGTGTGTGTGTGTGTGTGTGTGTGTGTGTGTGTGTGTGTGTGTGTGTGTGTGTGTGTGTGTGTGTGTGTGTGTGTGTGTGTGTGTGTGTGTGTGTGTGTGTGTGTGTGTGTGTGTGTGTGTGTGTGTGTGTGTGTGCTTTGCGCTTTGACACATGTCATTCATATGCACATCACACCACCCCGTTTCACACATACAGTATAGACACGCATCACATACACACACACACACACACACACACACACACACACACACACACACACACACACACACGTGAATGCGGGTTTTGAATCTCAACAGATGGGAATGGCAGGGCATTGTGAGAGGGGCTGTGCAGAAATGTCCTCGCCCCATAATATGCTGACTCCTCTCTGTGGCAGTCAGACCCCCTGGACACAAGGACACATTGTCTTACAACACCATCACCACTGCTGGAAGAAGTAACCCCAGAACACTAAACATCTTTTTTTTTGTCACACCATAAACTTAAACTTAAGTTAAAACGTATAAAATGTTCAATTTTTTGCATTACACACATTAACCACTTCAGCCCTTTTATACATTTCGGGCCGTTTTAAAATAGCCAGTCTACAAGCACTGCACAATGCTATTTTGAGCTTGTAGATCTGCTATTTTCAAAAGACTATTATACATGGGGGTTTCAACAAAATGAGTTAACATATAGCAGCATCAGAATCAATGTAACCACTTTAACCATATTTTATACTTTTGCTTTAGCTATACTATTTTCTTTATTATTATTATTATTATTATTATTACTAGAACAGTGCCCGTTGGGCACCGGCCTACTCGTGAATGATTGGAAATGTATGCATGGCACACCCAGTTTTGCAATGATTTGTATATAGTGTGAGACGAGTGGGTCTGTATTCCTTTTTCCTGTCTCACCGGAAACTGGCGGCGGCGCGCGCGGCATTGTGATGTCAGAACATCATTGTGATGTCAGAACAGGGGTGATCAGGTTCAGGTGTGATCAATTGGCTAATTTGGGCCCTGTCCAGAGCCTGGGCAGAGGCTTTGGTGCTGGTTCTGGACAACCGGCTGTCCGACGGACTCAACACCGGGCACTGTGGTGGAACGCGTGTGTCACATTTGAAGTGGGTGCGGGGGGGGGACGGTTCTCGAGTCAACGTGGATTAAGGACGTACATATACATACATAGAGACTTATAGATAGATTATTAACATTTTGAATTATTTTTATAATCTTTGAACACAAATATTCTCTACTGGCTGGCACAAAGTATTTTCAAATGGCGCTCTCCGTCAGAATACATATCAATTTGGGGGTCCCTCAGATGCAAATATGTGAGAACCACACAATACCAATATGGTTTAAATTATTAAGGAAATATGTCATTGTGTGTGTGTGTGTGTGTGTGTGTGTGTGTGTGTGTGTGTGTGTGTGTGTGTGTGTGTGTGTGTGTGTGTGTGTGTGTGTGTGTGTGTGCGTGTGCGTGTGCGTGCGCAAGCGGCAAGCAATAGCCAATTCTATCGGCTTTGCTCTTAAGTTGAGACCGAGTGTAAGATTTATTTTACGCTCTACTTTCATGTTTTTATACACCTCCCCCGCCGCCCAGTACTGACTACGTAAGTTTTTCTTAATACTAATTTACTTACTAAAAGTATCAATACTGCAATATACTCCGTTACAAGTAAAAGTCCAGGATTCAAAATGTACTTCAGTAAAAGTACAAAAGTATACTACACAAAAGTACAAAAGTACTCATTGTGCAGAACGTCTCATTTCAAGTTTTCAATTTATAAAACATCTTTTGAGAATAGCTCGCATTGTGAGCTTGTAGATCTGCTATTTTCAAATGGCCAAAATGTATAATAGGGCTGAAGTGGTTAGTGTATGTTTTTCTGTAATAATAATAATACTTCAAATTGTACTTTAAAGTTGTACGTGAATGTGCATTTCCACCACTACCACTGTGAATAATATGATGTTGGGAATTGGGCAGCTGCTTCAGTAGGGGACGTTTGTTTTGTTGCCTTTTGTCCGGCGGTTGACGCGCTCAGCAGGGAAACAAGTGTGTGTGTGTGTGTGTGTGTGTGTGTGTGTGTGTGTGTGTGTGTGTGTGTGTGTGTGTGTGTGTGTGTGTGTGTGTGTGTGTGTGTGTGTGTGTGTGTGTGTGTGTGTGTGTATGCGTGTGCGTGCGTGTGTGTGCGTGTGAGACACTCAGCAGGGAAACAAGTGTTTGTTGCGCTGCACGTCTTAGGAAAGTGGGAACGAAAATGTCACCGCCAGGTTCTGCCTGGCGCGTCCCCAAGCTTTAAATGATGATGAATACCTTTATAGACCCCCCCCCCCCCCCACGTTAACCGCACAGCAGAAAACCCCTTTGTTTTGTTTTTCTTGCCATTGAATATTGCTGAATAATGGCCATTGTTAAACTCTGCACCCAATACCCATGGTCTAAATTGAGTCTGTGATCAAGTATCTTTTCTTTGAAGTGACAAAAAAAAGTCTGTCTGTCTGTCTGTCTGCCTGCCTGCCTGCCTGCCTGCCTGCCTGTCTATTGATCTCACGATCTCTCTATCTATCTAAATAACTTGTATTCATTTTCTGTGATTATGGTACTGTAATTATGTATGTGTGAAATGAATGATTGAAACAAAGTCTCGTCATAATTCAAGAACGCCTCAATTTTTTTCTTTTTTTATCTCCATCTAGTTCCCTCCTGGAGTGCTGAGCAGGACGAGGCGGGTCTGGCCAAAGGGGGGCGCTGTGCTGTGAATGTTCCCTGTGTCCCGGTGTCACATTATACCCCTCCTGGGTCCACATCAACCAACCCAACACCACCACCATCAACCAACCCAACAACACCACCCCATCGCATCATCATCACGCCACCCGACACGTTCCCAGGAGGACGGGGGGGGACCGGACCCAGCCGTCGCCCCGTACCTCCGTCATCCCCGCAGCCTGCTGCGGAGGAGAGGAGGACGGATGTGGACGACGCCGCGTTGGCTTCGTCGACTGAAAGTGTGACGAAAAATGTCTGTCGACTATCCTTTTTTTTTCACCGACGAAAACGAGATAAAAACTAAGCTATGTGATGATGACTAGACTAGACTAAAATGTTAAGGAGGTACTAGTGGAGAAGATATCCCAGTAGAACTAAATGTTAAGGAGGTACTAGTGGAGAAGATATCCAGTAGAACTAAAAGACAAGTCATTTCATGCTTGGTTGTGTGCAGGTGGTGTCACTCTCACTGATTCTAATTTCTAACCCCCCTTCACTCTCACTGATTCTAACCCCCCTTCACTCTCACTGATTCTAACCCCCCTTCACTCTCACTGATTCTAATTTCTAACCCCCCTTCACTCTCACTGATTTTATACTGTGCCGACAATTGCCGATCTATACAAGCTATTGTCGGCATGACTCGGCACAGTATAAAATCAGGCATTTCAACAGCATCACGGCCGGCCAAAATACATTTTAGTTGACCAAATCAACTGTAGATTTATGGTATTTAGTCAACTAAAACTAGACTAAAACGTAAAACATTTCAGATGACTAAAATATGACTAGAGCTAAATGGAATTTCATTCAAAAGACCTATGGCTAAAATACTAAATAAAAAATGTTGCTGTCAAAATCAACAATTATTAGGATGAAGAAAGGAAGCAAGGACCACAGCAGCGTTCCTCTAGAACTCCAGAAAACCTGGACGACTGGCCAGAGGACCAAGAACTCTCACTCTCACCGAGGTTAGAATAGATTTGGGTTCTTCATTATAGAGTTTAGTTTTAGTTGGTTTGGACTTTTTTTTTTTCTAATTCAGTTCGTTTCAGTTAGTTTTTAGAGCGGGTTTGCTAGGTTTTATTGATTTAGTTTTTATTTTAACGCTTGGTTTTAGTTTAGTTCTTATTAGTTTTAGTGTTAGTTTGAATAAGTCAGGTGCAGGCTTGAAAAGGGCCAGAGTAAGTAAGTATTGTGTAATAAAATAAAAACAAAGAATATTTAGTTACAGATTAAGCCTATAAATAAATTGACAAAAACGAAAACTAAGGGCATTTTAGTTAGTTTTGTATAGTTAGCTTTTCTTTTCCTTTTCTAGTTTTTATTTTGTTCCAGTTGACGGAAATTAAGTTTTTTGTTTGTTTTAGTTAACTATAAATAATAACGTTTGACTCTTCACCACCGCGGTCTCCATCAGGGCCGAGTCCGAGGGCTCCTCGCTGTCCGACTTCAGCCGCCCGCCTTCCAGCCAGTTCAGCCGAAGCACTGACCTGTCCAGTGGCCGCAGCAGCAGTGTCCAGTCTGGTAAGATACGTGCCCTCTACGTAGCTTTTTGAGCGGTGCACGATGGAATGAGTGTGTGATTGGATGAGTGGATCATGTGAATGAGATCGTGATGCTGAGGCGGCCCAATGAACGGCCGCCAACAACTGCACCGAGTTTCCTGACTGAACCTGCTCTGCGCATGTCTGTGACATGCACGTGTTGTATAGGTTTATCTTTGTCATTTTGTGATTGTGCCGCAAACCAATTTCCCCCACAGTGACAAATTAAGTATATATCTATCTACGTTGATGCTATTATAAATCAAGATGTCTCTTTTTTTTTGTTTCCTGTTACAGCATATGTCGGAGGGACAGATTCACGCCTCTCTCAGATCCGCTGCTCCTCTACTCGGCTGTCCCCCCCGGGCCCCACCCTCCCGTACCGGGTCGAACCACTCCCGCCTGACCCGGCCAACACCAACCTCGATCAAGAGGCGGCGGTGGCGGCCACCGGTCTCCAGCACCAAGATGCAGCGTACACAGCAGACCTCGGCCTCGACAAAAGGTTTACTTCGGATCTATACCGATCTAAAACAGCAGATATACAAGCTTGTAGATCTGCTATTTTTTGAAAAATCTTGAAAATGTGGCACAGATCTTTTGACTATTATATTATAGTCTTTCACTTGCAAAAGCTTTTTTTTTTTTTTTTTTTTACTAAAATCTTTGCTTCCCTGCATGGAACGACATATTATTTTCAGATGGGCTGATGATGCGTTGGACTCCTCCGGCCTCGTCGACCTGCTGCCTTCTCCCTCGGCCACCTGGTCCTCCTGCCCCGCCAGTCCACAGAACACCACCACTCCCTGCTCGGGGTGGGATGGGGGAGGCAGGCTGACCCCCTCTGCCTCGCTCCCCAGTCCACGGAACACCGCCACTCCCTGCTCGGCTTTGGGGGGGTGGGGAGGGGGAGCCGGGCTGACCCAGCCGTCTGCCTCGGCGGGGTGGCAGGATTGGGCCGTGCTGCCCCCCATCTCCCCTGTCAGAGGTGAGAAATGAGCTCTCACACACACACACACACACACACACGCACACGCACATATAAACACACCCTGACTGGCTGGTCGCAGCAGGAGGAGGCTGTAAGGGCAGACAACATGAGGAATGGAAGCTTAGCTTCCACACTGAGGCCTCTCGGAGGCTCATCATGTCCCCAGCAGCAACATCGCTGTCCTGTGAAAGCGCTGGTGCCCCCCCTTCCCCCCCAGCATAATAAATAACACAGAAAGCTTTTCTTTTTCCTCCAAATCAGCAATAGAATGGACACGGGCTTTTGATGAAGAGCTGGTACCGTTTGATTCCCGGTTCAAAGGCAGCAATGCCTCCACAAGGATCCCTTCCTTGTGTGCTGCCTGCGCCTGTCGGCCCCCAACACCCCCCCGTTAAGTAACAGTATCAATACTGAAACCTAACTTTTACTTACTTTAAAGCTTGTGGATCGGCTATTTTTGGTATAAGACAGTAATATGCAATTTGGCCCTCTGCAGTGAGTTTGGAATTATAGTGGCCCTCTGGAGTGATTGTGGAAATATAGCGGCCCTCTGGAGTGAGTTTGGAAATATAGCGGCCCTCTGGAGTGAGTGTGGAAATATAGCTGCCCTCTGGAGTGAGTGTGGAACTATAGCGGCCCTCTGGAGTGAGTTTGGAAATATAGCGGCCCTCTGGAGTGAGTGTGGAACTATAGTGGCCCTCTGGAGTGAGTGTGGAAATATAGTGGCCCTCTGCAGTGAGTGTGGAAATATAGCGGCCCTCTGGAGTGAGTGTGGAAATATAGTGGCCCTCTGGAGTGAGTGTGGAAATATAGTGGCCCTCTGCAGTGAGTGTGGAAATATAGCGGCCCTCTGGAGTGAGTGTGGAAATATAGTGGCCCTCTGGAGTGAGTGTGGAAATATAGTGGCCCTCTGCAGTGAGTGTGGAAATATAGTGGCCCTCTGCAGTGAGTGTGGAAATATAGTGGCCCTCTGGAGTGAGTGTGGAAATATAGTGGCCCCCTCCATCGTCAAAGTTGCCCGTCCCAATAGAATACCTCCGTCGGAGTCTTTCTGTGGTCCGCTAATTTACCGTCCCGAATGGGGATGAAGAACGAGGCCAGTGACATCTGACTCCTTGGGTGACTTTGTGAAGGAAAGCAAACAATGTGCAAATTGTGTAGGGATTTTCTTTTTCTATCAGAGACGTCTACTGTTCTCTCTCTCTCTCTCTCTCTGTGTGTGTGTGTGTGTGTGTGTGTGTGTGTGTGTGTGTGTGTGTGTGTGTGTGTGTGTGTGTGTGTGTGTGTGTGTGTGTGTGTGTGTGTGTGTGTGTGTGTGAGAGAGAGAGGGCGAGAGAGAGAGGCGGAGCCCGTGCTGTATTGGAGCATGCTGTTTGCTTCACGGGAGACGCGGAGCGAGTGTCACTGGCTCATTTACTCTGTCCCGCACTTTTC
>NC_139714.1:22856897-22874397 GCF_964188405.1 Protomyctophum parallelum | reverse complement strand
GCCTAACTGAAAGTGCATTCCTGTCGCATTCTGTTACGTCCACGGTTGTTCCCGTGCAGGTATACTTCCTATCAGCAGCTACTTAATCAATCAAGCTAAGACAGCAGTTCCTTTTTTTCTGACCCGAGGGGATTATACTTTCCTAAACAGGCACACGTCTGCCATTCTAACTGAACACACAATGCCCCGTTTCTCGGGCCAATCGTGTGAAAGCCTGCACTCGCATGTCGTGGAAATGAGTAATATAAGTACATTTACTGAAGTACTGCATTTAAAAGTACAATTTTGAGGTACTTTACTTTAGTATTTACAATTTACAATACATTTACTTCTGCTCTACTACAGTACGTCTTCGATCCAAATATTGTACTTTATTTGAAAACTTTAGTTACTAATAGAACTTTGTAGATTTTGATTATAACCCTTAAAACCCTAACAAAAAATACATTATTAACCACTTCAGCCCTATATACATTTTGGCCATTTGAAAATAGCAGATTTACAATGTGTCGTGATGCGACATCTTTATTTAGTTTGCCATAGTCTTAAAGATCATTATTTCATAGTTTCAGTCACATTTTAGTCAACTTGTTGAATGATTTAGTGTTTTAGTATATTTAGGATATTTAGTCTAGTTTTAGTCGATTAAATATCATAAGATTTTAGTCGACTACATTAACTGTAGATTTAATGTGTAAAATGTATTTTGGCGGGCCTTGGTGGTGTTGTTTTGAAAATAGCTGATCTACAAGCTCGTGAGCTTGCATAGCTGCTATTTTCAAAATGCAGCCATGAAGTGTAATTCTTTTTTAAAGTATTTTTGTTCTATACTGGATCTCTTCTCCACTAGTCCCTCCCTAACTTTTTTAAGTCTAGTTTTTAATTCCTTGACGAAATTGTCACAGTTTTAGTCATAGCTTAGTTTCTATTTCATTTTTATTCAGTTTTCCTCGGTGGAAATGTCAACGGACATTTTTCATCATAGTTTTTTAGTCGACGAAATCAACACTTGCTTGGACAGAGGTGTCAACGTGTGCATGGGCGGCACAGGCCCCCAGTGAGCCACACAGGCCCCCAGTGAGCCACAGGCCCCCAGTGAGCCACAGGCCCCCAGTGAGCCACAGGCCCCCAGTGAGCCACAGGCCCCCAGTGAGCCACACAGGCCCCCAGTGAGCCACAGGCCCCCAGTGAGCCACAGGCCCCCAGTGATCTACAGGCCCCCAGTGATCTACAGGTCCCCAGTGAGCCACAGGCCCCCAGTGAGCCACAGGCCCCCAGTGAGCCACACAGGTCCCCAGTGAGCCACAGGTCCCCAGTGAGCCACAGGCCCCCAGTGAGCCACAGGCCCCCAGTGAGCCACAGGCCCCCAGTGAGCCACAGGTCCCCAGTGAGCCACAGGCCCCCAGTGAGCCACAGGCCCCCAGTGAGCCACAGGTCCCCAGTGAGCCACAGGCCCCCAGTGAGCCACACAGGCCCCCAGTGAGCCACAGGCCCCCAGTGAGCCACAGGCCCCCAGTGAGCCACAGGCCCCCAGTGAGCCACAGGTCCCCAGTGAGCCACAGGCCCCCAGTGAGCCACAGGCCCCCAGTGAGCCACAGGCCCCCAGTGATCTACAGGTCCCCAGTGAGCCACACAGGTCCCCAGTGAGCCACAGGCCCCCAGTGAGCCACAGGCCCCCAGTGATCTACAGGCCCCCAGTGAGCCACACAGGTCCCCAGTGAGCCACACAGGCCCCCAGTGAGCCACAGGCCCCCAGTGAGCCACACAGGCCCCCAGTGAGCCACAGGCCCCCAGTGAGCCACAGGCCCCCAGTGAGCCACAGGTCCCCAGTGAGCCACAGGCCCCCAGTGAGCCACACAGGTCCCCAGTGATCTACAGGCCCCCAGTGAGCCACAGGCCCCCAGTGAGCCACAGGCCCCCAGTGAGCCACAGGCCCCCAGTGAGCCACAGGCCCCCCGTGATCTACAGGCCCCCAGTGAGCCACAGGCCCCCAGTGAGCCACAGGCCCCCAGTGAGCCACAGGCCCCTCCACACCCTACGGGCCCCCAGGGGCCCCTCCACACCCTATGGGCATGGGCAGGGAGACCACACTGGTACTCCTGATCCCCTTTTAATTGGGTGTGACCATGAGAACTTTGGAACCTTGGGAGGATGGTGACTGCGTGTGTGTGTGTGTGTGTGTGTGTGTGTGTGCGTGTGCGTGTGCGTGTGCGTGTGCGTGTGCGTGTGCGTGTGCGTGTGTCTGTGTCTGTGTCTGTGTCTGTGTCTGTGTCTGTGTCTGTGTGTGCGCGTGCGTGTGCGCGCACGACTGCACGTGTGTGTGTGCATGTGTGCGTGCGTAAGGAGAGAAAGAGACAGAGATTTTATCAGACTTGTACTACGAAACACTCTGAGATCCATTGTTCATCCGATCTACACAACTGTCCCCTTGACCAGCTGAAAAGCATCATGCCTGAACCAAATATAGCTATTTAGCTGTTAATCTCTGTATCCCCACTAGGTCACTAGTTGCCATGAAACTTGCTGAGCGAATTCGTGTCACGCCACCCACAAAGACCAAAATGTCAACTTTGCACACAAGATATATCATCTTCATAATCAATTAATTATATCTCAGCGGCAGTATGAAAGCTTTTGATTATGGTGACCCCAGGGTCTTCTCTGCAGTGGAATGCTTAGGCCAACATTCCGCTTGCGTTACTTTTCAAAGGCACTTTTACTCTTACGAGTGTAAAATGAAACCAAATCGACCCTTATGGGTCCATTTGGTTTCATTCAAGGAATTGTAGACAAAATCTTAAGACTGTATGACAACAATATATTTGTAACCCATTTTTCACCCCTGTGTCAATTATCGAATGTGATCCTGGGCTCTACACCCTCCGCCAACGGACTTGAACTCATGCTTCCTTCATGCATGAGTGTCCAAGTAGCTCCTTTACACCTGACAGGGGGGAGTTTCCCTGGTTGGACGTAGCGCATGGAAGGAACACGTTATTCCAACCAGTTCCTTTTCCCCTCCATCAGGCACCCCGGCAGTTTAGAGACCTGCAGGATTACTGCATGTTTTTTGTGAGGGTATACCTACCCTATAGGGGACACGTCGGGGAGAACATGCAAACTCCACACAGAAACTCCACACAAAATAGTCTAAGTCTTGGGCCCGAGAGGCTAAATCTCATCAAAATGGCGGTCCGTACGTGGCTCAAAATGCTGAATAAATAATGGACCTTGATATGAAAAAGGGTTAAAAAAAAAAAAAAAAAACACTGTACATTGATTGATTGATTGATTGAAATATGTATTAACAGTTTGTAGAATTACAGTACATTTCAAGCACAAACTCAATACAAAGACTGTTAACTGTGAGTGGACGACCCAATTAAGCATTATACTTGTTTACAACAGGGTCCACATTGTTCAATTCATCAAAACATTTAGAGACATACAAATAGACACTTCTATGTAGTTAAAGAACAGAACAGGAATTCATCATATAGGAAGCAAAAAGGGAAAAGATACATATACAGTGAGGGGAAAGGGGGGGGGGGGGGGTGGGGGGATTCAGATTTTACAGAGGCCAGTTTCGAATTGCAGCCATCCGTAGGTGCCCTTTGAGAGCGGTTTTGAAGGAGTCAAGGGATTCACATGTCTTAATGACTGTTGGTAGGGCGTTCCACATTTTGGTGGCATAGGAGCGAAAATAATTTAGTCCCTTGTTTGTGCCGAATCTGGGTTGTACATGGTTTGTTGCACTCCCTCTGGTGTTGTGGGTGTGGACTTCGTTTACATTAAGGAAGTATTTAGACAGGTACATGGGTATCTTAGTGGTGTATCGAATCTTGTGGACCAGACCCATTGCAAGATGCTGTACTCTGTCGTCGACCCTAAGCCATCCCAGCCTGTCAAAGTGGGCAGGGGTGAGGTGGGTTCGGGGGGTGAGGCCAAGTAGAAGCCTGACCAGTTTGTTTTGGGAGGTCTGGAGCCTTGTTTTAAGGGCCTTTGAGGTGCTGTGGTACCAAGAGGTGGATGCATAGTCAAAGAAACCTTGTACGAGGGCTCCTGTTAAGGTCTTCAAGGTGTTTTTGTTGACCAGTGAGGAGATCCTGTAGAGGAATCTTGTTCTTTGATTGACTTTTTTGATTACGTTGGTGGCCATTTTATCACCGGAAAGATTGGCCTCCTGGATGGAACCTAGGTACTGTAGGTAATTTCATCTTTTCGTGTGATAATGTTGTCCCCCACTCTAACCAAGTATACAGTAGTATGTACAAATGTGCCACTGTGATTTGTGTCCATGCAGCAGAAGTGTCCCCGGGCCTGGCCGCGCTGACGGTGGGCTGTACCTCAGGCAACATGGGCTCCATGTCCCGCGTGCACCTCCTCCTCCTCCTGGACAGACCCGGGCCCGGGTCGTTCTCCTCGGGGCGGGAGGACTCCCCCCCGCTGGACTGGACCGGTCACATGGCGCCGTACGGTCCGCAGTGGTCACAGACGGCAGGTAAGGCAGAGCACAACGCCGCCGCCGATGCGTCGTCGTCGATACGCAGAAACGGAACCCAAAACACAGAGATGTATTTATTTTTAACACTTGTGTTTGTTCGTATATATACGCTCTGTGTTTCATGATGAACGCCACGAGGTAGTTTTGCTTAAAGGAGAATTCCGGGGTATAGAGTTTTGTTTTTACCTAATAGGATGTCAATAAGAAAACATAAACAAGAATGGCTGAACGAAAATACATTGCATGGATGCAACTGGGACATATCCTCAGTGATGTATCCCAAGGTCATCGGGGTTTCGGGTCTCGCGAACATCATACCCCTCACTCGGGTGACCCAGCCGGGGTTGATCAAGTCCCGACTTACGTCCCAGTAGCTACCCTCGATCAGACCCATTAGGGAAAGACCAGGGCCACACAATCCGTTGGAACCACTCTGGGACTGAGAGGTACAATTCTGGCAAGTGGAGGGACTAGGCTCTGTGGGTTGCCTCCTGTCCGGGCCCCTCCTACGTCTCACCAGGCCCACTCCTGCTCTCACCAGGAGTACAGCGAGGACCTGTGCGTTGCACCAGACTCCCAGCACCAGACACTTCATTCAGGAGTGGTGGATTCTTGAGCCGCAATGGTTCTGCAGGCTCCACCGCTGGGCAACGGTAGCACTGCAGGCTAAAGTTCTCAACGGGCCCAAAAATTATGGCCCGGCCCGACCCTACCCTAACTGGGTCGGCCCGAGGCTCGGCCCTACCCTAAAAATTGCCATAATGTTAAGCCCGAAGCCCAACAAAAGCCCGACAGAAAAAAAAGAGGGGAAAAAAAAGCAGCACTAAATGGCAGCGCAGCGGCGCCGTGTTTCAGTGTGAAAGTGAGAACGGAGATCAACGAATTTATCGAAATAAAGGATGTATGTAACTCACGTTAGAATAGGCTATTAATGTTCCATAACTTCCATTTCCAATCATTCTAATGGATTCCATACAGTGGTGGTGATGACTGGTGAGTAAACACGAATAGCAGCTGCAGCTCCCTCAGTTTCCTCTGAAGTGAAGTTGCTTTACGTGTAGCTATAAGTTATATATCACTGGATCGTTTGGTGACGTTGATTAATAATTAGGTTTTATTCATCGCAGCCAGCTGGGTTAACGAGACTCTCAGTGCAACATGACGAAAACCTGACGCTTCTTCAGCTGTGATAATCCGATTGATTTTATAAAATATTTAAGCATATGGCAACTTGGCAAGTTAACTGGTGGTTAGTAGCTCGTTTGGTGCGCAAACCAGAGGGAAACCAGCGGTAGCAAGGTACGCAATTAAGTCTCTCAACGTTCACTGTTCTCTAGTCTACTGCCTGCGCGCGGGGCAGGCTACAATGCTGCTCTGGCCTCGTACACACATGCTGGACTGACATGATCTGTTCTGTCTGTGTTTCATGGCCGCCTCATTCTCAATGCTTTTCTAATGGAAGTCACGTGGTTTGACATGTGTGTACGAGGCCTCCGAGTCTGAAATGCCAGTGCGATGCGACCCCGTCTCCAGTCCTCCTCCTGTCACAAGTGAATCGCCTAGCGCAGCCCTCTTCATAATAAATGCATACACGTATACACAATCACATTACACAAATAACAGAATTGCTATTTTTATTATAATAACACTTAAAAAAAAAAAAAAAAAAAAAGAACAAAATTGCGGAAAATCACAGAGCCCGAGGCTCGGCCCGGCCCGACTAATTAGCATATTTTTTGGGCCCGGCCCGGCCCTAAAACGTCGGGTCGGGTCGGGCTTGGTCGGGCCTGGTCGGGTTCGGGCAGAGTTTGAGAACTTTACTGCAGGCTCCACTTGCGGCTCGAATGGCCCTCCTAAAGGCCTCATCGAAGGTTTTTGGGCTTCCTCCTCACGGAGGATGCAGGCTGGGGCGCTAACCCATACTGCTCCCGGGGTGCCGTCTACATTCCGGCTGTCACCCGTCTCTCCGGTGGTCACCAGACTATACCTGGTTGTCACATAGTCTATTCCTGTGAGCTGTGAGTGACTATAAATAGAATACCTCAGAACGAAAACACATCGCATGCGCGAGCAACTGGGACGTATCCTCAGTTATAACTGCCTGGTGCAGCATGCTCTCTTTTATGAAAATCTATAATCAGTTTGTGTGCAGCAGCCTCAAAAAAGAGAAAAACCTTCCAAGGAAGGGACTGCACACTCCAGGGAACAGAGACGGACAACTTACTGCATCAAACTTATTTATTAGCATGACGCGTTATAGCACCTGAGGTGTACACCTGACGTGCTATATAGCACGTCAGGTGTACATATAGCACCTGATGAAGCTCACGGCGAAACATATATATATATATATATATATATATATATATATTCGCCTCTACCAGTGCATAATGGACATATTATCAGCATATTACCGGCTACCCAGGAATTGTCCTTTAATGCCACACACATTAAAGGACAGGTACACACACATACATACAGTTTACTTTTTGAATTGTCTTGAAATGCCACAACAGTATAACCAAAAGCACCAATTTGGGGTTGACGTCTCTCTCTGACAGTCTGTAGTGTACAGTATGTCTGTCAGTCTGTACAGTATGTGTGCGTGCATGTTTGTCTGGCTGGTAATCTCAGCAAAGCTTACAGAGTGAGCGTGAAATATCTACCGCCACTTTGATAGGTCTTTCTGACCGTTTGGAGGAGATCGCTTCGTTTGATAAGCAAGCACCGTTGCTTTAATCATAACAGGGAGGGAGCAGTTTCAGACAGGTGTGTGTGTGTGTGTGTGTGTGTGTGTGTGTGTGTGTGTGTGTGTGTGTGTGTGTGTGTGTGTGTGTGTGTGTGTGTGTGTGTGTGTGTGTGTGTGTGTGTGTGTGTGTGTGCGTGAGTGTATGCGCGCGCGCGCGTGTGTGTGTGTGTGCGTGCGTGTGTGCATATACTGTATGTGAGTGCATGCGCATGTGCATTGCAGTGTGTCTGTTTTGTTCCTGCATGTGTAGATAAAGCAGACAGGGGAATACCACAGCATTATGTTAGGTGTGTTGTTTGGGGACCTTGGTTGTCCTGGGGGGCAAGTTGTGTCTTTATGTTGTAAAGCGGTCTCCTTTGAATGGCTCTTGTTATGCTTAATCTACTCTCAAAAGCCATAAAGGTGCAGTGGTGGAAAGTAACTAAGTACATTTACTTAAGTACTTACTGGAGTATTTCCAAATTTCATTGTACTTTTACTGCAATGCAATTATTTGAAAACTTTAGTTGGTAATTACTTCAACCCTATATACACATTTTGGCCAATTGAAAATAGCCTATATGCGACACATTTTGAGCTGAGTAGATCGGCTTTTTTCAAAATATTTTTTGTTACATTTGAAAAGTCGAAATGGGACATTCTGCATAATTAATACACTGTACATTGTGATGCCAATGCTTTTGTATACTTTTACTAAAGTACACTTTGATTTTCTGGACTTCTACTAAAACATTTGAGTACTTTTTCCTTGTGTCTTAATTAAGCCATAAAGGTGTGGCGGCTCGTTCCTCCTACAAGTGGGAAAGGTTTACGGGGAAATTATGAAATGCCATATTAATAAAGATCAAACCGCTGGAGTTTATCATTAACCTGGAAAGTCCAGGCGAGATAGCCAAAGACACTTTTCAACTGAACAACACGCGTGTACAATAGATAAGAGGGGCCTGATCAAATATACACCGAAATTCCATCTGGGGAGCGCTGCCTATTGTTCACTGATAAAAATCTCTCGATTTCGCTGAACAGTGCATACGATTACGATTAGCGGTAACCGGCTATTTGATGTGGATTAACAGTGTCACTCAAATTGTAATGATTTTGAATTCATTGTACAAGTACTGAGGTATTATCAACCACCCCTATTTTATACTTTGGCTATTTAAAACAGAATGCCTGTCAACATTAAGGTCACAACACGTCTCATCTTGATGCATGATTGTGATGGCACATTTTTTGAAAAATCTCCAAAGAATATTTTGGAAATCTTTCTTTGAAGAATTTAGGGCGGGGGGGGAAGATTTTGTGTTGTCAGAAAGATCAGACTGCAACTTTCAGTGTTTGCAACTGCATAACATTCTGTGCAGAGTAAAACATCTCTGTGTCAATTTAATTCTGAGAGAGATAGAAATGGAGGAAAACAAATGAAGAAAAAGTGGAATGTCCGCACACGATATAATTCATGGCATGCTCCCCGTTCATTTTATTTCAACCTACAACCCTCCAGGCTTTCTCAAGTTACATGGGAATCCTTAAATAGGTGAGAATGAACTGGGTGTCGTCACTCAATCAATGTCAGTTCAAACTGAAATTTGTCTTGCGAAGTTGCGACCCAGCAGCCATGTATGCAGAACACACATACACACACTTGACATATAGCATAAAGAACAAAACTTTTTTTAATGATATATATGATATTACATAATAGGTAGTTAAACAATTAGTCGACTAGTAATCTAGGCAACTAGTCAACTAGTAAAAATCACTAGAAGTGAAAGCCCTAATAGTGGCACATAAGTTTTACATAAGTAAAAGTATCAACACTGCAATGTAGTACTACTCTGTTACATGTAATACGGGAATTATAAATGTCCTTGAGTAAAAGTACAAACGTATTTGCATCTAAATGTACTTAATACATCGGCTGTATGTGAAAATCCACTCCAGAGCAACAATATAAATACGGACATTCGCCTTTTTCTTGATCACTTTTTGGGTCCAGCACCTTATTTAAAAAAACTGGGATGTGCATATAGTTTTCCTCCTTTTACAAGCGATAGAAATGGACCCACGCCGACCAGCTCAGTTGTTAGGGTTTCAGTGTGTGTGTGTGTGTGTGTGTGTGTGTGTGTGTGTGTGTGTGTGTGTGTGCATGTGCGTGTGCGTGCACGCGTGTGTCGAAGACTTTGCAGGAGACCTGACCGTGTCTTTCCGCTATACCAGAACAATGTTTGCACCTGGCACGCTCCTGCTAGACAGGTGCTGTGCCAGGGTTTTGTCACTCTTCTGTCAGTATTTGCAGAGAGATTAACACTGCATTACTCATACCGCGTACGCATACTGAAGCACAAAAGAAGTGCATATAAAGTTGTGCTATATAGGCCTACAGTTACACACACACACACACGTGCGCACGCGTCGCACACATGTGTGCCAATGCACGCAACACAAATACATCCACACACACACACACACACACACACACACACACACAACTCGTGTCCTCTGGCTGTAGATTGATGCTGTTTTTAATGTGTGTGTTTTTGTGAGGCGACCTGAGGCCTCTCGCAGCCGCTGGTGCTTCTGAGAGGTGTGGCTCCACGCCGGGGAAAGTCCAGGAACACAGACTGGTGAGTGTCCACGGGGCAGACAGTGGTGGGAGAGAAAGCACTCGCATTGATTTAACTTAACCCATTCTGACCTGAGATCAGATTCTACAAATGTCTTCTACATCCTGACAGTTTTCTGAAAAAGCTGTTTCTATGTCAGTCGTTCTAAAATAGCAGACCTATACAAGCCACCGAGTGGCGCGCTACGGGTCTTTCAAAAGTAACTAGTATCTAAAGCTGTAAAATAAATGTAGTGGACTAAGAGTACAATATTTGCATTCGAGATTCAAGTGGAGTCGAAGTAAAAGTATTGGAAGTTGGAAATACTCAAGTAAAGTACAAATAGCTCAAAAGTAAGTAAATGTATACTTGGTTACTTTAGTTTACACCAACCACTGGTACTAGTAGTAGCCTACCACTAGTGGCACTTGAGCCCCGCCCCTCTGCTGGTACACAGAGGAGTCGATCGCCCTAAAAAGGAGACAAAAGACAAAAGTGGAATTAAATAATTATATTACTACCTTGTTCTTCTGACCAAGCAATTGGTTGAAATAGGCTCTCCGGCCGTGCTGAAATGGACATGATTGACAGCACACCGTTAATTTGAGAATGGACTGCTAATCACATTCACATTAGAAATATCATCAGCTGTGCTGATTAGAAATTAGACAGTGCAGAGTTTTGCCAGAGCAGCAGCGTTATTTGGCTTATAGGAATGGAGCAAAAAGGGGCAGGTACTACGCTCCTGTATTTTAACATCATGTTGGTATATTTTCTGAGGTTGTACTTACAGTATTAACCCATTTTGGGCGGGAACCCCTTTTGGTGTTAGCATCATGTTATGCTTTAGCTATTGAAAAATAGCAGATCTACAAGCTCATAGCGCGCCACCGAGTGGCGCGCTACGAGCTTGTAGGTCTGCTATTTTTGAAAAACCAAAGAACGACTGACACATAGAAACAGCTTTTTCAGAAAAACCGTCAGGATGTAAAATATTTTTTTTACAAAATGGGTTAAAAGGTTATAGGAACCAATGCTTAACACCGCTGGTTACAGGGCCTTGCTATATAAGAAGGGCTTCTCCCTTCTCCCTCCCTCCACTGTTCATCTATCAGATCTCCCCTGGAAGAGGGATTGCACCTTGTTGCTCGGACACACGCTGAACAAACAAGAGAAAGGATCGACTCCTAATCAGACAATAACCCTAAACTTGGCACACTCGCTGCTGCTCTACCCTCGCAGGACAAAGCCCCCCATTTATACAAACTCCACACACATTTATAACTGTCATTCCAGTAAAGCCGCGCCGGGCCAAATTGTTGTTGATAATTGAGCCGCGGTATAACAGAGGAGGCGTGCGGCCGTGCAGCAGGTGCGTGGTTAATCAGTCACGGGGGACCGGGCGGGGAGGGAGGGAGGGAGGGAGAGGCCATGCAGCGACTGTATCACTGAAAAGGCCGAGCAGAACGAGCTTGGCTTTTTTTATTATTACTCCCGGCTCGGTGCTCCATGGCGCGCGGGGGGGGGGGGGGGTAGCTGCTAAACGCTGCGCGCATGGGGTCTGGGGGACGACGACGACGACTCTATTGGAGCGATGCGCCGCTGTTAGGATCAGACGAGGGGTTAGGGGGGGGGGGGGGGGGGGGGGGGTGAGGGGTCACCGGGGGTAAGCAGGGTCCCCGATAATAATAATACGCACGCTGGGATGCAGCGGAATGGTCGCAGGTGCTCCACGTGATCAACTATTAATCTCCCCTTTATGACGGAGGAGAGAGACTAGAGCCTCTGAGGGGGGAAAAAAAAAGCTGAATGAGAACCCCCCATAAGCCCCCCCCCCCCCCCCCCCCCCTGCAATTATGTCTAAACCACAGTGACTGTGGAGTACCCGGAGCATGAATCATATACGTCTCTCATTTGCATAATGCGTGGCACCACATCATGTGTTTGCTTACTGCCGGGGTGTGTATTATAGCTACTCATAACGTGGAATAATAGATGACGTGTTGAATGACAATTTAATGTTTATTTGTTTTTCTATTTGTCCGTAGGAAAACTGTGCTGCTGCTGCAGGCTCCGTCATGTCCCAATCATCATGGATTATAGATCCCATTCCATCAGACATCACATCCAAGTCCTCTGGTTCTCGCCACCGCTCCAGTGACGGTACTATTATTATTATTATTATTATTATATCCTTTCAGTTCAACCCCCAGCTCACACTATGATTCTTTACTCGTTGCTTTTTTCCCTGGACCTTTATGATTGCTCTTCTGTGTGTGTGTGTGTCGCGTTCCAAGAAATTGAAGCTTGTCCCTCTTGAGCTCTTATAGCAACACAACACTTAATCAATACAAGAGCCTGTCCCGAGCATTAGGAGTCCTGAGCCGGTAAAAGCCCACTGTCAGCTCTGGTTTATTAGGAGCCATTGTCTCCTCACTGTCAGCGCGGTGTTTGGCGTTCCCCTGCCTCCGGTACACTTAAGCCACGCTAATCCTCACCAGGGCCGGCTGGGTTATAGCGGTATCACCTTCACCTGTGTGGCCCTGGCGTGGTCTTGTGTACATTCATGAGTGATGCTTCAAAGGCAGAGTCTAACAGTACAGAGAAATCTGGCAGCACAGGGAAAAGGTCAGAATGTGTTTTCACCACGTGGAAATGGAGAGCCTAATAACTTTCTCCTTCCCCCTATTTTTTTCCTCTCTTTTTGTCCTACCATCATTTTACTGCGTCTGTCAGCCGAGCATCACGCTTTGTTTCATGGCTAGCCGCGCAAGTCGTCTGTCCAGTCGCGGTAATTGCGACGCGGGGCTAATGGTCCGTGTTGTGCCGTGCTTCAGTGATGGCACCGTTACAAATGTGCGCGTCGTTGTCAGTGATTGATTAGCCATGTCTGAGGGACACACTGCGGCCAGCCATTAAAACCAAGGGCACAGTGACATCTTCTTAGTTCTCTGCAGTGGTGGAAAAAGTACTCGTACTTTCTTACTTAAGTAAAAGTATCAATACTGCAATATAGAAATACTACAAGTTTACTAGTAAAAGTCCGGAATTAAAAATTTACTTGAGTAAAAGTGCTAAAGTATTGGCATCAAAATGTACTTAAAGTACCAAAAGTAAAACAGCCACGTAGGTCACTAAACCTAACCTCAGTCTTAACCAGCCACGTAGGTCACTAAACCTAACCTCAGTCTTAACCAGCCACGTAGGTCACTAAACCTAACCTCAGTCTTAACCAGCCACGTAGGTCACTAAACCTAACCTCAGTCTTAACCGGCCACGTAGGTCACTAAACCTAACCTCAGTCTTAACCAGCCACGTAGGTCACTAAACCTAACCTCAGTCTTAACCAGCCACATAGGTCACTAAACCTAACCTCAGTCTTAACCAGCCACATAGGTCACTAAACCTAACCTCAGTCTTAACCGGCCACGTAGGTCACTAAACCTAACCTCAGTCTTAATCAGCCACTAGGTCACTAAACCTAACCTCAGTCTTAACCAGCCACGTAGGTCACTAAACCTAACCTCAGTCTTAACCAGCCACTAGGTCACTAAACCTAACCTCAGTCTTAACCAGCCACGTAGGTCACTAAACCTAACCTCAGTCTTAACCAGCCACGTAGGTCACTAAACCTAACCTCAGTCTTAACCAGCCACGTAGGTCACTAAACCTAACCTCAGTCTTAACCAGCCACTAGGTCACTAAACCTAACCTCAGTCTTAACCAGCCACGTAGGTCACTAAACCTAACCTCAGTCTTAACCAGCCACGTAGGTCACTAAACCTAACCTCAGTCTTAACCAGCCACGTAGGTCACTAAACCTAACCTCAGTCTTAACCGGCCACGTAGGTCACTAAACCTAACCTCAGTCTTAACCAGCCACGTAGGTCACTAAACCTAACCTCAGTCTTAACCAGCCACGTAGGTCACTAAACCTAACCTCAGTCTTAACCAGCCACGTAGGTCACTAAACCTAACCTCAGTCTTAACCGGCCACGTAGGTCGGACTAACGGGATGTCGGACTTATGGGCAGTCCACAGGTTATAAAACAGCCTTTTGTTTGTTACGTGAACACAATCCTCCTGACAAGTATACAAAAAAAGAAGACAAGGAGAGAAAAAAAAGATGTCACTCGCTGATTCTTGGCTTGCGTGCGGCTTTGGCCACAATGACCCCCTTTGGAGGCCAAAGGCATGGTCAGGAGGGGGGAGAGGGTCATCAGCGGGGCGGTGAGAGGTCAGGTCCTAGGTCAGCGAGCCATGCAGTGTGTGGCACCGTGCACGGCTTTGTGTGGGATAGGTGAGATCGGGAACCATGGAGGCTCAGCCTCTCAATAGAGACTAGAGCCCCCGAGTAGTTGACGGAACGACCCTTTATTTTATATGACAATAATGATAGTATTAAGAAAACAGGGTAGTGTGACAGAGCGGATCATGTCTCTCTTTGAATGTGCACGACGAAGGATTCATCAGCTATACTGTTTTGTTTTGCAGGATATTGTAGATCATGAAGGCAAAATATATATTGTATAAAAATGACCAATTACTAAATATCCTTTTCCTTTTTTCTTGTATCTTATCTTATCTGAATTGTCCGCCCTGTGTGTGTGTGTATGTGCTCCAAACAGTTGATTTATGCGCCAAGACATATACTGCCAAGATTCTCCTGATCTCCAAACAACAACATGCACGTCAAATTTCAATGTTTAAAATTCAAACCCGAAGATTTTGTGCTGCGTGGTTGAGACTCACGACTCACTTTGTCCCAGGCGTCGTCAGGAATTCATAGGTAGCATAATCACCCCCCTCCCCCCCCTCACTACTTCACTCCCCGGTCGGTCACTCCACATGTACCCCGCCGGTGTTTAGCATTCAGCTGCTATACTGAAGACGTTTGCAGCCAAAATGAATGTTTAGCGATGTGCTGTCGTGGGGGCCACAAAGAAGAGCTAATCTGGACTGACCCTGGGCGGATTGTTCCCGGCAAGGTTCATGGGGGAAACTGCGGGACAGATTATAGGCCTCAGAAAGACAGAGAGACAGTGGAGCAGAAGATTAGTCATGTTCCTAGCAAAGATCCCCCCCCCCCCCCCCCCCACACACACACACTCCCTGAGGACCACACACTGACAATGTAGATGTGTCACCGGCGTTGTCCCTAATATAAAACATTGTCACTGTGGGCTCTGTTGGACATTGTCTCTGAAAATCCTCCAGAACCTTCTCCTCCTCGTCTCCCCTCCTCGACCCCCCCCCCCCCCCCTTAACCAAACTGGACTTGCGGGCCCGTTGATTGGCACTTGTCAAGGGGCTGATAGAGAGAGGCTGACGCGTTGGGAACGGCTCCGATAAAGGGGGCGACCCTGAAAGGAAAATCCCCTCGCCATGAATAATAATCTGGGAAGGATTTTCTTTTCTTTTTTCTTTCTCTCTCTCTCTCTCTCTCTCTCTCTCTGTTGCGCCATTCTTCCAACAGATAGAGGAGTGGAAGGCTCTGTATGGGTGGCATCAGTGAATGGCCAACCGCACACTGATTGTCATCCCTTTTTCAAACACACAAAGAAAGAGATACAAGTCCGACCTTCTTGCCTTTTTCCTGGTACTCTGTATGTTTATACGAAGGGTGTGTTGTATGGGGCAGCCTGTGTGTGTGTGTGTGTGTGTGTGTGTGTGTGTGTGTGTGTGTGTGTGTGTGTGTGTGTGTGTGTGTGTGTGTGTGTGTGTGTGTGTATGTGTGTGTGTGTGTGTGTGTGTGTGTGTGTGCGTGTGTGTGTGTGCATGCATTTGTGTGCGTGCGCACGTGCGCGCGTGTGTGTTGGGGTGGGGTGCACGCTCATTGTCTTCGGTGGCCTTTCTGAGATCAACGGAGGGATTTGACTCGGCCGCTTGCTGCCAAATCCGGCTATCTGCTGCGCTCAGATACTGCCGTTGGTATGGTAACCTCCTAACTCTCTGTGTGTGTGTGTGTGTGTGTGTGTGTGTGTGTGTGTGTGTGTGTGTGTGTGTGTGTGTGTGTGTGTGTGTGTGTGTGTGTGTGTTTTAGATGTGCTCCTTGTTTCCAGCTTGAACTGACCAGTAATCACTGGCGTCCATTCACGGATTAGAGGTTGGAGGTTAGAGGAGAGGAAAGGACATTATCGGCAGGATGGAACCCTGAATTAATTTTGTCAGGCATTGCTTTTTACACCCAGTGTGTCTTAATTCTTTTAAGAAATTGCCTGCAGTCGACGTCATTCATGCCTTTCTTTTCACTCATACAAATGTTTGTTTGGACACACGTCATACACTAAAGTACGTTTACTCAAGTTCTGTACAATTTTGAGGTATTTGTACTTGAATACTGAATATTTCACATTTCCAGTTCAAAACATTTTTTGTTCTACTCCAGTACATCTCAGAGGCAAATATTGCACTTTTACTAAACTACTCACTCTGCAACACAACTTTATACAATATGCAGTATATATGCCAGGGGGGCCCTGCTTCATCTCTCTCTCAGCTTTAGGGGTCCTTGGTTTAACTGTAATCGAAGGCCGCTGAAGGCGCCAGAGATTGATAACCCCCTCAAACCTGCCTCTATATGGAATAAATGAATGACATTGGAGACAGACCGGCGCGGGGGATTGTGTGATTGTGTGCAGTGTGGTGGAAGACAGACATGTCAAATGAGACATGGCTCTATCAGTCTGGGCTGCTGACCGCTCGGCTCCGCCATGACAAACGACCACAAACAAATACGATGTTTTTTTTAATAACGGATGGATCCTGCACCCCGTCATCATCACTCCACTGGTCAAGCTTTGTCTCTCTCTTTCTCTCTCTCTCCCTGTCTCTCTCTCTCTCTCTGATGAATGGAGCCGATCTCCAAAAAACGCACGGCAGCACGCAGTTATCGCCCGTGCACCAAAACAAGTACACTCGGAAAGAATGGACTGCAAGAAACTCTCCCAATAGAAAGTGTTTCAAGAGACAATCTGAGACCTTTTCCTCCTCGCGTCGCGTCTCAAGCCTCCATTGATGGGCGCTCTTTGTTTCTGGGGCTTCCACAAGCGAGAAGTGCATTTACTTGCATTATATGGACCTTTCATTCAGACATAATGGGACCCTTAATTGGCCCGAGCGCTGACAAAAATCGACTGCCTGTTTAGGTTTCAGAGGGAGTGTCTGTCCCCTTCTTATAGTGCAATTCTGAATAGACTGAAGGGAGATGTGACTGTGTGGCACATAGGGGAAGAATGTGGTGAGAACTTGTGTTTATGAAAGAAACTGGAAAAGGTCTTGTGCATTTTCTTATGCGTCTAGTTCTCTTGCGGAAGGCCATTTGGGTAGACCATGCGATCTCTTTTTAGCAGTGAGTCCCTTTGTGCCTGTGTTGAATGCGTATGTTTTAAATGTGGGCCCCACTATGCAGTGATGTTAAGTTCTGTATCCAGAAATTCATGTGATATAATTTGAAATATGGGCCTATACAGTACTGGCTGACGGACTGAATGACAGGAGATGTTTTTCTTTCCTGTGTTCCCTTCTGTCCCAGCCTGGAGTTTAACTCAGGGGGGAGGGCACCAATTAGTACTTTTGTACTGATATCAAGTATCAGTACAAAAGTATTTGTGTCAAACTGTACTTTAAGTGCCAAAATTA
>NC_139714.1:22741897-22851897 GCF_964188405.1 Protomyctophum parallelum | reverse complement strand
CTGACCTGGGCCGTACCATTAGTGAAGGGGGAAACAGTAAGGCCTTTTGAAAATTGAAGGCCAATGTCCAATAAAGCATGTCGACAGTCCAGTTCAGTCAGGCAGCAGTAATGTGGTGCCGAATTGTGTGTTTGGTGTGTCCATATACCACTCCTGGTAACTCAGATTTATGGAGTCACCCCCCCCATCTCAGTTGTTGTGGCAGAAAGAAGACTCCGCTTTGCTGGACACTGCCACAGAGCAAAAGACCAGGTCATTTCGGATATTCTTCTGTGGAGACTACCATGCCCATCAAGAGGAACAAGACCTCTCACATTTCCAGATGTTCTGAGTAGGGACACAGGACTGACTGTGAATGAACTTGGTGTGGCAATGAGCAACAGAGACCAGTGGAAGCAGATTGTGTCGCAGATCTCGAGGGCACTCGAAGGATGGCCTTTAGGGCAGCGGTGGCCGAACGGTTTGCGGAGCGGTCTTGATATCGGAAGGTCGCTAGTTTGTATCCCCGGACCGGCACGTTAAAATTACCACCGCTGAAGTGCCCTTGAACTAGGCATTTAACCCCTACCATGAAATGTTCTATGAGCAGGGCCTGGCTGTAAACAAGTTCTTGAGCTTAGTCCAGTTACCTCTTTCTTTCTTTCTTTCTTTCTTACCACGCTGGTAGGCTAGGAATGTAGGATCTAAGGAAGTGCTTCCAGAAGTGATCTGCAAGCAGCCGAGAGTGCCTCCATCTCCATCTGCCAAGCAGCTCTGACCGGGGGTATACTTGTGCCAGGGATGCATCAGGCCGCCCCATGAGCAAGAGTTCTGTGTAGCTCCGGAAATAAAGCGAATAGTTGACTGCTGCTTAGCAATGGCTTATCCTCCCTGAGATGCTGCAAGTCGGCATGGGAAACACTTCTGCTGCGCTTGCTGTAGGATGATGTTCTCCGTCTCTCTGTAGTCATCTGCAGTGACTGGTGTGTTTGCCGCCCCGTGTAGGGACATGGGGCAATATTTCTGTACAGTTAGCTTGGAGCCTGCTGCCTGGGCCTGTTCGCTAGTTTACGTGGTCTCCGTATTAAGGATTGTGGAAGGCTGAGCTGAGTATTTCGGGCCTTTCCACTGCTCCTTCGCTTTAGGCTATTTGTTTGCCATGCTATCGAACCGAGTGTTGTCCTCTTGCACCTTGATCTCGTACTCTAACCAATCGGCCAGGTCAAGGAGAGTAGGGATGGGCACTCTGTGGGGGTGTATGAACCTGCAAAAGTTTGAGCGCAAGTCATGGGGTATAGTTTGCGGAGCAATCTGGATACATGTGAGCCACTCTCGAGCTCGACTTTGCCCTTCCGCCCCAGTTGATCTACGTAACATGCTGACCAGGGACCTCACACATATAGGGCAAACATCTTGAAGGCCTTCGCGTCACCGCTGACCACGCTGGGGCCATCCATCAGCTCTGCTATACACTGTAAAGCCAATTGGTGTGGCTGTCCGTATTGCTGATCGAGGGAAGCTAATGTGTCAGTGAATGGGTGCCTTGAGTGGCTATAGGAGTGAAATCAGTAGGGCTTATTCTGATTTAAGATGATCAACTAAGATTTGATACTTGAATCTCTCAGAGGCATCATGAGGGAGGAGATTTTTGTTGTGAGAACTCCCTTGGGTTATGGTGAGCCATGTCTGGAATCGTGGGCGTTGGTCCCCTGTATGTCCGCTGCTGACCACCTACTGTGCTCGGTGTTCGGTGCTGGGAGTGACGGTTCTGAGGGGTGGAGCCACACCTAGATTGACGGCGCTCATGGTTGCAATCACGCCTAGAGAGACTGCGCTCAGGGGAGAAGCCACGTCTAGAGTGACTGCGATCGGGGCTGAAATCACGCCTAGAGTGACTGCGATCGGGGCTGAAATCACGCCTAGAGTGACTACACTTGGGAGTGAAGTCGTGCCTAGAGTGGCGGCGCTCTGGGTAGTCACGTGACGTCTACCGTATGGATCACCACGCTCGGCTGAGCGATACCTCTCTAAAGCATAGTCTTCATATGCAGAGTGACGCCTCTCGGATCCGTAGTCTTCATCATACACGCACACTGGGTTCTTCTGGTGTTGCCTTGGACATAATGAATCCGTAGAGAGCAACAGATCCGGCTCGAAGGACCATGAAACAAAGTGTTGACTGTTTGTCACACTAAACTACTTGCCGGAACCCAATTGTTACCCTCTACAGGTTTTCCATTTAAAGTTATTTTAATTGGTAAGCAGTAGGTGTGGTTCCTATCAACATAAAACACAAAACATAGTGTACATGTTAATCCCATAGTTAGGATTCTTAAATTACCTGAAACATCACACAAAATATACATCAATATCCATATTGTCTAAACAAATCAATTCTACCAAAATATGTCGGTACAAAATATGTATCATGCAAAAACTATAATTAAAGTCACCAGACTGCAGAATTCAGCAACTTACTTTAGATGCACGCACACCGAGCAAAGACTGCATACTGAGGTTACAAAACAAAAACTGCACTGAAAGTGCTCTGCTGTACTGGGCAGCAGGTGAAACTAGTAATGTCAATTGGCACTAATTAGGTGGCCTGTACCATTTAGAAAGGGGAGAAAATAGGCTGACCTGGTCCGTACCATTAGTGAAGGGGGAAACAGTAAGGCCTTTTGAACTCTGTCTGTGTGTGTGTGTGTGTGTGTGTGTGTGTGTGTGTGTGTGTGTGTGTGTGTGTGTGTGTGTGTGTGTGTGTGTGTGTGTGTGTGTGTGTGTGTGCGCGTGTGCGCATGCGCGTGCGTACTGTGCAGAGAGAGTAAAGTGATCGGGCGTAGGTGTGCCTGTGCCTCAGGGGGAAGCGTGTGTGTGCTTGCGTGCGTGCGTGTGTGTGTGTTGAGGCTGATGGCGTGCAGCCAGTCAGGAGTGTGGCGGACCCTCTGCGTGTGTCTTTGTTTGTTTTCCTACTGGAGAGGAGTTCTTTTTTTTTCTCCCCCTCGGGTCCTTCTTGGAGAAAGTGAGAGGGAGGAGTCGTGTGTCCCCAAAGAGGAACAATAACCCCTGTAGGAGAACGCTGCCAAATTCTGCCCCCCCCTCCCCCCCACTCCTCACCACCCCACGTAAAGTAAAGTAAAGTAATGTAAAGTAAATTAGTAATTAGTCATTTAGACCTGAGAACAGATTCCACAAAATGTCTTAATATAAATCATGTTTCTAAGGACCCCAAAAAGTATATGTAATTGGCCGCCGACCCCCATCTGAAAATATGTTGTTCCAGGGACGACCCCCCCCTTCCCTATAGATCTGAGGTATTTGTACTTTCCCTGGAGTATTTCCAATTTCCAATACTTACTTCTCCTCCTAGGTACTGTACATTTTGATACCAATGCTTTGTACCTGTACATTTTCAATAGTATTTCTACGTTTCAGTAGGCCTATTGATACTTTTACTTAAGTAAAAAAATAAATCCACCACTGCCCGTCCAGTGTTCACCCGTCTCTCTCTCTCTCTAACCCCCCCTCCCCTCTCCTTACTTTTTAGACATACCCAAAAGAGCTGAGATTACAGTATATATTGCCAAATTCTGCCCCTAAAATGATTTTAGATCTTTCAAATAATTATGCTCGAATACCATATTTGATTCAGATTTATATTTACAATATCTGGGTGTCATCATAGCAGCAACAGCAGTACGAGTGAAATGCAGGGTAGGCAAGAGTAAAGTTAAGAATAGAATTAGCCAATAAGAATAATAATCAAGGAGGTAGTCAACGAGATACTCTATGGAGATCGGAGAATGTTACCTTCTCTCTTAAGGCGTTGATGACATCAGGGTAAAGCATATATACAGGAGGATTTGTGGACGTATCGATATTATTTGGAGATCCGCTGATCCGCCTGACTTCCCATTTGCCACATCAATTTGCCACATCAATCACGCTCTCTCTCTCACACTCACAAACTCACTCACTCACTCAATGACAAACTAACTCACTCTCACACTCACAAACTCACTCACTCACTCAATGACAAACTAACTCACTCACTCGCTCGCTCGCTCACTCACTCACTCACTCAGAGATTTGAATTTGATGTGAATGTATTGATAGATGTATTGGTCACTGTCTATTCAGTAGTTATAATATTATAATGATGAATTATTAAAGTTATTTGGCAACTACATTTCTGTGCGAAGAAAAGCAGGGTCAGCGGAGTCCCCCGGAGTTAGTGTCGAAGTGTCCTTGAGCAAGACTCTGAACCCCTAATTGCTCCCGGTGTGCAGGTTGGTGCCTTGCATGGTTTCCATCGGTGTATGAATATGTGTGTGAACGGGTGAATGTAATGCACGATCTATGTAAAGCGCCTTGGATATAGGTGCTATATAAATGCACCATTTACCATTTACCATGGCAACAATGAATTCCGTATTCATATTAAAACAGCCCTTTCATTGATCATTTTGGTTGATAATTGGTTTTGAGTGCCTCAAACTCAATGATACACATTTTTATTAACAAGTTAACATACATATAACATGTGTGGGCATCTATAGTACCTCCTAATGGCCAACTGTTAAACTGCCTGCTGTTAGGTGCTCTCGCAAGCCGTTTATCAGATAACATTAAGATCTTTACCTTTGATATGTAGCTCTTCTAAATGCCCAACAATACCCAATTCAACACCATTGTGAAATGATTCGCTAGACCTGGCTGCTTATTCAACTTTTGTGTTGAAATCTCCCTGCATTCTTGTTAAACTGCGATTTACATTCCATGGCTTCGCTCAGCCTCACAGTAGCCCGCTGCACGAATTACATTCACACTCTGGATTTGACTGTGTCGAGATTTACAGGGTCATCACGTTCTTTTTATTTTAAGAACTTTAACCCAAAACAAACCTATTTAACCCATCTCGGGACAGTTGGTCTTACAACACCAAAGCTTGAGGGGCTGTTTGAGAGTGCCATGTTTATCTGCGGGTGTGAATGTAATTGCTCCAAATCCAGGTTCTTAATCACATATTTCGGGGCCTTATATGTGGGGCACATTGCGCTCTAACATTCTCTTGCTGGGGGAAAGGGGGTCACGTCCTCTCCACAGCTGAATGTGACCTTTGTTAGAGGAATTATGGGACACTTTTATATATGTGATGATGAGCAGAAACAAAAGTCTGGGATTAAGCGGGAACGAGAGCAACAAACAAGTGAACACATAATTAAAAAAAACACACACACACACAATGGACCTCTGTGTGTGTGTCTATACATATATACCGTATATCTTAACACACTGACTGTAACATTGTTTATGTATAGCATTTGAGTGCATTATAGAAGACAACTAGAGGGAAAAATACATAATTTACTTGCATCTCAACATGCAATACAATTATGTATTCCAAAATATATTTTTTTTAATCTTTAATCTTCTGTTAACCCATTTAGACAAAATGTCTTCTAAATTCTGACAGTTTTCTGAAATACCTCATGTTTCTGTATCAGTGGTACTCAATATTTCATGTCAAGGACCCCAAAAATATATATGTAATTGGCCGCCGACATTTGCACCACATTTTCACAACTTGACCTGCAAGCTCGTATGAGCTTGTAGATCTGCTATTTTTCAATAGCTAAAGTATAACATAATGCTTAAAACACCAAAAGGGGGGTTCCCGCCACCCAAAATGGATTAAAATAGAAATCACACACAGATGAATGACGACGGTCGACACACGACACAACCGTCAGCCGCGTGATGGGGAGACATGGAGAGTGATGTCCAAAGTGAGCGCTAAATGAGTCGTGACTCGAGGCTGTTGTCTGCGGCATGCTGTCTGCGGGGCTGGTGGTGCGCGTAAAGCCAACGGTTTTACTCCAAAAAAAACATGCATGGGAAAACAAACGCCGGTGAAAAGCGTGAACCTCTTCCCTATACTCATCATCATCATCATCATCATCACCATCACAGCCCCATTCTTCTGCCACTGAAAATCACCTCTGTCTCATTACAGATTAGGGGCTTCGGGGCAGGAGTGACTCCCCCCCCCCCCTTTTCTTGTCGCCCTTTCTCCACACACAGACACACAGACACACACACACACACACACACACACACACACACACACACACACACACACACGGCCCTCTCTCTTGATTAACATTTTCTGCTAGGCTTCACACCAAAAGGCACAACCTGTGCGCTTTAAAGGCAGAGTGAAAAAGAAAGAAAGGAGGAGAAAAAAAGGAAAAAAAACATCTAGCGCTGGAGTGGAATCAGATAAGGCTATCAGGGCCCAGGAGGCTTTAGTGCCATGGTGGCTTTGTCCTAACGTCTCCACCCCGCCTCTGCTTCCTCCCTCAATCTTTCACTCCACTGCACCTTTTGTCCACGCTGTGTTCCCCGCCGGAGTGGGCCAACAGACCCCCCGATCTTCCACAGCACCGCTGCTTCCAAGGCCCTTTAGTGTGTGTGTGTGTGTGTGTGTGTGTGTGTGTGTGTGTGTGTGTGTGTGTGTGTGTGTGTGTGTGTGTGTGTGTGTGTGTGTGTGCGTGTGCGTGTGCGTGTGCGTGCGTCTACGTGCCTGCAGCTGGCAAAGTTGGAGTCAAAGTGCAGAGCTGTGGGCAGCGCAAGGTGTGACAGTGCAGATATTGCCTGATTTATGCTTCCGCGTACATTTTTGTCACGGAAGTATATACATTAGGCTATAACTGTGGGAAAGTGGGAAAAGCATCAGGAACCATCTGAGTGGCATGATTGGGGACCTCAGCCTGTGTGCTGTTTGTAAAGAGACTAGGGAATCCATTTACTCTGTCACACACAAGCTGCCGATTCACTTCAGCGGATTGATCAGTGCACTGATCCGGGCCGTGTGCGACTCTGTGTGGGTGTATGTGTGTCTATTAAAGAGGGGGGTTTGGGGCGGGGGTAAATCCCTTGCCCGGGCGTTGCTCGGGGAGCGGCTGTGTGTGACTTCAGATCCCAGCGCTGCCCCTCTCATCAGCACGGGTATTTGCAAACAGATGTACGACGCCGGCCCCGTATAGGTTTTTGATCAATCAAGCCTTAACAAGTCAAGTTGACTAGATGCGAATGTAACGCTTTGCATGTGAAAGGGCGAGGCCGTGGAAAGGCCTGGTTTTGATTAGGCCTAAGCAGATAAATGGCGGATTGAGACGGCCCCCTGCCATTGGGGAGCAACCCCAGAGGTTCAGGGGTTTAAGACCAGACTGATATCAACTCTGTTGCTTCTCTTTCTTCTCCCACCCAATGAATAGATCCATTATTCTGTGGACTCATTCTCGTCTCCTGAATTGAAGTGGCAGCAGCTTAAGTTGCCCCCGTTTTCAGCCTCCTTTAGTCTCTCTTCCCTCCCAAATTTGGTTACTGAAATGGTCATGAATTTGGTTAGATATCAAAGTCAATGGGTTATTGTTGCTTGCTCGTCGACTCGTTGACCAACCCAGATGTCGTCCCCCCCTCCCTACTGTTGACTCAATTTGAGTGAGTTTCTAGTGAGTGTCGAGCAAGCTACCTTTCTGCTCAGTCATATAGTGTACTAATATCTGCTTATAGTCGACGACTTCTGAGAGAGTGATATGATATGTGGTCTCATTCATAACCTGACCTCTCCAGTGAATGTTTCTCACCTTTCTCCCTGTATCGGGACAAAGGAGCCAACAGGCCAAATGCCACTCCTGCCCCCATAGTGCACTGCATGGCCAACTGGAAACCCCAGTGAACTGTGGCACACATTGTCCCCTCTCATTGACCACTGAACCACCGGAGGAGATAAATCTCACTCAATTAAAATCTGCACACACGCACGCATTCACGCATGTCGCACACGCACACACACACACACACACACACACACACACACACACACACACCCACACACACACACACACACACACACACACAGCCTGAGATGTTATGCAAGAGCTGGCTATCGTGTATAATAGCATACCAAAATGTATTGTAAACGCGTTGACATGACATCGAGCCTAATTATTTCATTCATCATTTATTTCCCAGAATTAGAGCTGTGTGTGTGAGATGTGTGTTGGGAGGGACTCCAGGGGGTTGTGTGAGATGTGTGTACAGATCCTCGAGGTTTATTGTTTTGACCCTGTCCCGTCTTCTCTTCTGTTCCGTTCTCTGCTTTTACAGTCGACTTCTTGGCAAAGTATTGCATCTTCAGTCAGGAGAAGCTGGCGGAGTACAAAAGGGCTTTTGAAGCAGTAAGTGAAAGAAAGGGGATTTAAATCCCTTCTGTTCTCTCTCTCTCTCTCTCTCTCTCTCTCTCTCTCTCTCTCTCTCTCTCTCTCTCAGTCACACATAATTGTACAGGTTATTTGTGCCCTCTCACATATACTGTATGTCACTGGGGTAGAGATTCACTCTCGATCATCACGTTGATAACTATAGAACGTTCACAATTTGGGGGGAAATTGAGGCAAGTGTGGTTTGCGTGTGGCCTTGGGGGTCCAAGGTATCCGTCCTCGGGGAATGACAGTATGTGTACAGTACAGTATGATGATGATGATGTACTATTGATGATGACCCACATGACGTCACAAAGGGGCGGACTAATATATAGGCACACTTTTTGGGGTCACTCTATATAACGTCGGGCAATTAGCCCTTCGCTAAATCCCTCCCCAACCCGTCCTTGACCAATAGGCACATTAGCAGCAAGGAGACAGGGCAAGCTGTCTTTCTCACCCATTGAGATACATGTTAAATAACAGGATTTCTCCATATTTCAGTAGCAAGAGCATTAACATATCTTCTAAATCTAGTCAACCAGGCCTGCAGTAGGATATATGCACTGGACAAATAAATGTGCATGACATTATTTAAATGAACTAGAAATACGAGGAAATGACAGAGGGAGAAACAGTATCCAACGTCCTACGTATGTTTTGGACACATCGACTTATTTGTGTATTCCACAGGTCAAATTATAGCCTTCATTATTTTAGGGGATAAACAATTACCTCAAGAACATATTTGCAATTAGTGTAATATCACTTGTTTGCCGATATCTCATGACTAGTTGAAACTGTTTTTTCGTAGTTATTGCACTATGACTTTGTAAGGCAGTTGACAGTACGATGACGATGTATGATTAGGCAAGTAACGATATATCGTATATCGATATATCGATATTAATCCCGATGATATGAATCGATTTAATAAAATAAAATAAAATCTTTTTTCTTTTTTGTAGGGGCTAGGGAGTTAGGGTGTGTGTGATATGAAATGTGAGCTTCAATCATATTCCATCATATTCAAGTACTTTTGGAGAGAAATGAGACTGGGTCACTTTCAGTATAGTAGAGCACTGTATAGAGGGGAGCTGTGTGTGTCTGTGACACAGGTGCCCAGGTGATGGTCGTTGATGCTCATTAATACATCAAGGAAGGCAATTATGTTGCTGGGGTCCCCAGCTAAATGATAGTTTAGGAACCAAATGGACCCTTATGGGTGTACACTCTCAGAGTTAAATTAACATTGATTTTAAAATACACATTGGGGTCCTAGAGGTAGAAATGCCATTAATTGGGGGTCCTTGAAATTAAATGGTTGAGAATCAATGCTATAGAGCCGTAAAAAGCTTCTCTTATGGAGGTCCCTGTCAAATGGGGGTCCGCGGGCTAATAAATGTCGATTTGGGGGGTCCTAAGTCCTTGACATGAAAAAGTTTGAGAATCAATGCCTTAGGGGCAACATCTGGTTGTAAAGTAATAATGATGATGTTGATTGATGGTGATGATGACAGTGATGCTGATGTCGGTGCTCTGGTGTTGCAGGTGGACTCGGACGGGGATGGTTATATCTCCTGCTTCCAGCTTCTACTGGCTCTGAAAGACCTCATCCCCCCTGAGCTGTTGTCTGCTGACGAGGAGATCTACATTTACAGGGTGGCTGGACTCTCTCTCTCTGTCTCTCCTCCCCCCCCCCCCCCCACACACAGTATAATCTACACAGCTGATACTCTGATTTTACCTTTACAGATACTGGAGATGGTGGATTTCAGGGTGACAGATGGACTCACGGACGTGCGGCTCTTCGCTGTGATCGCGAGCCTGGCCCAGAAAATAGCCACCATGGAGTAAGTCCCCCCCCCCCCCCCCCCCCCCGGGTCACACAAACCCATGTCCTTATTTCACAATGAAGCAGGAAGAGGTGTCATTGACCTCCCATAAATAAGAATAAGTGGGTGTGCGTGTGTGTGTGCGTGCGTGTGTGCGTGTGCGTGCGTGCGTGCGTGTGTGCGTGTGTGCGAGGACGGGCGGGCGCTGGGTGGGAGGGACGTTGTTCGCGGGAGCGTGCTGTTGCGTGTCTCGCGTGTGACCTTAAGTTCAGTACGAGTGTACGAGCGTAGTATATCGACGAGCTTGTGATGTGCAAGAGTATGTTTCAGGGCGTGTGTGTGTGTGTGTGTGTGTGTGTGTGTGTGTGTGTGTGTGTGTGTGTGTGTGTGTGTGTGTGTGTGTGTCTGTGGGGGGGGTGGGGCTGCATGGATTGCATCTGTGCACATACATATATCACGACCACGCACAAAGTTCATGTTTGTTATGACTGAACTAAAGACCCCCTTTTGACCGTGTTGTCGACCCCTAGCCCGAGTCAGAAGAAGACCATCACCCTGATTAAAGTCTGGGGGCTCTTCTGTTCGGACGTCCCTCCACCCTGTGACACTATTATATCCCATATGCTGTGGATTCCCACACACAGCGCTCCTCATCTCTGGCATAGCTGGGTGGGTTTTTTTATGGCCCGACTTATACAGACCAGTGTTGTTTTTGACAGCTTTGGATTTGATTTAGTTTTAGTCATATAGGCCCTATGATCATGCGCCTTACTATTTATTTAATTAAAATAGTTCAACTATAGCCGATCTACACATCGACACGTTGTGCGCTTGTAGATCAGCTGTTTGAACTGGTTTAAAAGGTTTTTTCAAAAAATGTGTCGACTTCTGGCGGGCCTTGATGGCGTCGTAATGGCTGGTTTTAGACTTGGTTGCATGCATGCTGAAAGTAGCCAATCTACAAGCTCAGCTGATTGTAGTCTAGATTGGCTATTTTCAGCATGCAAACAATCTTTAGTTCTACTGGATCTCTTCTCCACTTAACCCTAACATTTGAGTCTAGTTTTATTTGTCAGTATATTTAGTCATATTTAGTCACATTTATTTATATATTTAGTCATAGTTCTAATCATCATTGTTTTTATTTAGTTTTTTTTTACTTTGTTTTCGTCAGTGGAAAAGAAACGGTTGTCGACGAATATCTTTCGCCATATAGCTTTAATGAAGTCGACGAAATCACCACTTGTCTGCCACACACGGCGCTGCTCCTCTCTGGCCCGATGGGTGTTTTTTATGGCCGCCTTGTATACAGACAGCAGTGAGAGAGAGAGAAGCTCCGGGGGCCTCCAAGGTCAGGGCCTGCCGCCCGGGGGCCCGTATACGTGCCCCCCGGCGTGAGAGCCCTCTCTCAGCCGGGACAGAGCCAGGGTCATGGGTCTCCTGATTTATAGGTCTGCGTCATTGTGTGTCCATGCAGCGCTGCCCCAGTCCTGAGTGTACATTTAATTCTGGGTGTGTGCAACGATGGAACCAAATGGAACCTTTTTACGTGTCCATTCGGTTTCACTTGTACCAGTGTTGTTTTGGTCGACTAAAACTAAGAAAAGATTTTCGTCGACTACCTTATTTCACTGACGAAAACCAAATGGAAACTAAATGAAAACTAAGTTATGATGACTAAAACTAAGACTAAATGTATTGACAATTTCGTCAACAGCTAAAAACTAAAATGTTAGGAAGGGACTAGTGGACAAGAGATCCAGTATATGTCATTTTACACTGAAAATAGCAGATCTACAAGTACACAACGCGTCGCAGCACGACGCGTTGTGAGCTTGTAGATCGGCTATTTTCTATCAGAATGATAGACTACGAGTTCTGCATCAAGTCGACTAAATCAACTGTAGATTTAATCTTATGACATTTAGTCGACTAAATAAAACTAGACTAACACTGAAACAATTGGTGACTAAAATGTGACTAAAACTAAATTAGAACTATTCAAGAGACGGAGGGTTTTTACTGTGAGAAGGACCACTTGGCAATACAAGTCATTGTAGCGGTGATGATAAATGCACAGCTTTCAGCTTAAGACCTGGAATGCATCTGTGTCACCTTAGCTTTTAACCACTTGAACCATTATTTTTTTAACTTTAGCTGTTTAGCAGATACAAGCTCATATAGCGCAGCACCGAGTGCCACGCTACAAGCTTGTAGATCTGCTTTTTTAATCTGGGAAATGTGATTAAAATCTTTGAATATACTGTATATTCTTTCACAGCGAACGTTTTTAACTCAAATATTTGCTTCTGGGGGGTCCCTGGAATAATGTCAGATGGGGGCCAAATGCGTATATCTATTCTACGTCCGAGCATAGACATGGTAACGCCCTGCCTGCCTCTGATTGGCCTACCAACACTGACGTATTTGCCTGTCCTCCGAGATGCAAGGGTACTCTGTGGTGGGAAATAACGACAGTAACTTGTAACTTACATTTTTGTAGAAGAGGCAACTAATACCACTTATGCTAAAAAAGATAAAGATCAAGGTATTAATCTAATTATAGTAAACTAATACTATTATACTAAAAAAGATCACGGAGAAAGAGAGAGACCTTTTTACAGTACAATAATGTTTCAAGTTTACAGATGTATACAAATAAACAGGCCAACGGCATAAACAATATTAGTTTGCCTCTTCTACAAAAATAAAAGTAAAGGTGGTCGCACACCGGCCGCGTTTTTCGGAAAACCGATGGAGAAACGCAGCTTAAAAATCAGAATTTCTTCGGATTTCTAGCGGCGTTTCTCCATCGGTTTTCCGAAAAACGCGGCCAGTGTGCGACCACCTTAAAGGTCCCCACACACCGAGCACGAATTCGGATTTTTAAACGGCGTTTCTCCATCGGTTTTCCGGAAAAGGCGGGCAACCACCTTAAGCCCCTGGAGTAACCTCGCAGCAGACTATCCAGCTGCCAGCATGTATCTTCCACCTCGGAGGAAGCTCTGGTGCGGCCGGCAGTGTCGGTAGGCCAATCAGAGGCAGGCGGGGCGTTATACACACCCAAATAAAAGCATACAACGTACGTGTTCAATCAATCATTCAATCAAAGCAAACGGCATAAACAACAATATTAGTTTGCCTATTCTACAAAAAATATATAGTTACTGTCGCGCGTGCCAAGCTGCCATTCTCCACCACGGAGTAACCTCGCGTCTCGGAGGACAGTCTGGTGAGACCATTTGGGCTAGACGGGGCAGTGTCGGTAGGCCAATCAGAGGCAGGCGGGGGTCCTTGACATGAAAAGGTTTGAGCACCACTGACATGTTTTTCAGAAAACTGTCAGAATTTAGAAGGAGAACAACAGCGCCCTTCTCTCATGCGATTCCAAAATTGGTCCGTTACCTGTTCTTGCTAATCCTGTTGCTTGTAATCCTAGCATAGAAATAAGCTGCAACAGTAGTAGCAGGAGTATACATACAACCCTTTATGGGCTTTGAAATCTGACGTGTGTGTGTGTGTGTGTGTGTGTGTGTGTGTGTGTGTGTGTGTGTGTGTGTGTGTGTGTGTGTGTGTGTGTGTGTGTGTGTGTGTGTGTGTGTGTGTGTGTGTGCGCGTGTGCGTGTGCGTGTATAGGCACGTGCACGTGTGTCTTTCAAAAAAAGAACCAAAAAATGCTCTTTGCCAGCACTTTTCTTTTTTTTATCGTTTTCTCACAATCTCCCCCTTTCCTATTATTCGGCCTCTAATTATATACCCTTCCCCCACACTCTAAACTCGCATGCCTATTCAGCTTCAATGCTCTCTCTCTCTCTCTCTCTCATCCTCTCTCTCTCGTTCTTCCCCTGTGCTATGTGTGGCGATTGGTTGGCCCTTGACTCAGTCCATCTGTTCCCGTATAGTGCATCGCATCTCGTCCACCTCTCACACACACGCACACACACACACACACACACGCACACACACAGAGCCACATTCCCTCGGGGCAGGTCACGTGAACTGCCCAAAAGTAAAGCACATTGCCATACAGCGACCAAAGGGATTCCGGCCCAATAGACAGAGAGTGGCTTCTACAGTAACGCGTGCGTGCGTGCGTGTTTGTGTGTGTGTGTGTGTGTGCGCGTGTTTTCCCTAATAATCATATACAAATATGCAACTTGTATGCGATTCATTGTTGGGATTCACCCCTCAAGCCGCACGGAGCGCCAGTAAACCAACACGTTCCTGGAAGTCTGCTGGCCACAGTGAGTCAGAGTGAGAGAGCACTAATTCAGCAGCAGCGTGTGGCAAGAAACATGAGACAGCAGAACGTCTCTGCATTGTGTTACCTACACTGACCAACATTACAATGTCCCTCCTCACTCCGTAGCCTACACCACAGGGTCTCAATCTAGCCTAAGATTTAGACTCTCGTAGAGGTATTTTTCGATTCTGACGTCTGCTCTCTACGAGAGTCTAAGTGATCATTACTCATGGTGCTTCAATTCTTGGCTCACGGACCTATAATCGCTCTTAACATGTACCTACGCAAAATCTAAGGTGCTTACGTTGTTGCCCCACTTCTCAGCTTGGCCTACGCGCATGCGTTTGAAAGTTGTAGGAGCGTTGTTTTCAATAAAAAAGGTGTTTTGATCCACTCTGTCTCGGAATCTGGCATCCATCTCGGATTTCACTCCATTGTAAATGCGCAACAGAACATTAGCCGCTAGGGGCGCGGCCAATGTTCTGTTTCGCATTTACAATGGAGGAAAATGCCAGATTCTGAGACAGTGGATCAAAACACCTTTTTTTATTGAAAACAACACTCCTACAAAATCTTCCTCCTAGTATAATCATAATACCTGATGATCATGTTTTAGGGTGGGCGGCACTTCATCTTTAACTGGCGTGCACGTGTAACCCAGTGAACCCTCACCCGGCCTCCACCCGCCCTCAGATTCACAAAGCAGAGTGTCTGCACTCAGTGGCACCCTAGCCCGCTCAAATCTCCCCGCTCAAATATTAAAAAATTAATCACGATTTCTCCTGTCATTCCAAACTGGGTCATCATCATAACTAAGTTTGGATACCCCCCCCCCCCCCCTCCTCCTCACTGTATACTCTGGTCCCGCCCAATGAGGAGAGCGCCAAAATCTTTGGGGCATTACGTAAGCGAGAAGCCTTGCTCTGTTGGCCACAGCGGGGTGCCAGTGGAGGGTCGACAAAAGAAAATGGGTTAGGCTGCTATTATCCTCCCCACGACGGTCCATCACCAGCCCCCCACCCCCCACCCCACCCAGTATAGTCCCCTCGTTTATACCAGCCATTATCACGCCAATGTCCCGAGCTCACCAGCACTTGGGCTCTTTTACTGCAAACCCAAGTGCAATTAATGATCATTAGCTGCCCTGTCTCCCTTCATACCCATCACGCCCCCCACCCCCCTAACCCCCCAGCCTGCAGCCCGGCCGGGCGGACAAGGGGGCCAATCACAGCGCCGGGTGAGCGCTCAGGCGTGCACTGTATAACTCGCGGGCCGAGCGCTCTGCCATTCTTCGCCCCCCCTAAACAGGCCATTATTCAGCCTTGATGAGGAAGGGGAGGGGCTCATTAACACCGGGCGGCCGCTCAGAGCGGGACGGACGACCAGCGCCGTGCCACACGCTGGATGGATCCGCATGCAAGAGGTCTGTCCGACAAAAACACGCAGTCAGTCGTGACGGTCTCTCCCTCTTAATGTTCGGACTGGACCCGCATTCTGAGTCCCGAATTCAAAGTTGACTCGAGTAAATGTGCAAAGGTATTTGTATCGAAATGTAGTTAAAAGTACCAAAAGTAGAAAGCATTCATTATGCTGAATGTCCCCATGCATTTCATGTTGTCAAATGTGACGCGACACATTGTGGGCTTGTAGATCGGGGTATTTTAAAATGGCCGAAATGTATATAGGGTAGAAGCTTTTAATGTATGTTTTACATAATAATAATAATAATAGAAATCTACAAAGTAACTGGTAACTAAAGTTTTCAAGGAGTAAAAAGTACAATATGTGGATCCGAGACGTAGTGGAGAGACTGAGTGGAGTGGAAGTATTGAAAGTTGGGAAAAATACTCAAGTAAGAAATACCTCAAAGTTGTACTCTGTTACTGTTATAGTTTACACCACCGTCAGTGAGTGGTCACATTGCACCAGAGCGTGCCCCCCAGTCCTGCCCCACCCCCCCATCTCCCTCTCTCTATAACCCCCCCCCCCCCCCCCCCCCCAGCGCGCTTCCCGCACACCATCCCCAAGCAGAGCAGTTTTATCCGTTACTGTGGCGGGATGTCCCCGTGTGCCCATGCATTGTTTGGCCAGCCAGGCCACTGTGAGCAACCACAATGGGCTCAGAACACTTTACCATCACATCTCCCCAAAACGCATGAGCATCGCACGGGACGGGACACAGACCCCCGCCAAAATTCACCCGCCACAGGGGCAGCGCCCTGCAGACGATTAGTTACTCACTAACTACGTACTAAACCACTTTCAACCGCGGCGCGTATACTATTTTTCCCGTGTATTTATTTGGCTGAAAAGATGGCCTGTTTTCAACTTGATAGTTCATTGTATAATGTATATTTTTTTACAGCGAGTTCATGCGCTCTCTAATCAGAAATATGGACTTCCGCTCCCTGGAGACGAAACTGTTCAAAGCCAAGGTACTGTCAACTGTTGTTGTTTATTATTCATTATCTTTATGGTCACGACATATCACCAAACTTTTTGTTTAAAGATGGAGTACCGTGATTTTTGTATTTCTTTTCCAGTTTTTCATGTGTTTATGAGGTGACAGTACTTCATTAGACCCCTTGTGTGGTTGTTATGTTTTCCCTTTGTATTTAGAGTTTCTTCCTGAAACCTTGACAGTGAAATAGTGACATCACAATATCATCCCCTCCCCTAACCCCTCGCCCTTTATCATACAACAACAGCTGTGGGTGTGTCTTCAGTTCACCCATCACCACCCACCAGGCAAACCAGGCATACTTAATGAACGGGTGGGCGTGTCCACATACTAATGTCATTTTAACAAATACTGTAAAAACAATTGACAAAATTCTTCCTCCTTATATAATAATAATACCTGATGATCATGTTTTAGGGTGGAAAAAATCCACAGCACTCCATCTTTAATAACATTGTTGTAATAGTGCTAGAGATTGCTCGAGCTGTGACAAATGCACACAACAAATGCAGCATCAAAATTAATTATGGTCATGTTAATCATGTTTATTCCTCAAACCACTCCTCTCCCTTCATTGACCCTGCTGTGGCTCTATAATTATAACAAAATACATGCTGGTAAACATCACTTTGAAGAGTGGGAGGCATTTAGTCCTTGTGCATAGAAATGAACAGAGCAAGCCAGAGAGAAGGAGGAGAGAGTGACAGTCAAGGAGCGAGGGAGGAGAGAGAGGGAGAGAGAGAGAGATGGGGGGTGCTTTTCCCTTTTCATAGATTTGCATGGTCTTAATCTCATTAAAGTGCCCAGCAGTGAATATGGCGCACGTCCACTCTGTCCAGCCCTGTAATCAGCCCAAGACACTCCGCTCATCACACCAGCTGGCTGCACGCAACCAGCCCTGCATGGCCCACATACATGCATGCATACATGCATACATGCATACATGCATACATGCATACACGCATAAATGCAAGATGGTACTGAGCAGTGGCGGGGAAAAAAAAACGTTTTACTTGAGTAAAAGTATCAATACCACAATGTAGAAATATGCTCTAGTAAAGTAAAAGTCCAGGAATTCAACTTTGCTTGAGTAAAAGTACAAAGGTATTGGCTTCAAAAATTTTACTTATAATGTACCAAAAGTAAAAGTAGGCTACTAATTGTGCAGAATGTCCCATTTAAAGTTTTCATATGTATAATAGCAGTTCTACAGCTTCACAATATGTATATCGGCTATTTCCAAATGGCCGAGATGTAGGTCTGAACTGGTTAATGTATGTTTTGTAATAATAATCAAAAATCAAAAGTAATAAATAATAATAAATATATAATAATCAAAAAAAGTTAAGTAAAAGTACAATATTTGCCTCTGAGATGCAATGGAGTAGAAGTAAAAGTACTGGAAATTGGAAATACTCAAGTAAAGTTTAAAAGAAATACCTCGGAATTGTGCAGTACTTTATATAAGTAAATGTACTTAGTTACTTTCCACCACTGGTATACCAGAGAGGCAGAATGAACATGAAAGCTTGTGGCCACGGGTGTTGGAAACCGAGCCCTGGCCAGGTAGAGGGGGCTTTGTAATTACAGACAGAGCTGTTAGGGATAGGTTTGATAAGTGGAGAGGTTGGGGGGAGGAATGGGCTAATTGCCATGAGGATTATACCCCTCCCCCCACACACAACAATTATCACTTAGAATGCATTAACCGTGCTAACAGGTGCACTGGGACAAGACTAGAAACAAGCCGCAGTAACCTGAGGCAGCTTTGAGAAGAACAGAGGCACACACACAACCATGCACTCTCTCTTTCACACACACACACACACACACACACACACACACACACACACACACACACACACACACACGTACGCACGCGCACACACACACACACACACACACACACACACACACACTCTGACAGCAGTTTCATAGCCAAAATAACAATATATCTCTGCTGTCCGGGTAGAAACCACCTAACTCCAAAATCTTAATTTTTCAGGAAATGAAATGAAGAAAACCTTCAAATAAAGCAATGCTGCCTCATCAAAGTTGGTGTTGTCACTTTATATATTGTCATTTACTTGCATGACACGCGGGCAGAGGTGGTGGAGTAGGTTGAGGGTCCAATGGAGTTTAGAGGTTTTGTCCGAAGCGCTTTTTAATACTTTCCATTGGTTCAATATTGTTTTAACCAACACACAGACGTAAAAGGGTGTTTTAAAAACTGATTTAAAAAAAAGAAAACACGTCAGGTGGTTTCCTCCCGACAGCAACGATATTTTTGTTCAAATATACTGTATATTCTTATTCTAGTTATTTTTTTATTTTTTTACGCAGGGTAGTAGCTGAGCACATGTGCTCATTTTTTTTTTTTTTTTTTTAAGATATTTTTTTGCGGCTTACGCCTTTTATTGATTTTTTTTTAAGGGATAGAAAGTAGGCTGACAGGAAACGGGAGAGAGATGGGGGGATGACATGCGGTAAAGGCCGCGACTGGATCACCAGTCCGGTGCCCAGACCGTTACGCTACGGCCTGGGCCCATGTGCTCATTTTCAGCAACGCCCTGCACATAGAAACACACAGACACACACAGACACACACATTAAAACCTGGGAGCTGACCAGTACAACCACAGTCTGATACTGTTGGCCACGAAGCAGCTCCACTGGAGCAGTTGGGGGTTCAGTCAGTGCCTTGCTCAAGGGCACTTCAGCGATGTTGGGTGAGTGATGACCAATCACTTCCCGACCCAGATTCTTCTTTGCCCGTCCAGGGAATCGAACCGGCAACCTTTCGGCAACGAGGGTGCTCCTCTGACCCTTTAGGCCACCGCTGCCCCTAGTAATGCATTGTACTCTATATCGGTGGTTCCCAAAGTGGGGTCCGGGGACCCCCAGGGGTCCTTGAGGGAGCTCCAGGGGGTACCCAGCTAAATGATAGTTTGGAACCAAATGGACCCTTATGGGTCTGTAACTCAGAGAGCGTACAAATTTGTACACTCTCAGAGTTAAGTTAACATTGATTTCACAGTTTGGGAACCTCTGCCCTATATATGCAGCAGCTTTTCCTGTTCCTGCTGGAGGGACAGGCGGACCAGCAGCAGGGCGTCATCAGCGAGGAGCAGCTGCTGGTGGAGCTGAAGGCCGGGGGAATCCACCCGGAGCAGGAGGCGACGGTGAGACGGCAGCTCCAGAGCATGGGTCCTCTGGACCTGATGGGCTTCCTGGCCTACCTGCCCCTCTTCATCCTCATCCACAACTCCGTCGTCGCCAACCCTCTGGACGACTCCGCTAACCTGTGAAATCACCCAACGAAAGAAGCACCCCTTTATATGACCCTTGGGGCTGTATTTTGCGTGTCTTAAGTACCAGGTCTTATTCCCTAACTTGAGTAAACTAAAGACCTGGAGGCGTGATCAATGCCATTTGACTATTCTGAGTGGCCAAAGAGCCACATACATTGACAAATATGTCAATGTATTGTTTTGCTTAATGTTCAGGGAACATCTCAGAGAGCGGAGCCTCTAACGCCAAGTTTAACTGTAATCCATTTCTTGTAATAAATGGTTAATCTACTTTGACATGAGTGTTTCTGACTGAAACATACATACATTTGAAGTATGTCAGACACAGGAGAACTATGAGGTGCTGTCTATGGTACTGAAAATATTCTGAAGTCCCTCAGCTGGGGCTTTGAGCTTGATGCACACTTGGACACTTGATCCATTTGGTTCCATTTGTAAAACCCTGAGGAGTTGTTAAATTAACACAAGGACTTCAATTTACAATTTAGGCGTTTTAGCAGATGCTCTTAATCCAGAGCGATTTACAGTAAGCAAGAACAAAAACATGGTAATACATCAGATACATAAAAATAGCCATCATGAATCATACGTACAGTGGAATATCTATATAATGAAACTATGCGTACACACTATATATAGAGTGCTATGTACATAAAATGCTCTGTTTCAATCTGATGAGTGACACTTCAGTCACTTATAGTTACAGAGGATGAAGCAGAGAAAGGCAGGCATGCAGGTTTTGAGAAGAACGAAAAACTCAAAATATTTGTACAGTTGATTTGACATGCTGTATTTGAGGCATGAGTTCTTTTTTTGTTGTCTTCATTTGTTGGTGCACTGACTGTTTATTAGATTGGAAATTCAACACATGAATGGTCAGTTATACTTTGCATTAAAATGCATGTTACGTTTTACATCAGTATTTGATATCTTCGGGGAACAAGGTGAACATAAAAAATAACTTCTTCATAATCCATGACTACATTTCAATATAGTTACTTACCGTACGTATACATAGTTTTCATCACGTCACGCGTGTACTTGCCTGGCTGTGTGTGTGTGCGCCGTGCCATTTACCGTTTCATGTCATGTCACGTTGATCACGTCACGCGTGTACGTAACGTGCGTGCGTGCGTGTGTGTGTGCGTACGTGTGTGTGTTTGACGATGTCAAAAAGTAGTTGGACCCGTTGGCCGTCTTGTAACGCTAGGCCTAAGTTTCATATAGTGTCAGATGTTGTTGCTTTCTAGGATCCCATAGCCTCGGTCCCAGGCTTACTTATCTGCGAAAAGAAAAGCCTGGTCACAACGTAAGGCAGAGGAGCTATCGGCGGATGTATCGTCCGGAACATCCGTCAGATGTATTTCCCCTGGATACGATATTTTCCCGAGCAATCACAACACTTGTTTCATTCGTGGAGAATGTAAACTGATTTGTAAAGCATCAACGTAATTTCCTTGGACGATATTTCCGCTAAAATCCCGCAACTTCCGCCCAAACAAATGATAGCCTCTACACTGTAGACTCAGAGGCTACAGCATAGGTCTTGCCCAGGGTGAGCATCCCATGGCTGAGACAGAGTCATGCCGTTCCGTTGCTTGCTAGCATCCCAAGATAGCTTGCTACTATAGTACGTGAGAGCCAAAGTGATCGATCATAGACCAGCTCCGCTGTGCTTCACACAGCAGCTGGTAAAAAAAACTAGTGTGTGTGTGTGTGTGTGTGTGTGTGTGTGTGTGTGTGTGTGTGTGTGTGTGTGTGTGTGTGTGTGTGTGTGTGTGTGTGTGTGTGTGTGTGTGTGTGTGCGTGCGTGCGTGCGTGCGTGCGTGCGTGCGTGCGTGCGTGCGTGCGTGCGTGCGTGCGTGCGTGCGTGCGTGCGTGCGTGCGTGTGTGTGTGTGTGTGTGTGCGTGCGTGCGTGCGTGCGTGCGTTGATTAGATAGTAATCTTTCATTTGAAAGGACTGTGATTGTGAGAAATGACTCTTACATTACTATTTTTGAGTGGTGCAACCACTCCAAGGAACAGCAATTTCCGTGTTCACCTATGTATGTGTTGGTTCATGAGCACCAGTATGACTATGACTACCGTACCAGTAGGGGCGCTGTTGTGCCAGAAACAGAGAGAGAGATAGTATTTAGTGCTGCACTGTTGCCAGCTAATGAGAGAGAGTGGAGAGGAGGGGGGAGAGGGGAGTTGCACCACTCAGTTCACACGGGTGTGATTTTGCTTTCTATTGAGGAATGACTGAGACCAAGGTGCTGCTCATTATTATATCAAGCTGGCATGATGGCAAGTATATAGCCTAATCTTTGTACAGTAGGCTATATCAGATCTGAATGCAGCATTGCATAGAATACCAAAATATTGCTGGTCATCAAAGTTTTGTAAAAGTCTAAAATAATCAATATTTTATTGTTGCTTTTTACACTTTTGGTAGTATCAAATATATACCAAATTAATCTCTGATAGAAAAGCTGATAGAAAGTCATGCTTCGCAATGACTTTCAAAAGTGTCGCATATGACTAACATAACCTTCATGAACCAATATGGTTTAAAGATCAGATGTGGAGTTTTGCCTTCCAAGTGGATGTTCTTGTTGAGTATATGCCCATAGCAGCAGTCGCGCGCTTCTGTCAGAAGGCACACGCCACAGGCCATTCACTGCTGTGTCCACTCGACCACTATACAACCTCATTCACTCATTAAACTAGGCACGCGTCCGACTGCACACAGACTCACTCGTCCCTATAGCTGTAGGCCGGCTACCTGTCAAATTTAGCTTTGAAGGAAATGGAATACAACCAGCTGCAGGCCCATCTAAAGATCTATATTGATCATGAACATATTGTAATCGTTCCGTATACTTTCTCAAGATCCAATTACAAACGACAATAAAAAGCATAAAGCATCGCTTAACTATATTTGAACCTATATATTTGAAAATGGTATAGGGTATGCTTTAAAATTATAACCTAACGTTGATCAGGCAATAGTTTGAAACATCAATGATGTGCACCACCAACCCTTTATTTAAGTGTTATATAGTTGAGTCAGTTGACGGGACTTTTCATTCTTTTATGTGCTGTTTCTCTTTCGTTATGCACAAACACATAATTGCGAGACAATGGTTGTTCCGGGGGGCTATCTGTGATTATAGGCCTATAGGCCCTAATACACACACACACACACACACACACACACACACACACACACACACACACACACACACACACACACACACACACACACACACACACACACACACGAAACATGGACGACAATTAATTAGGAAATCATTTTATTCTGGGGCTAGATTGTAGAAAATATTGTTTATAAGACTTTGTTTTCCTTTAAACCAACATGTTTTATATGAAGACAACATTGAGCTGGCAGGCAGTGGACATGCGCAACGCATCGCCATTGCGCTCAGTTTGGACAATAGCTGCATAACTTTTTGATCATTGTGAACATGATACATAACATGGATTTGCTATTAAATAAGACACATCGGTGCTATAGAATAAAATGCTGGGAGTATCAAACCCCCTCCTCTCCAAACCTCATGAACAGAATAGCCAGCTGCAGAGAATAATAGACTGTACGAGTCTAAAGCAGGAGCAACATAGCAATATAATAGACAAAATATATAATACAAAAGGATGTGTACAAAACATCTATAAATCTCTTTTACATACAAAAATATCTTTAAAAAAAAATGCAATATATAGAATTCCATAGAATAAAATCCGCGACTTGGAAGCATTTTTGAGTGAAATGTCTCAAGAGGTTTATCAAAGGGTTGGCGTTCTTTGATTGGATTTAGCATAGTTGAAGAAGAGCTTTTTTATAATGTTTTGTGTGCTGTGACAGATTCACTTTAGTATGAAAATGCGTCTCTTTTTTTTCAAGGGCAGATAGATGCGCACGGAAGCTTAATGGAGTCCCACGCACGCTGTCACGCATGGAGGAGAGCCGTCTTCCAGAACAAGGACCGGACCCAGCCAGGCAGGCATGAAGTCCCTTTTGGCGCTGTTCTCTTGGCTGCATGTCCGAATGGTTTCAGGACGCAAGCCCCGGGCCGTGCGTGTCTCTGCGTGGCCGTGGGGGGGGGGGAGTTTGGGAGGACCAGGGGGGCTGTGTGTCAGACAGTCTGTAGTGCATCTGGAAGCCTCCGTCCCCGCGGGACCGCTGCATCCCATAAGCGCATTTAGGCCTACATGGAGCTGCATGCCGAATGTTATTTCTGAGTGGACGAGAAGAACAGGCGGAAAAAATATGATTAAAAAGGCATTATTCAATTTGTTCAGGAGCACAAATGGCGAATCAATGAAGCCAAGGCGCTGTCTTTGGGGATCAAACGTCCCAAATACAGAAAAAGTAGGACCAAGGGGTCCCGAAAGGGGCGATATATATAGTTCGGATATAACAGCAGCTTTCTTACCACGATATATATTGTGGTTTCTTTCTCAGAACCAATTGGTGAAGTCCAGGAGCTCCTGTTCCTCGGGACTGAGCGCGTCATAGGACGAGCCCTCGTCGGAGGAGTAGGGCGAGGAGGAGGACACGGGGGAGCCCGCCATGGAGTTCATGCCGCCGCCGCCGGACGAGTAGCTCTGCGAGGACATGTCGCCGCCGGGCGAGTGCAGCAGCTGGACGGCGCCGGACTGGAAGGCCGCGCTCACGGCGTCGTGCTCGTCCAGCAGCTGCTGGAGCGCGCGTATGTACTCCACGGCCGAGCGCAGCGTCTCCACCTTGCTCATCTTCTTGTTGTGCGCGCCGTTGGGCACGTGCTCGCGCAGCGTGGCGAAGCCGTTGTTGACGAGCTTCACGCGGTTCCTCTCGCGCTCGTTGCGCCGCGCCACGGCGTGCGGCGGCGGCTGCGGCGGCAGGCTGTAGCCGAAGCCCGCGAAGTTCAGCCGCCGCTTGCACCGCAGCAGCTCCGGAGAGCCGGAGCGCTGTCTCCTCATCATCACCTATATGATGCAACACAAGTGACGATACACACATGTTAATACACTGTGTTACAATTAAGTAAAAAGGCTGGGATTCAAAGTTTTGCTTGAGTGAAAGTGCAAAAGTGTTGGTATCAAAAAATGTATTTAAAGTATAGGCCTATATAGAAAGTTCTCATTATGCAGAATATAATGTTTTATAACATATAGGTCTATATCTAAAAAAGCTTGTGAAAATAGTCGATCGACAGGCTCACAATGTACGTTTTGTAATAATCAAAATCTTACAAAGTATAGTTTAAAATAATTGTAGTGGAGTAAAAGTAGCCTATATACAATATTTGCCTGGGATGAGTATAAAAGTATAGGCTATTGGAATTAGGAAATACTCAAGTAAAGTAGCCTATACAAATAGCCCCTACCTCAAAATTGTAGGGCTACTTAAGTACAGTAGTTATAGTTATAGCCTTAGTTATAAAGCAGTGCTGCTCACCTGCTTGGAGGATGCTGACTTGATGCTGCCCTGACTACTGGTCGGGCTCAGCTGGATGCTCTGCGCGAAGAAACAGGCCGGTGGCAGAAATTGCTGCTGACCCCCGACGTTTATTTCCATCTTGGCTGTGATGTCCATTATTATAGGCAGTGAATGAGTAGAATAAAAAAAGAGTGGAAAAAAACGCTGTAAAAAAATAAGAGTCTCTGCAGATTGTTCTTTGGTGCAGGGAGTTGTTGTAAAAGGTGGCGGTGCGCCCTGCTCGTGCCGTTCACGCGTGGCTTAGTGCTTATCTTGTCTCATGGGGCAGTCTGGTGGGCGCCTGCCTGCCTGCCTGCCTGCCGTGCCTTCCTTCCACACTCCTCTTCAAGCCTTGCAATGGGTCCGGGGGACAGCCCGCGAGGCTTTTCAATACACTGGGCAGCCCCCACGCGCCCCGCACTGACCACGCCCCCGTCGCCCGTTGTACTCTACCTTGGCTCCTGTGTGAGATGCGCACGCCGGACGCGTGCCACTTCAACCCCTAAACAAACAGTCACTAATGCACAACTGCTTGCACTTTAGTCGATTTCCCCCCCCTCCCTCGGTCTGTTTTGTTGAGAGTAGAGCGCGGTTAGATATAGGGAGGCGAATGACAATGACTGACGTTTATAGTCAAATTAAAATGTCAGTGGTAAGATAACATCAAAAGTTTTGATTGATAACAATGTTAACTTATATGCCATGCACATTCACATCCTATATAGGCGTTTCTTTGGCCTGTCTGACTATAAAATGGAGTAGATGAACCTTCCTTGGCTATAAAATTAACGACGACCCAAGAATTGGCTTGGGAGTATATAAGACATGTATATAGTATCGCGAAGCTTAGACATGCGATAATAAACAGGAAACATTTTGTAGAATGTTAAACGAATAAGATGGTTATTCCATCTTAAAATTAGATTAAAACATGTCCCCATAACACTGATTTTGGACCAAAGTGGTGCTGAAAGACAGTTCCCCACTGACAGATGAAAAATATTAAGCAGTTTATTGGTGATTCCTATATTCCTTGTTTTTGTGGGTGTAAATCAGGCCAGCCTATTCGAAACGTTTGGTGTTGCAGTTTACAGGATTTATTGTTAACACACAAGCCAGAGAGGTCTGAATGCTGAGACAGAGGCATTGTGCTGCAGGGGCGAATTTTCCACTTTCATTAGAACTAATCATCAGCCTATGGCAGAGGCGGAACGGAAGGCTAAATCTGCGGAGGGGCCCTAGAATTGAGAAAGCATGCTTTCACCCATGTTTTGTGCATGATTTGATACACCCTATATTGTTACAGTATAGCCGCGACACAGCGCATCTTTTCAATTATTGTTTCTTTGAGAAGTATAGGCATTATAAAACATGTCTTTCACAGAACAAAACCACCCCCCCATCTCATGTCTCTCTTTAGCTCTCTCTCTCTCCCTCTGTGTGTGCGTGTGCGTGTGTGTGTGTGTGTGTGTGTGTGTGTGTGTGTGTGTGTGTGCGTGCGTGCGTGCGTGCGCGTGCTTGTAATAAATTGCGCAATTTTTCTGCGTTGGCAGTGCAGGGCATTCAAAATCAAGCTTGCATTGAAGAGCCCAGCCCCCCCCCCCCCCCCCCCCCCCCCACCAACTTTTCTTTTATTGTCCCTCCCCCTTTTTTTCTGGCACAGCAAGAGAGTTTAGAAAAGAAGCGTGGGTTCCATTCATCGTCCCCCCAGCCCCCTTGCCATCGCAGGGTTTTCTGAAACCTATCCATGCCCTGTCAGTGCGGTTCCAGGGTCCAATTAGCGCTTTGTAAAGACTTCTTCTCTGCTTCGGCCGTCCAGAGGCAGGGAGCATCAGAGACAGAGTGGGGTTCCATGCAGTCATAGCTGAGTGTAATAATTAATATGACATCTGGGCACCCCGAATTTCCATTGAACAACTCCCCCCCCCCCCCCTCTCTTTTTTCTGTTTTCGGTCTTCACTGAGACATAATAAAACACAACTCGTAAGCACTCGTTATAATCCCTGTGTCGTGGTGTAAAGGGATTATCATTCAATTTGTTAGCAATTAAACATAAATTATATGGAGGGCCATTAAGATAATAGGCTATAGGCAAATGTTTGTTTTTGTCTAGCATCAAATGCTGGATGAGTGAGAACTTTCTCAAGCTAAATGAGGAGACAGAAGTTCTCTGCACTGGCTTCCGGTTGTTTTGAGGATTGATTTTAAATTGATTTTACTTGTTTATAAAGCTCTCAATGGTCTCGCACCTTCCTACCTACATGACTGCCTGCCTAAATATGTCCCAAACCGCCCTCTAAGGTCTTCCACTGCTGGCCTGCTCACTTTGCCTGAAGAAATGGCAACAAAAAAATACGGGGAAGCAGCTTTTTGCTTCTAGGGGCCGACGGCGTGGAACAAACTCCCACTATACCTTCGACAGGCAGCCTTTGTAGACATTTTTAAAGCACAGCTCAAGACCCACTTCCACACTCTTGCTTTTAATTGATCTTTAATTTTTGTGTTATTCATATCCTCACTGTAATGAATTACTGCTCTTGTTTTTTAATGTTTATGCCAATTGCTTTTCTTTTCTTTCTTTTTCTCCATTGCTATATGTAAAGCACTTTGAGCTGCATTTCATGTCATGAAAGGTGCTATACAAATGATGTTTTATTATTATTATTATTATTATTATTATTATTGTTTAATTTGTGCATGCGCATATCCGTTATTATATCGGATCAAAATAAATGAACAGACAGCAAAAACAAAACATTTTGAAGGCATTTGTATCATTTTAATGGCCTCAACAACTTGACCAACCGTGGAAATATCATTTGTTTGCATGCATCATGCATGCACATTTCCCGCCAATGTCATGATTTCCCTATAGTGCCTGCACTATACCCCCAAAGTGCCCACTCTTCCAGGTAGGTACCCACACTTTCCTACTGCCCAGTGCCGACCACGGTACCCGGTTTCGCTTCTTGGGGAGACTTGGGCTTCACCATGCTGGTGCTGCTGGGGGTCTTGGAGAGGGGCTGGATGGGCTTTTGCTGGAACTTCTATAACTGTGGACGAGTGGAAATATTCATTAGGCTAATGTTGTTGTCCATGCTGGCACGCACACGTTCTTAAAAATGAAACAATTGTACTTACATTACCCGCCAGGAAGGTCAAGCTTGCCAGCCGAGGGCACCAAGGGGTCAACTGGATCGACACCCGGGTGACTCGATTGGCCAGCAGCTCTGTTGAATACAAATGTAGAGCCTGGTCAATTTAAAATGCATGGAACTAAATCATAATTTGTGTTTTTTCCCCCAATAACTTACACCTTGTGGTGTGGTTCGTGCAAACGCTCATGTTTGTAGGTGCAGCCTGGCTCGAAGCAACGCATCAGATGATCTGCACCTGCGTGGAATTATGGAAAACTGCTTAGAAAGTGGTGCACGCGGCCTTCCTCTGCGTTTAAAGTAAACTAACTCTACAATACACTTGAAAGTCACAACACCACACTTAACTTTACCTTCCACGAGCAAAGTCGGTCAATGTATTCCAGCTCTTACATGTATGCCAGCCTTAATCCCATGATAAAATGGAAGGTGTACTTTTAAGTAAACTGATTGACAGCAAAATGGGCAAACGTCCTTGGACTCCTGGAACTCCTGTAAATCGGTAGAAAGTGGAATTAGATGAGATTTAAAAAAAATAATCAAATTGTAAATTGTAACCTCACATATTAAATCTCACAAGAAGGGGAAGGGATTGTTTTACAGCCATGATAATGTTTTGATGGAGGTCTCCTTCCTGCATGCTGCTGCACTCTGCCCACCTTTCCTGTTAGCCTGATTGACTGACTGATTGATTGATTGATTAATTGATTGATTGATTGAAAATTGTATTCACAGTATTGGGTACATTTCAAACAAAAGCACAAGTCAATACAAAAACTGCTATACGAAGACGAAACCATGAAAAGCACTAAGGCCTCACTCACACCTTTCGATCTAGCATACAACATTGATGCATGCTAGACGTAAAGAAAGGGTTTGTTTACATCTTGCCCCAGTGCATTTCCAATGGTAGTCACATGGTTTGACACAACATTTCGGCTGTGTTTCGACTGCCCCCCTCCCCCTCATACAACACAAATGTTGAGTCAAACCATGTGACTCCCATTGGAAATGCATTGTGAGCTTGCATCAGTCAATAAGTCTCATTCATCAGCTATACATCAATCTGTTGCGAAGGTGTGAGTCAGGCCTAAGACTTCTTTACATCAGTCATCAGTGTCCTCCATTTTCAATTCATCAGAACATTTAAAGAGTAGCCTACAAATACACTTTGAAATCATCATAATAAAGAGGGGGGGGGGGGGGGCAGAAGGACAGGAGGCCTACTCCTACTGTATGTATGGGTGTGTGTGTGTGTGTGTGTGGGGGGGGGGGGGGCTGTTTTTTTTTTTACAGGGGCCAGTTTCGAATTGCAGGTGCTCTTTGAGGGCTTTGAAGGAGTCAATGCGCGCATTCCACATTTTAGTGGCATATAGTAGCGAAATTTATTTCATCCCTTGTTAAATCATTGTTAAATCATGATAACAAACAAAATGTAAACAGCTGTAGCAGTAGATCACCGACCATTCTCGACTGTATCATTCATCAGTGACTCATCAGAGCCATGATTGGTTAATGACTTGTCTTGTTCATCCTGGGATATATATTTTATATCTATGAGCATAGTAGACATACAGTATATGTGGTGGGGAGTGGGACTGGGGAAGTTGATAATTCAGCGCCCCCTAGAGGACAACAATAGCAGTTGACAAGGTTGACAGACAGCCAATAGACTTTCAACCATAGCTTTCAATATATTTTTTAGTCTATGCTTTCAACACCCAGATATATAGTCACCACTTGGTGGCAGTATTGTACCGGCGCTGACTTACTTGCTTGTCACTTTGACCAAAAACAGGTGGTAAAGACTACTGCGAGCTTCCGTACTTTTCAAGTCACGTGTGTTTTGTGTTTACTAGGAAGCAGAACTCTGCTAGGAAGAGATGGCGCTGGACATGGATCAGATGTTGGCTCTGGGGCCATATTATGGGCGACCTATACACGTATTAATCATATAGATTGTTTTTGTAAATTGTATCAAATAAGCGATTTTATAAAGCCGTTTGGGTATTCATATTATATTGCCGTGCGATATATGAACTATAACTCGTACTTGTAATCTCCTCGATCGGCATCATTGCAAATTTGTATTTCCGAGAAAACAAATAAAGATTGAATGAAAAACCAGATATAATTGGGGTTTAAAGTTTAACTTTAATATCGCTAACGAAGGCAACTGTAGATTAATTTGCTTGATGAATTTGTTTAATATCGCTAAAGGCAACTGTAGTTGAATTCATCCATCCATTCATCTTCAACCGCTTATCCGTAGTCGGGTCGGGTAGCGGGATGAATTAGTAGATACATTTGCTTGATTAATTAGTTTAATATTGCTATAAGGCAACTGTATATGAATTAGCCTAATTTGAACGACTTATTTAATTGTCACATCACAGGTTTGGTTTGCAGGTGAATTCGTTTCGGTTTTTTTTAATGACTATATAGCCTATCCATTTGGCTGTGTACTTTTAAAATGTCAATAAAATATTCAATCAATCATTAATTCACCGGCTGTGAGAAGATAGAGGATAGTGATACGGGAAAGGGATAGAAACAGTACCAGGGTCAAATAAAACAGAGATATAAGATATAAGTAACGTATGTGATTGTGACAGCTGGTATATATGATGATCTAGAACATAATTTTGCAGCTGTGTACGTATGTTCTTTTAGTGGGTGGCTATGCGGTCCCTTAGCTATGTCCAGCGTGTTAGCTTGGATTTCACAGGAACTCTCTTTCCTCATGCTATCTGTCTCGGAGATGCGGACAATGATTCGGTAAGAAGGTTTTGAATTAAATTGACGGTAGGGTAAGTGATTTTGTTTGGTTAAAATAACTGTTAAAAAGCTCTATATTGTGATAGTGCTCATTGCTATAGCCTATAGAGTGTTTGTTCAGTAACAGCAGTCTCCATGTCTCTTCAGCTTTATCCAATCAGGATAGAGAACTCAGTCAGGACACTGATGACACAAAGAAATGAGCAGACCAAATTGGAACTGGAACACTATAAAAACACTATAAAAAAGCTGATAAATGGCTATTTTCTTCTGATTGGTTGAAATTTTGTCACCTACCTGAAAATGTATTTTCTGTTTATTAAAGAGCTGGAGAGACATGGATACCCCTGTTATTGAACAAACACTATAGCAATGATCACTAATCAGAATATAGTGATTTGACCTTTCACTTTACCCTACCTTTAAAGAATACTATCATCATCGCCCTCTTCTTGTGTGCAGAGCATCGAGTCATGCCTGTCTCTCTCTTTCCACCATTGTAGTTGAACGAGCTTATCGTGGGCGACACCAGCGGGAAGCTGCTTGTTTATAAGAACGATGACCCCAAACCCTGGATCACAAGAAACTGTGTGGGCATGGTCAGTACAGCAAATAACAGCACATTGCATGATTGATTGATTTAAGTATTTATTAACAGTTTTCAGAAATACAGTACATTTCAAGTACAACTCGATACAAAAACTGTTAACTGTGGATGACACCATAAAGCATTACACCCGTTTAATGCTTACACATAGTCTCTTTTGGTGTCCCCCTGCAGCTGACCTGTGTCGCAGTAGGAGACGTCTGCAACAAAGGAAAGGTTAGCTGATATAGATGACGCGTGCACAGAACACGTTTCCAGGTATTATCCCACCCATGTCGTTATCCGATCTGTTGTCATCATCATCACCTGTTCCTGTCTGCCAGAACTTTGTGGTCGCTGTGGGTGCAGAGGGTTGGTTTCACCTGTTTGACCTGACGGCGGGCAAGGGAGATTCGTCCAGCCAACATGAAGCCCTGTTCTCGGACGACCAGAAGTGTTTCACTCAGCACATTCCTGCCAACACCAAAGTCATTCTCATTAGTGATATAGGTATAATCTTTTTTTGTTTGTTTGTTTATTACTTTGCATTTTGTACTTTATGTCTTCAAATCCGTGTCTCCGGAACTTTGGAACGCCACCTTAGCCCGTAGCACTTGCCGTAGCCTCAACGGCCGTGTAGGCTTATGCAAAGGCTAACAATGTAATTTAGATAGCATGTTAGACTGATGATGGTTGTTTGTTCATTGTTTATGATCCTAGATGACTGTTTTTATGCTTTTGATGTATTACCTAACTTGTTCTTGCTTACTGTAAATCGCTCTGGATTAAGAGCGTCTGCCAAATGCCTGAAGTGTAAATGGACGTGAGTGTGTGTATATGTTTTCCAGATGGCGATGGTCGCAATGAGCTGGTAGTGGGTTACACAGACCGTGTGGTCAGAGCTTTCCGTTGGGAGGAGTCTTGGGAGGAGCCACCTGGACAACTGGTGCTGCTTAAGAAGTGGATTCTGGAGGGACAGGTACACGATGATATCATCAATAGTGGTGGCAGTCAGAGAGCTGTAGTAAACTAATTTGAAAGCTTAACAGTAAAAATATGCAAAAATAAGTTCTGTTTTGGGCCTATTTAGTAGAACTTGACCTGTACTTGCCCGTTGGAAAAGTGCCTCTGAGACCCCTGGTGTTTTCGTACTCGGACGGCACCATGATAAATGAGGACTGTTTAGTCTGTTGTTTTGACAGGCCTGCCAGCTCAAGAGCTCATCATTAATTATGCATGATAAAAGCCCAGCGACTGATGGCACTGTATTGTGGCAGGTGGACAGTCTGTCCGTGAACCCAGGTCCAGAGGGCTGGCCAGAGCTGATGGTGTCTCAGCCGGGCTGTGGCTACGCCATCCTGCTGTGCACATGGACCCACCAGCACCACGGCAGTGGTTCTGGAGAGCAGGGCCCGGCCAGTCCTGGGAGGTAGGGCCCGTCACAAGTATTACATTAGATAATCACAATTGTCTTTGCATAATTGTCATGATCGTTTCCATGTTGATGCAAATCTACAAGCTCACAACGGGATGTGACACGTGTATAAGTATAAAAAGTCATGCAAATTGTATTCACAATGTTACAGTTTTCAACAACAAACGCATAATGAAATCGTTAATTGCAATTATTTGTGTGACAACTAATTGCCATTTAAAATGTCATAATTGTGAAAGCCCTAATGCTGGGAGGTAGATATCGCTCCCTCATTGTATAGAATGTTTAAATCTAGAAATAGATTTAAACTGGACTCATAATGTATTATCTTAATCGCTTGATTTGATTTGGTTTTGATTATTTTATGTATCTTTTCTTCCCACAGTGAGCTGCCTTCCCGAGATGTGATTCTCCACCTGACCACTGGGCGGACCCACAACAAGAATGTCTCCACTCACCTCATTGGCAGTATCAGCAGAGGTAGTGTACCAGAACCTTGTCTTGTCTGTCATCATGAGGGACCATCATGTCATCATCTGAATAGTGTATGCATAATGGTTTGATTGATCCATTTATTTGTCAGAAGTGTAAACCGCACCAGGTACAGTCAGACATTAAGGGACAACTCCAGACTAAACTAGAAAAAGTGCCCTTCTGGGCACAGGTCTCCACCAGGTTATCCACAGATGCGTGCAGTTAGAGGTAAAAACACTTTTGGGCCAGTTATAGCGCCACCTTGAGGCTGAGTTGAAATTGTTCATGTGGCATTTCGTCCTCGGCCTAGTGGGAATGTGCGTGCACAATTTCACGGAAATCACGCGATGTGTCCATGATTTGCAGCATTTTGTTTGAAACTGAGCACTCCTGTGAACTTTGGAAGCCAATCTTAACCAATCAGGATGGAGTCTGAGAAATCTGAAAGACCCGTTTCGTTGAATGGCTCTAGAGAGACTGTGTACTAATTTGCGTGATGTTTGGACAAAATCTGTAGGTGTACTGTGAAAAAACTTGTTTTGCACAAAGCGGCCTCCTGGTGGCGCTATAACAGGCCGTTCTGGAAAGTTTGGGGCAGAGGTTCATGGTTGGCATCCAGGGAGTGTGTGTGCAAAATTTGGCATCGACCGGGTTAACGGTGGCTGAGATTAGCTGGTCACGGACGGACGGACGGACGGACGGACGGACGGACGGACGGACGGACGGACGGACGGACGGACGGAGTGCAAAACATACTCTCCCCATGCCTTCGGCTGGTGGAGACAATGACACACAGGCTCATTGTCAATATAAAAATGAGAACAGGGAAACATGGAAAAACGTCAGCAGTGAGCATGCATTGAGCACTGTCTAATCCCATTTACATTCTGTCTTTCATAGGTCCAAAAGATGATTCTTCTAAATGTGGCCTGTTCGCCCTCTGCACTCTGGATGGTAAATCTCGACCTCGATAGCAGAATGAAATATAATTTGAAAATATCAATGTCATATATTGATTTCTCTACATATTAACCACTTCTAAAAGCCAAACCGAAATGCAATTTCCATTCGTTCCGATGTTTCAACGGCCCGGAACACAATTCAATCTTTAATCGCAATTATCCGATGGACAATTAATCGCCAAGTGAAAAAATGTCATAAATTGTGACAACCATGTTTGTTTGTTTGTTTGTTTTGCGTGTTGTCATAGGAACCCTAAAGCTGATGGACAGTTCAGAGCAGCTGCTGTGGTCAGTGCAGGTGGACCACCAGCTCTTTGCCCTACAGAAGCTCGACGTCACTGTGAGTGTGTTTTTAGGGACCACGTGCTTATAGAAGCTCATAGAAGAGCAAGCCCATTTACAGTTGAGGCATTCAGCAGACACTCTTAATCCAGACAGACTGAACCCATTTAGACCTGAGGCTGATTCTAAAAATGTGTCTTCTAAAACCTTAACAGATTTCTGAAAAACCTATGTTTCTATGTCAGTGGTGCTCAACCTTTTTCATGTCGAGAACCCATCACAATTATCTCTATTTGGCCACTGACCCCCATCTGAAAATATGTTGTTCCAGGGACCCCCCCAGGGACCCCTAACGGACGGTTAGCTCAACCGTCTGGCCACCTAGGCTGCCAAGCCAGCCAGACGGCGAGCCGCAGGTTCGACTCCCGAGCCCGATGGCCTCCCCTTTCCTGTCTATCTACTGTTCTCACTGTCAATAAAGGCATAAAAAAGCCCCAAAACCAAATATTAATAAAATAAAGTTCGCTCTGAAAGAACACAATTCAAAGATTTGTGCCACATTTTCATGATATTAAAAAAATAGCACATCTACAAGCTCGTAGCGCGGCACTCGGTGCCGTGCTATGAGCTTGTAGATCTGCATTCTTTTTATCTGCTTGTCACTGCATGGGCACAAGGGTTCAAGGCCAAAGTTGCCCAGGTATTTAAAGGTATATTCAGTGATTTCACTTAATTCAAATATCACTTATTTTTTTGTTTTGTTGTGATAATCCTCCCTACTATAGAGTGTGCTGGCCATATAAGGAGTTCCTCCCTGTCCCCAGTTAACCCCTGGGGGTCAAAAAAACCGTAGGTTTCGTTTTTGACTCTCTATCCTGATTGGACGAAAGGCTGGGTCCCACAGCCAAAAACTAAACCTAAGGTTTTTTGAGTGAAATCACTGAATATACCTTTAAGGAGGTGTTGCTGATGAGAAGAGGCAATTTCTTGCATGTGTCCTCTAGGGGGATGGCAGAGAAGAGGTGGTGGCCTGTGCCTGGGACGGCCAGACGTACATAATCGACCACAATCGGATGGTGGTCCGCTTCCAGTTTGACGAGAACGTCAATGCCTTCTGTGCAGGTGAAGTTACCTCAGCATTTCGGGGGACATGGCCGCTCCCAATCGATCCCAATGCACACCACAGGAATACTCGAACCTGTCCAGGCTCATGTTGCCCACTAGGTGGCAATGTTGAGCTTCTGAACCTCACACGGTGACGGCTGTTCCTCCTCATTTCCGTCTCCCTTTCTCCACTCAAATGTGGTGTGTGTGTGTGTGTGTGTGTGTGTGTGGTTGCTCAAACCATTGCATTTTCAAGAGAGATATTATGCAGAAATAAATTGATTAAAGAGGGTAGACCGCAGGGAACTGCTGCAACGCTTTCTCTGATCCCAGTGTATTTGTTCTCCTTTCTCTCATCCCAGTGTATTGGTTCTCCTTTCTCTGATCCCAGTGTATTGGTTCTCCTTTCTCTCATCCCAGTGTATTTGTTCTCTCTCTAAGAGAGAGAGAGAGAAACACAGCAGAAAATAAGTAGACAGCCCCCTGCCTGCCCACGCTGTCTGCTCTGCATGATCAACATAAAGCTCTGTTGGCTCTACTGTTGTCCATTAGAATCATTTTAGAATCCAGGCAACACAGTGTTTTGCTGATGAGTTCATTGGGATGATGCACGGCATGTTACACGCCCATTATTGTTGCCTCAGTGTGGCAGACGGGTTCACTCTGGCGTCAAACAATATGCAGGGCTTCTTATCATGAACTAGTGTTGATTTTGACAGCAAATTCTGATTTAGTTTTAGTCATTCTTTTGAATATATTGTGTGTATTTTCAGTTTTCGTGTTAGAAGGTAGTCGACTAACATTGTCATGGTTTTGGGTCGACGAAAGCAACACTGACATGAACGGATTGTTACTCTTTCTTTCGTCACTCTGAACTCCTTCCATTTTGTGATTCCAGGGCAGTACGCCTGTAAGGAAGGCCGGAACAGCCCGTGCCTGGTGTATGTGAGCTTCAACCACAAGATCTACGTCTACTGGAGGGTTGCGCTGGAGCGCATGGAACCCACCAACCTGCTCCGAGTGCTGGAGGACAGGCCAGAGTTCAGGAGCCACCTGGAGAGGCTGGGAGTGGGTGAGTGACTTCATCCACCACCTATAGGGCTGTACCAATTTAAGTTGACGATTAGTTGTCACACTAATAATTGCGATTAACGATTTAATTTCGTTTTTATTTTTGTGCACATTGAACATTGGGACATAATACATTTCTGTTTGCCTAGTAATCAAAAAATGCACAGGGCAGATATGACAAATAACTTGAAATAGACACACAAATAATTCACAAATAATTGCGATACAGTAATAATTGTGACAGGCCTACTGTACCGCCACCTCTGGGAAGCAGCAAGTCAGAGTGGCCAGTCGTCATACTGCTCAGCTGCTGTCATTTCCTAACGTACAACGTCGTACACGCATTCCAACCGGGTCCTAACTTCCCAACTTAAATTGTATTCATTTTTCATGAACAAAAACACTCAAAAAGACAACAGAAACAAGCAGACATCACATATGTTGCCAGACAAAGGGATGCATGCTGTTATTAATAGGAGATTAGACATGGTATATTTCTGGTAATTTCTTTTTTAGGACAATAAAGTACCGGATCCTAACTTCACAGCATGAACGCTATAGCATCCCTATTCTGAAAAATCACAACAGATGAACGTTACACTAAACATGACATTTGGGGCGAAAGCAGCCGAACTACAAGCCCAGAATGCGTCTGGTGTGTGTAGTCCAGACAAATACAGGCCCCTTGGGGGTACTCCGGTCAACTGGGTTCCATTGGTTAAACCTTTTTAGCAAAGAGTCCCCTCTAGTCACGAAGGTCAGAGGGGAAATGATTCAAATGAAATAAAAGGAAGAAAAATTACAATGATCCATGTTTAGTAAACCTCACTGTTAGAGAAATCTCATTTGTTTTTCCTATCCCAGATAACAAATCTCACACACACACACGCACGCACGTGCACACGTTCAACGCTGTGGAGTGTAAGACGCTGTTAGTCAGAGGGGAGCTAAAGAGTCGGTAGTGATTCAAGAGGCATGCTATAAATCCTCTGTTGTCCACCCTTCGTCCAAATGTATGCAAATCTGCACCCTATTGTCTGCTGCTTTGGCTTGTACAGGCTGGGCTATTTTAAGAGGGTCTTATTTGATCCACAAGCACACAGCTCCCTGAAGCTCAGAATTGTATTCACCATCTCTCCGTAAACATGCACACAAGGCTTACATTGTACATTTTATTCCTCCCAATGACGCTGGGGAACTGTTTCACTGCTGGTCAGCCACTAATAAATACATTCTCTCTTATCAAGACACACATCAGTATGTTTAAAATGGCATATGAAGTACTGTAGTACGGTAATTTGATTTGAAGAATTTGGGTATTCATATTGCCAATAGGTATCAGTTTTTTAACCCCTTTCAACCTGGCGGCTGGCATATTTTTGAACATTGCGGATTTCCAAGCTCACGTGTCACACATCTATTTCATCTATTTGTCGTACGACGAAATGAACAAGGCTTAAGCGGAGACTCTGTGCATGTAGTAATTTGTCTCTTAACCCAAAGACAGATTATTTGTATGCTGGATCAGTAATTCATTCTTTACTTTAATCCTGTTAGCGCAATTGTGCTATCTGTAATTTCTGCTTGTGCTTCCTCTCAGTACCTGTGGTGCACTTGTCGGGTCCATCGTACAAGTGTGCAGTATTTTATTGACAACTTTTAAGTGACACGGATGATACCCGAATCCAGCTGGTATATATAAACACGGTCATGCTGGCCAGCGTAGCTCTGACACCAGCTGAACCACATCATAATCAACTAGGGCAGTGAAAACCAATTGATTTGGCCTCGGGAAGAAGAATCACCCTCCACTGGCAAACATTTAGTTGCACCTATTTGAGTGTTACAGCAAAGAGAATAACCTGAACTCTGAGTGCAGAGTGCAGCACTGCAGGCTCAAACTGGGTTTGAACCTTCTAATGGCAGTGTAGCATAGCACCCTGCTGCCGGTGTAAATAATTCATCCTCTGGGCCTGTTGTGTTTCTCGTGGCCATGATTTTACAGGGCATATATATATATATATATATATATATATATACTGTATATATATAGCGTACCACGGGAGGCTAGGACTAGTCTAGGGGAGAGGCATATAGCCTATATAAAGATTAAATTCAACCTGGCATCCCAACTAGTTTTGATTTGTAAGATATGTATATCTGCTATTTATGCTATTCGTCCTATGATGAAGTATATACTGTTGTTAAGTGGTTGAGAGAGATGTGGATAAATATTATGCCTGATCTGGAAAGGTGGATAGAGGGTGGGGTATAAAAAGGTATTGCTCAGCCTCAGGCAGTATACACATGTTTCAGCTTAATCCTGGACTATTGTCTGTAGGCTATACAATGTCCAGTGGTGAATCAGCATGGGCGATATAAAGTATGGGTGGACAGACTACTGGGGGTCTGCAGTTATAATTGCAGCCGACCCACTTTTCTTGTCTTCTTGTTACCTTTTCCTTCTCCTTGTCATTATACCAAATCCCAATTTCCCCACAAACTACCGTAGTCCATCCCTGCTAACCTCTACAGTTCTGTAGACAAGCACATGTCTTCTCCCATACACATTACACACAGAGGACGTCTCCTTAGTCACTTCTTTTCACCTGACAATGAGGAGTCTCACTGGCATGTGCATAATAATAATAATAATAACTAGAACTGCACTCTGTCGAGTGTCTACTTGCTTGTAGCATACAAGTAGGCCCACTAGTACGCAAGCAGAGCGTGCAAGTACTGTAGAACGCTACAAACTTTAAAATCTCAGCCTCTCTGTGAAAGAACGTTTGCAATATTGAATTATTAGGTTTAGCTATTTGCTACGTACCTTGCTTTTGGAGGGGAAAAAGTAGTATTTTGAAGTATGGTAATGATTACTTATGCCTGTTATGGCAGTAGTGTCGGATTACATACACAGGGGCATTACCTTTAGTCCACCCGACACTGAAACGCGACAGCGTTACGTCACCATCGATACCCTGGCATTGGTACATATATTCATCACGTCATATGCTCATATGTCTATATATGTGTGTCTATATGTATCTATATGTAGTTTCTGAGTGATTAGTGGTATAATGTGGTTACTCGGGTGGTTTGATGCGTATGTCCCTGACACTGAAACATATCATTACGTCACCAGCGTAAACCAATTAGCTCACATATTTAAAGAGTTATGTGAAATCCACAAGATGGTCACATATTTTCAGCAGGTCACCAATTTCACCGTGACACAGAGGGACCAAGTATAAGTGAGCGAGAGGCCAAGATTTGGGGTATTGGAATTTGACCTACCGTAGCTCCTCTCCGTGATGAACAGGCACCCTGAGCAACCTCCAGGAGGCGCTAGTGCAGTGACAGAGAATAAGTCCTCCCTTCATGCCCGGCTTCCCAGCATGAAAAATGGCTAATGTGTGTCTGTTGGTGCCGAGGTGGAGGCACCGCGGATGACACAAACCCATAATCTCTGCGGTGGCTGGAAATATCCTCCCCTGGCCCTCGTGCCATCCGAGCACCCATTTAATCTGCTTATAAGGCCTCTTACTAGTTACTACTAGGCCCATAGCAATAAGCAACTGATTGCAAGCTCCGTTTAGTTTCACATTTCTGTGTAGTAAACGCCAAATAAGGTGAGGTCACCACATGAATAAGCACATAACAATTAGACCTGCCAAATGCACAGTGTGTCTTTGCAGTGTAGCCTACTGTTAACAACCAAATATAACAACGAATACATGCAAGCACAGAATGAAAGTTTCCAGTAAAGACGAGAGAAAAAAGGTCCGGCTGGAAATGTTGTGGCACCCCCTGAGTCAGCTCCCATTGCATGCACAGTAGGCAAGAGATGCGCGTTTATATGCAGTCCCGCTTAAAGGGATGAAATACTTGCCATTAATATAGTGGTTGCAACTGTATTAATTGATTGCCCGAGTCCCGTGGTGGGAGTTCTGCTCTGGTTTTGGTCAATATTAAGTAGTTCCGGTCATTTTTTGGGGGGCACTGGGGCCACGCAGTAAAAGTAAATTCAAGTCAGTTCAACTTTGACCCCTCTATCACATGGAACTATTTTTTTTGGGCGTAGTGATATGCACACAAAAAACATAGTTCCGTGTGATAGAGGGGTAAAAGATTAACGAAAGTTGCACTAATATATTAGAAATAGGTCAACAATACAAATGATGTTAGTTTTGTGGATAAATTTACTTTTACTGCGTGGCCCTCTGTGCCCCCCACAATGTTTCACATTTTGAAAATGTTTCATGTTTTTAGAATGTTACCGAAGGGCAGGGGTCTTCAACATGGGCTTCGCAGAGTTACTACATGAGCTTGTAGATCAGCTATTGATACACTGATGATTAGTGCTGTCAAACAAGTCTATGAAGATCTCTATGCAATCTATGACGAGGTTTAAACCTGCAACACAATTTGATACAATATGGAGTAGGGGTCCCTGTTTCATCTGTCTCTCAGCTGAAAAACATTGAAGACCCCTGCTGTAGGGTGGTAATGGTTTATTTAAGCAGCCACATCTGGTCTGACACTCTGACTCAAATTAATTGGACTCTGAGCTAGGTATAACTACACCCCTGTTGTGCATCAAGCTAGTTTGTTTATTTATTGATTTATTTAGGGTAGTTTTCCTGTTTTTCCTCACAGATCCCGATGACACGGCTTCGGTGAAAAAGTTGGTAGAAGATGTTCTTTACAAACATTCGCTGACCGGACGCAGCGACACACCGCCTTGACATCACATCTGCTCCTACAGTACCTCTGTCTGTTTTGTAAATTCTCTTGTGTTTAATAAAGACTACAGTATATAAGAAGTAACTCTGTAGTTCTTCTTGTTGATGGTGTTATCTCTGTTAGAAAGATATGTCTAGATGGGCAATATGAATTCCCCTAGGATTGTTGTATAGAGAGGAGTGCTTGTTCTTTTTTCTTACCTCAACAAGGCAGGTGCGATGACAGCGTGGGATTAACCCATTTTAGGCGGGAACCCCTTTTTGGTGTTTTAAACATTTTAGCTATTGAAAAATAGCAGATCTACAAGCTTGTAGGTGTGCTATTTTTCTTTAATCGTTAAAATGTGACGCAAATCATTGAATATATATTTCAGAGCGAACATTTTTAACTAAAATATTGGCTTCTGGGGGGTCCCTGAAACTACATATTTTGAGATGGGGGTCCGTGGCCCCATAGAGATAATTCTGGGGGTCCTTGACATGAAAAAGGTTGAGCACCACTGACATAGAAACATGGGTTTTTCTGAAAAATGTTAGGATTTAGAAGCCTTTTTTTTAATCGACCTCAGTCCAAAATGGGTTAAGGCATGAACCGCCCCAGACCGGAGCCGTCAGGCAGGCAAGTGGCCACGGCATTGAGCCAATGGCATTAAGGCCTCAGTCATCAGGAGGTATAGTCAACCACCTGCCTCCCTTCTCATACATTAGAAATGAACTCTGTGTTTAAGTGCGTAACAGAGACACAGTCAGGCTCAGGTGTCTTTGTAGCCCACAGTTTCACCGTCGCTCTCTCTCTCTCTCTGCCCTGTGGAGACGTGCTAAGGAAGGTCACGGCAGCCTGACAGGCGAGCTTGTTCATCCTTTGTTTGCCTCCTGCTTGCTTGTGTCAAGCTTACCGAACTGGAGGGTAAATAAAATGGCCCCCCAGCCTCGATGTGAATATATCAATTGTTGCCAACGTTTTGAGTTTCATGAGAGCAAATAAAGTTCTGACCACGTGCTCCTTGTGAGTCGTAAGGGCCCACATTCAAATCCGTCATGTCTGTCTTGCATGTCTCCCCTCTCTCTCTCTGCCATAGATTTACTGTCTGACCCCCCCCCCCCCCCCCCCCCCCCACACACACACACACACGCACACAAAAAACATGAAATGCCCAAAAGTAAAAAAGTCACCATTTCATTTTTCCTTCCGTTTATTTACCGCAACTCTGTGGTCAGCACCTCACTGACACAGGTGTGTTCCATCTTATATTTTTCAGGCTTAAGAGTTGTTCACACCAGGCACTATATAACTACAGTATAAAGATTTAGTTTTAAAAATCGTTCTAACACAAGTGGATAGCAAAGTCCACACACTACAACTATAATGTATAGTTGTGTGTGGACTTTGCCATCCACTTGTGTTAGAACGATACATAATGAAGACTATGGTTCTTATTTTGTGCATCATCCTTAAATGTCCAACTCGATGCCCCTAGTCTCTGGTCCCGCTTATAAAGGACGATGCAAGTAGTTATCGCTGTTATGTAGTGCTTGGTGTGAATGAATGGCACTGAGAATCATGAGCCTTTTGTGGCGTTTATGTTTTGATGTGGTCTACCTTTTATGCCTTGGTATGGACAGGTGGCAGTCTTTACTTCTTCATGATGACATTTGCATGTTGTGGCAATTCCTTTGGCATTGCCAAAAAACGACAGATTAATTGGCGGACGACATTGTTTGTCGTCCTCACTAGTGGTCGTCTGCATTCCCGTACACAGAGCACAGAACCACGCACGTCTCTGACCATAAATGGTGAAGAAGTGTGTTCTTTGTCTTGTCGTATGTACAGTAGTTGTTTGGACATTTTTTTCATGTGTGTTGTTTACTGTTTCTAATAGGGAATGTCAGCCCTACCATCTGCTGCTTGAGAGTGATTAATCCTGTGTGACTGCGACATTTGCCCTGGTATTTTCCCAACGCAGGCATCCTGGCCATAAAACACATGTCGGATATAGATCCAGCAGACGATCTGACCCTGGGAAATGACCACACAGGGTTAATGGCCTTGCCAACATTACACTGGCAGCACATTTCTCCGTATATGTGCTCATCCATGCGGAATCTGCGATGATGCAGTACATGGATTGTAATTACATATTTTTCTATTTCTTTTCTTGACTATATAGTGTACGTACGTTTGCTTTTGCGCTGCAAAATGCCACACAAAAGGATGGAAACTAGGTCAATGGGGACGTTGCCTCAACAGAGACTGTTATACTGTACACTACAGTGTGGTTCCAGTTCCGTTTGCGCTGTACTGTATCTCTGCATTCATCTGACTGGCTGATTGGCTTGATTGACGTCATTAGAAACACAATCCTCTACTCTACTGGCAAATTTATTTTTCCAGCTGTTGCTTTAGCATATTTTATAATGAGCATGACGGGTTTGCCTATGTTTGATGTCTTTTACAGGACCATAGCCGAGACATATTCCAATGGCAATGCATTATAATATAATACATAGTAGTAGTACACACAATACTATATTATAGTATTGTTTTCTGCTGTAGGAAAATGCATTGCGGTGCATTCATTGTCATATTGCACAGAGTCCAGTATTCAGCATTGTGCAGGATCTTATTTATATATGAATCCAATTAATTAATGCAATTATGAGCTTGTTGCATGTCTTGCATGGATTCATTATTAGACAAAGAAATATAATTTATTTACTGTAACTTAAAAGGGTTTGAAAATGTCTTTATATAACCCATTGACACACATTGCATATTGGATACTTACTTATCCACTCAATATAGAAACCTTCATGCTATTGACAACCACCCTCCTCATTTTCCTGCTGTATTTTTTCTTACGTCACAGATATTCCATAGACGTGGAGCATGCCATGTGTACCCTGAAGGCAGTATCTCCCAGTTTAGAAGAGGTTTTTGGTACCTTCAACAGAAGCCTATCTTGAGATCTGGTACCATAACTTGAGGTATTGGGTTCTAGCAGCTTTGGGTTCTAGCAGCTCTAGCAGTCATTTCCCTGACGCCATCTCCCTGATGTCCTTGTCCTGCCTAATTTTCGGCAGTTTCGGCCCGCCCCATGTTTTATTAACCCATTCTGGGCGGGAACCCCTTTTGGAGTTTTAGCTTTTGAAAAATAGCAGATCTACAAGCTCACTGCACTGAGTTCCGCGCTACGAGCTTGTAGGTCTGCTGTTTTTTTTTTAATTGTGAAAATGTGGTGCAAACCTTGGAATATTCTTTCAGAGCGACAGTTTTAACTCAAATCTTTGCTTCTGGGGGTGCCCCTGGAACAACATATTTTGAGATGGGGGTCGGCGGCAAATTACATATAATCTTTGGAGTCCTTGACATGAAATATTGAGTGATATATAGGCCTAGAAACATAGGTATTAACTGTCCGCAGAATATTGCTTGCTCTGGGTGGATCTTTGTTGGTTGTAAAGTGTCTTGAGACAACTTGTTGTGATTTGACACTTTAATACAATTGAATTGGATTTAGAAGACATTTTTTTAATTTCGACGTCAGGCCTAAATGGGGCTCGGTCACTACCACCAGGTCAGGACTGTTGTGACATTCCCCCTCCAACCTAAATTACATATATTTAGCTCCCTGGAGGTAGGCCAATCGTTCTTCATGGGATGAAAGTGATGGGGAATGAGTACCTCCCTCTTCCCTTTCACAGCAGGGACTGATTCATGGTTTGATGTCGCCCCCCTCAAGGTCTCTCCATCCGGAAGCTCAAATTACAATTTACAGCTTTAGCCCTCCTTTCTAGACGGCTTGCCTTTGAGGATATAAAAAATAAGCATGCACAGAAGGCTGTTGCCTTGCATCAATTTATTTATTTTGTCTTTTATTTTTTACCATAGGCTAACCCGGTGCTGTGCCTTGGGATGGATATACTGTATGTGTATAATGTCTCTTCTCTTCCAAATTCTATGCATTTTATATTGTCATAATATTGAGATCACAGTTTGTGATCAACCAACGCCTTTCATGCCATCGCCAACGGGACTGTGATGATGAAACCATGGTTGGAGGGGAAAGGAACTGGTTGGAATAACGTGTTCCTTCCACGCGCTACGTCCAACCAGGGAAACTCCCCCCTGTCAGGTGTAAAGGAGTGACTTGGACACTCATGCATGAAGGAAGCATGAGTTCAAGTCCGTTGCTCTCCCCAGCTTGGCGGAGGGTGTGTAGAGCCCAGGATCACATTAGATAATTGACACAGGGGTGAAAAAATGGGTTACAAAATCGTGGGATAAAAAAACAAGACTCTCCCGAACCAATCACATTTACTAGGGGCATATTAGCTCTGGTCCATATAAAAAAGGAGGAAAAATATTCTCTATGAGGCAATTCTCTGGGCAATATCGGTAGAAGGCGCAGTGGAGTAACTAAAAGTATTTTTTTTCCCGGTGGAAAAAACCCCCCTTTAGGCCAAAAAGTACAGTTTATACGTGTGGTGGGGGGCTCAGAGTGCGTCCACTAAGGAAAGTAGGCTTTCTAATGACACAACCCGCCTTTGTTTTGGTGAGTAGCAAAAACGTTCTTTTTATTTACGCTAAAGCGGAGAGGCTGGTCTGCATTCATGCGAGCAGCGGAAGTTGAGAGTAACATAGCACTAAATGCAACGCAATAGAGCTATGGACAAGAGCTAAGGGCATATAAGCGCAATATAAATGTGAAACATCTCAGGAGAAAATTTACGGGCTCAAGAAGCTACTGAAGTGATTTCCTGCACTCACTATACAGTTTGATCATCCAATTTCCTTTACCCTTACTAAAGCCTGATGCTTATGATAATAATAATTGCCTTGCTTAGAGTAAGTACTACGGGGACAAGTGGAACCAAGCATTCAGGCCTAAGGGGGCGGGACTGCGATGCTCTATAGCCCGGTGCCTACAGTATGGCATTCGCCCCACTGAACTCTCATGTACATTCATCTTCATATTGAGGGGTTTATATGCTCTGTCTGCAACCCTATACTAATTTATGGTATATGGTGCATTTATATAGCGCCTTTATCCAAAGCGCTTCACATACAGTAGATTTTGCAATGTTTTTCACACGCACATTCATACACGGATGTGGACTTCTGATGTTCACTTTCACTTTTGTAGCATGCATGCATCTGCGTCTGTTTCTCACCTCATTTATTCATTGTCTCCAAGAGGATGTTTTGCACTCCGTCCGTCCGTGTGTCCGTCCGTGCGTCCGTGTACAGCTAATCTCCGGCGCCGTTGGCCCAGCAGATGCTAAACTCTGCACACACACTCCCTGGAGGCCAACAACTAACCTCTGCCCTGAATTCTTCAGAACGGCCTGTTATAGCGCCACCATGAGGCCGATTTATGCTAAACACATTCCATTCCCTTACTCGTACACATTTTAACCATACGTCACGCAAATCAGTATACACTATCTCTAAAGTCATGTGATCAACACGGATCTGTCCCATTTCCAATAAATTCCATCCCGATTGGTTAAGATTGCCTTCCAAAGCTTGCAGGATTGGTCCGTTTCGAACAAAATGACACAAATCATGAACACATCATGTGATTTCCGTGAAATTGTGCACATGCACATTCCAAATAGGCAGAGGACGACATGCCACTTCATTTTTTCAAATGAGCCTCATGGTGGTGCTATAACAGGCCTGTTTATAGATATTTATTTTTTGCTTTTTCTGCCTTTATTGATAGGATGAAAGGAAACGGGGAGAGACGGGGGGAAAGACACGCGGCAAAGGCCGTCGGGATCGGGAGTCGAACCCGCGGCACGCCGTCAGGCTGGCTCAGCAGCCTAGGTGCCCAGACGGTTGAGCTAACCGCCTGGGCCGCCAATTCATGTTTTTACCTATACAACTGCACGGATCTGTGTACAACTTTGTATTCGCACAAAAGGCCAAGGAAAAAACGTTTCCCATTTTTCACTCCTGCTTGTTATAGCGCCACCATGAGACCCGATTTTTGCAAAACACATTTGTTTACATTACTTTAGTACATTAGTACAGATTTTATCCATCCATCCACCACACAACTCGGTATACACTATCCATCACAAACACTCCTATGCTCCTGGTGGCACGTTTTCTAGTTTTCCTTTGATATGGGCGCCGTCATCTAGTCTCTTCTGCTTCTCTGGTCTATCTGAATATGTCTCACATACCTTATGCAACTGTAGTATACTGTACATCCTTGTTGAAGGATCTCTAGATGTATATTCATCCACACAGTGGCCCCTAGCTGGCATGTGCAGATGCAGTTTAAATTCAACAAGGGAATTGGAGAGTTGCCTTTCTGCGTCGACGACTGCAATCATCCACAGGCTTTTTTAAAGAACACAGATTCTCATCATTCTCACAAATGATGTCGCGTGAGCCCGTTATTGTTAGTTTAGTTATCATTCTCTTGCTGGTTATACACCAGCTGACTTCCAGAAGATTGGGAATTTAGGATCCCCCATTGTGCGTGCGTGCGTGCGTGCGTGCGCGGCTGACTTTGATGTGAGCTCAGCCAGTCTCTTTTATGACGGCTCCAAGCCTCTCTCTCTGCCAACTGACATGGCGGGATCGATGGATTCCAATCTTGCCCGTGTCAGGCTTAACCCATTTTGAGCGGAACCCCTTTTGGTGGTTACATACATTATGTTATAATTTAGCCATTGAAAAATAGCAGATCTACAAGCTCATAGCTACGAGCTTGTAGGTCTGCTATTTTCGAAAAATCGTGAAAATGTGGCGCAAATTTGGAAACATAGGTAGAAACATATATAGGTATTTCAGAAAGATCTTTTTTTAATTTCGATGTCGGGCCTAAATGGGTTAAGACTTCACCCTTTCATCATCGCCTTTGGGGATGCATGGGGGGTTGAATGACACCCTCCATCAGACTTTTATCACAAGAGAACACGTGAGGATCCCATTGCCTGATTGTACAGTAAGTACTGACGTCCTGACATCAAAGCTATAACCAGTGGTGTAAAGTAACCATGTACTGTACATTTACTCAAGTACTGTACTTTACAATTTTCACTTTTTCTTCCACCCCACTACGTCTCAGAGAGGCAGTGTCAGTTCCATAATTACATTACGCCTCAATATTCCCTTTTCCCTGCAATCCAAATGGATTGAATGGATCGGGGATGAATTGATGGAAATGAGATTAGACGTGTCTCATAAATGCTAAATGGACGACCAAATCGGTCATTGAGTCAATTCAGCACCCCTCTAGCTTAATATTTGTGAATCTCACAACTCTGTAATGATGACTAATAACTAATCCACACAGTGAAATATTAAAAACGATATTATATTTTTGCATGTTCACCCCGACAATTGCAGTATTGGTACTTTTACTTAAGTAAAGAATGTCAGTACTCTTTCCACCACCGGTTGTGTTTAGAAAATGTTATAATAAACATGAAAGTATTCGAAGGAACCCACTGTGCCACACTAAGTGGAAAGTTCCACTATGCTGTTTCCTGCTGTGACAATATGTGATACTTCATCTACAAAGATGAAGGGAAAAAACACACAGGATGTGGTGTGCATTCTGAATGAGTCAAAAACTGCACCTGGCGAATAAAGTCGGTGCAGGATTGAAAAGGGCCATAGTAAGTATTGTGTAATAAAAAAATCAAGACATTTAAAGGACCACTTCACCACTTTTCAACCCATCTTCATCTCTTTCTGTGGCCCGCAGGGTGAAATCCCAACACGACGTGCAGAATGTCTCGCCAAACAAAGAATAAAGCCCAATTCGTACTCCCGTCGCGCGACAGTGCGTTTTCACATACTGTATAGCTGACCTACTGTACAAGCTTGTAGGTTGGCTATTTTCAGGTCGTGCGACAGCGCATAAACTGGGCTTTAAAAGGACATTTCGTTCACTATTACATCAAATCCCATGAGTCATTCCGTTGGCTGTGTATAGTATACGCCCCATGGAGCACACACAGGCCAAATCAGCCGATGTCGCTGATGCTGCACCAGCCCATACTAAAGGCCTCGTCTCCAGCATTTGGCCGCCCCGCGCGTGTATAATGCGTGTGCCTGTCGCGTGAGCACACTTTCTATTGGGATATGATTGGCGATGAGAATCACAGGGAGATGGGGACCACACAGGTCAGAGGGGTCCACACTCTGAACACCCCCTCCCCCCCCCCCCTCCCAGGCACCGTGGGAACATCATGTTTTCCCTGCACTGGCCAGGGAGTGTTCTTTATATAGCCGTGCACCATGGCTGGGGCACGCACGCCGTACGGCTATACAGACCATGGGAATAGATGGGAGGCTTCGAGTGTATCTTGACTAAACAAGGAGAGTGATGATACCCCATGACATGTCGGTGGTGGTAAAAAGTACTCGAATGCTTTAATGATGTAAAAATTCAATCAATACTGCAATGTAGAAATGCTCTGTTACAAGTAAACGTCCGGAATTCAAAATTCTAACTTGAGACTTGACAAAAGTACCAAAAGTAAAAAGGCCTATTTGGTTCTATTTGTAAACTCTCAGACTTACAGACCGATGAAGGTCCGGGCCGGGAACCCATTTAAGAAATGAATCCTTTAACTTGATCCATCTAGCCTCTGTGTTTCCATTCTGGACGGGAACCCCTTTTGGTGTTTTAAGCATTATGTTATACTTTAGCTATTGAAAAATAGCAGATCTACGAGCTTGTAGATCTGCTATTTATTAATCGTGAAAATGTGGCTCAAATCTTTGAATATATATTCTTTCAGAGCACGTTTTTAACTCAAATCGTTGCTTCTGGGGGGTCCCTGGAACAACATATTTTGAGATGGGGGTCGGCGGCCAAATACATATATTTTTGCGGGTCCTTGACGTGGAAATGTTTGAGAACCACTGACATAGAAACATTTTTCAGAAAACTGTCAGGATTTAGAAGACATTTGTAGAATCGTCCTCGGGTCTAAATGGGTTAAGTGTCATCTACAGTGAATGTACAGTAAGTCATGAATAAATGACAAAATGTAGACAGACGTATAGCCAGAATACGTTTTTAATATATGCAGAGAAAATACTGTCCAGAACAAGAAAAACACCCAAAAATAAAGTTCTTTCATATACATCAATTGTCCTACTAGTATTGTACTGTACATCAAAAGATGAATAAAACATCGCAAATCTATGTGTGGACGACCTGTTTAGGAGAGGTCGGATGGATACCATAGCACAGTGGAAACAACTATCCATTATTTATTTTCTTAGCGATTATTCTATGATTTATTTTTTAATAATCGAGAAGCTTGTTTTTATTTATCATTTGTTTTATGTGTGCATGTATGCATGCATGCATGCAGTATATACACACTCACATCAATGAATTTATGTATGGGGGAAAGATAATCTAATTGAGGTTTTATTTTTGCTTTTTTGTATTCATTTTATAATTACATTTAAATCGATTAGTTGGGTTATAACTGTTGCGAGCCCTACACAGCACAGCACAGTGCAGGTGCTACACAAGAAAGGCATGGTGAGCCTTTTGTGAGCACATCAAAGAAGGCTCTTAAAACACTAAGACCTGGAAGGCGTCTGTGTCGCCTTATAGCTTTTACAAGCTCACAGCGTGGCACCGAGTGCTACGAGCTTGTAGACCTGCTATCTTTTTTAAACACGTTGAAAACAAGAAAGGCGAGTGGCACTGTAAGTCGAGGGGGGTGAGGGCTTATAGTAAGCTAGTTCTTGTCATGTTCACGTGTGACTGGCATGAAGTGGCAGCTCTGATTCCGACCGCGCTAGCTGCTAGCAGCACGTCTCACGAGACCGTATCGGCAAAATGTGACTCGTCTATAATCACTTCGGCAACATGGTGTGGTATGAGGAGGACTGAGGAAATCATACAGTGAAAGAACGCTAACCTTTTGATGTGATTAGAAGCTAGAAGTGTGCTCTGACAAGCGCTGAAGAGGGCATTTTGGCACAGAACGCTGCCTCAGCCCAGTGATTAAGACGTCCTGAAAGAGGCGAGGGAAGGCAGCTATAGAATCGACGTTTGGCAGCTTTTTCGGACCAGAGTGGCCTGACATCCCCACTTTTCCCCACATGAAACACTAGCCATACTGAAACATACTGTTGGGCTTCAACACACACTCCCTCACCAGACATGGCCACTTTCCATGTGATAGAACAAGTTAACAACGATACAAACATGCCAACTTGTACAAAAAGCAGAACTCTACAAAGTCTACAAATGGAATGTTTTGCTAGTTAGACTAGTCGGACATGAGAGAGGAATCATCATGAGCCTGTCTCCATCTAGGCCGGCATGTCGGACTGAATTCGGCTTGTGAATCGTGATATTGGGAAATTAACTGCCCGAGAAAGAAAACAAGCATATAATACAGTATGACTAGAGAAGGGCAACCTGAATACTGGCTTTGCGTGTGATGCATTATTTCAACGCTTAACCTGAACTGCTGAAATGAGCGTGAACTAACTCAACGATTTGTCAATGACTTTGTGATTCTAAATAATTTCATACGACCAAATCACGCACTTCGACGAGTGACAATGCACTTGAGCAGTTACAACCGATTTGAGGTCATAATCACGAAGAAACGATACATTAGTCCTCTAATTGGCCTCCGCTGTAAACTAGACTAATTGAATGTATATAGGAGATAGGGGGAACGACGTTGTGTTCGTTCGGTTTCTTGGCAGTGCAGAGACACTGGTCAGACAGTCCAGATACCAACCGTCCCGCATGACGGATCATGTCACATCGCTGCTGTCCAGCCGATCAAAGGGCAGACGGTGAGGGAAGCACCGGCGCACAGCCCATGTTCTCGTTGGTGTCGTGATGGTGGCACCGGCTGTCCGACGTTGACTCCAGGAAGGGCAGCTCCTCTCCAGAGCCCTGGAGCTTCAGTGTCCTAGCGCTCAGGTCCACGCAGCACTGTGGTTTATTATAGGGACGGGACCATAAGGCGGCGTTAGCGTTCAGCAACCCTTTTCATGTCAAGGGTCCATTATTTATTCTGCACTCAACAATAATTTAACTCTTGGGAGTGTCAACTGAAACCAAATGGACCCTGACTAAGGGTCCATTTGTTTTCAATTTACGGAGGAACACCGTTCAAAAACATGAAACTATTTTATCTTTGGACGATATCGTCTGGCGATAGCCAATCAAATTCACGTGTTGCTTTGTTTAGACCCTCCATGCGGAACCATACCACCCACGCTGGGCAAGACCTATATACGTTGTAGGGTGCATGTTTACATTCTCCGTCCATGAAACAAGTGTTGTGATTGGTCGGAAAACATCGTATTGGGTGGGGAAATATATCTGACGAATGTTCCGGCCCAACACTTCCGGCTATGCACTCTCTGCCTTATAGGTTGTGACCGGGCTTTTCTCTTCGCAGATGAGTAGGGCTGGAGCCGAGGCTACATACTGTCATGGTCCGTGACATGTTATGTTTTCTTGTGTACCTTTTATTTTGTAGTATTGTTTTGTGCCTTCCTGTCTGCCCCTTTAGTTCTGTACCTGACTTGTCTAACCTGTATTGTGATTAGTCTTTGTTTTCCACCTGTGTCCCCTTAGTTCCCCAGCCTATCCCAGTGTTGATTGTCAGTGGTGTTCACCTGTGTCTAGTTATCCCATGTCTATAAGTTTGCCCTTGTGTGTTCAGTTCCTTGTTCGTTCGTAAAATGTTGTCAGTGGTTTTTTGTTCCTCATGATTTTCCATGTTCCTAGTGTTTTGCCTTGCTCCTAGTTTTTCCTTGTTTCCTCGTGTTCCAGTGTTTGTTCCTGATCTCCTGTTTTTTGGTTAATAAACCCCCTTGTATTCGACCTGCCTGTCCTCTGCCTTTGTCTGCGCTTGGGTCCAACACATGCCTGTCCTGAACCGTGACACATACCACCTATATGAGGACATACAGTAGGTAATGACAGCAGGAACACCCAATAGGAGATTTATATCGCCCAGAATCGTCCGCTGTTTGCCGGCTGTTAGCGCTGTACGTCTGTCAGCATTATTACTTGGTATTATCAAAGATACTAAATACGCGAGTTTGCGCTATACTCATTTGCAAACACACACGATACAGTGTAGGGTTACCGTAAGTGATATTTGTAGAATCAGGGTCTTACTTTGAGCTCCAGGAGAGTGTGTAGACCAAGGCACAGTTCAAACACCTCGTCCTCTGCAGGACGGCACAGGGGAAGAACAGAACCAAGAGAGAGAGAGAGAGAGACGAGGGAATTGGGAACGGATCAAACTGAATGTCCGACTGAACCATGAAAAAACTCATTTGCACTCTTTATATAGTACGGTACATGAGCATGCATAAATCTTGAAGTTGTATATCATTAGTACAGCTCTTTCATGTTCTACCACCCTCTGTGTGTGTGCACGTGTGTGTGTGTGTGTGTGTGTGTGTGTGTGTGTGTGTGTGTGTGTGTGTGTGTGTGTGTGTGTGTGTGTGCGTGCGTGCGTGCGTGCGTGCGTGCGTGCGTGCGTGCGTGCGTGCGTGCGTGCGTGCGTGCGTGCGTGCGTGCGTGCGTGCGTGCGTGCGTGCGTGCGTGCGTGCGTGCGTGCGTGCGTGCGTGCGTGCGTGCGTGCGTGCGTGCGTGCGTGCGTGCGTGCGTGCGTGCGTGCGTGCGTGCGTGCGTGCGTGCGTGCGTGCGTGCGTGCGTGCGTGCGTGCGTGCGTGCGTGTGTGTGTGTGTGTGTGTGTGCGTGCTCGTGCGTGTGTGTGCTCGTGCGTGCGTGCGCAAAGGCCGGGGTATTACTTTACTGAGGATGGTTGCTCTACAAAAGGTTCATGTAAGGGAGAAGGCTGTGGTTTAAAGTTACGTCATTCTTTGTTATTGCAGGCTGTTGGTGGTGACTGACACGAGACTTGAGCGTGTTTGTCTCAAGCGTGCTCGGCTTATCATCGCCATCCATTCAGGTCAGGTGTCTATCCTGACTATTCTTTGGCTGTGTGATTTCTGCCTGGCTGCGTTAAAGGAGAATTCCATACTAAAAGGCTTTCTTACCTTTATAGTTGTTACGTCCCCATCAAAGAGGTCCATGTGTTATTTTGTGCAAAAGCTCCTTATTAGCTATTTCCCCTACCATAAGCCCTAAATGAATTGCATTGTATTGAATGGGAATTGAATGGGGCTATGGGGTGTTGTGCTAATTCGCTTATTTCCAACGCTCAAAATTATATATTTTTTGTATATATCCTCTCTTCATAATGTAAATAATATCCCAAGCGGCACACTTTACTACTTATTTCGATGGAAATAAGCGAATTAGCACAACACCCCATAGCCCCATTCAATTCAATGCAATTCATTGAGGGCTTATGGTAGGGGAAATAGCCAATAAGGAGTTTTTGCAAAAAAAACACCTGGACCTCTTTGGTGGGGACGTAACGACTACAAAGAAAGGTAAGAAAGCCTTCTAGCATGGAATTCTCCTTTAAAGGGATATATATATAACCTACCCATAGGCTTATGTAAACACCCCAGACAGTTTTTAAGTTGTTCGATTCGGTACTTGATATTCATTTTAGCTGCCCCGCCTCCTTCCTATATACAAACCCATTGTAACCTCAAACTCCATTTCACCCCACGATAGCTTCATCAAAAACACCCGTCCTTGGTTCTGGGAGGCCGTGTTTTTTTTTCAATTTCAAATTTTAATATCATGTCAACGGTTTGAGCCTAAATTACCACTCTGATATAACTGGCTGACGGTACCACGATGTCCATAGGGGAGCGCAAAGAAAAACACAAAAATAAAGTTGAATTTCATGTTGTAGGACCTTTAAACAAAAGAAAGTCACAACTCTTCACCAATTACAAATAATTCCAACATTTTTCAAATGCATTTCATGAATACTGTCACTAACAGTTAGATCTTAAAGATGGAGTGCCACAATTTTTGTATTTCTCCAGTTTTTCATGTGTCTATGAGTTGACAGTATTTCATTAGACACCCTGGAGTCGTTTTTATGTGCAATGGTGTATTAACTTTGTATTTAGGGTTTCTTCCTGGAGGCTGAACCCTTGACAGTCAAACGGGCCAATGAAATAAACAGTAAAATAGTAATCACACTATCAGCCCCTCCCCTAACCCCTCCCTCTTTATCATACAACCAGGCAAACCAGGCATACTTAATGAACTGATGGGCGTGTCCACATAAAAGCATGATTTTAACAAATACTGTACACTTTTTGGAAAAAGTTCTTCCTCCTTATATTATAATATTACCTGATGATCATGTTTTAGGGTGGAAAAGAATCGTGGCACTCCATCTTTAACTTTCACATTGCATGACGCGGTCGAAATCCATTTCACAGCATGTTGCCTTGAGGTGAACACTGTTCATCGACGCAGACAGTTCTCACCTGTGACGAAGGCTGAGCACTGGACACTCTGTCTGCCTATCTGCAGCTGCAGACCTCTCGCTGTGTTGACTAGGCCACAAGGTGCACTGTCCTGGACGGGCACTAGTCTGACCACACACACACACACACACACACACACACACACACACACACACACACACACACACAATGTTCCTTTCACATGCTTGTGTGGTGGACATTTTTTGGAGGTTGACAACATTGTCTTGTAGAATAATGTCTTTCTTACCCCAGCCTCCGACAGCAGGAGCTGGAGATGTGGTTGTGCTGGCTACCGGTGTTGATGGCTGCCTTAATGTCAGTCTCAAAGCACTGTATGGAGGCGGACAGAACATGCCGATCGATTTTAGTGGCAGCAGACAGTACAATATTCCACTCACAGCAAAGGAAATAGCCTGTCGCAGTCATACAGCGAACCTTGAAAAGAGAATGATTGTTTTGCTTTGAGTGAATACGAGAGCGCAACCCTTTGACTGGTGTTTGTTTGTTAGCGAGGTGTGAATGTGGAACAGACAAACTGAGATACAAACTCCCACGTCCATGGATAATCAGTGTTTTATAATCGGCATCATCATACTATAATTCACTGAATGTCTGTCTGAAACACTGTCGTATCTCCTCACTGGCTGCACCAAACACTCCAACTTTTCATACAGGCATTGACCATAATATTACGAAGCCCTTTTTTCACTTTTGTTAATTATTGATTGATAATTAATTTACTTACATGGGAAAATCAAGTATTTTTCCCTCAGAAACCGTCGGAGCTACAGTTACAACACTCGTTCATAATAATTATTACAATTAATTACATCAGTTGGCCTCATGGTGGCGCTATAATAGCCCACTTTACATTTCACCTTTTAACTCTTGAACCGTAGGTCGTAAAATAAAATCACACCCGTGTAAAGTTGTGAACCGAGTGGTGCAACCATAGACTGTAAAAAATATGGACAAAGCGTTCCCCGGGTCTAACATGAACGTAAAATGAAGCCTAAAATTCCTTGCAATGGAAGTCGCCATCTTTCTAGATCCGTTTGGGCCCAGCTGAGCCATTGGCTGGCCCAGACAACGAGGCGGGACTTCCCCCCTTCTTCTTCGTTGGTTTTTATTTTGACTCGAGTGGGTGGGGGATCCCGTTCATAGATTGTAACGGTAGCCACGCCCCTCAGAACATACGCGACTTTATGGTAATTTTTTTAATAAATGGGACATTTAAACATAATTTTCCCAAAATAATATTATGACATTAGAAATGAGACTTTAAACTAGTGACTGGAAGCAGAAAGTATTCATGACCATGTTTATTAAGGTAATACAGTCTAGGTGAAGTTGGGCCCAAATACATGGATCTCTATGGAGCTATGGGGTTTTTTGAGCCCAATGACAGCGCCACAACAGGCCATTATATGAATTTTCAGGAAATCCCGATTTCCTTGTGGCTTCACAAAATATCTGTCTGACTGCCCCCCTGGGTGCAACTCCCCTCTCTCTCCCCCCCCCCCCTCCTCCTCCTCTCTCTCTCTCTCTCATTAGCAGGCAACAGCGCCCCTACTGGTACTGGTACAAAGCTGTTCCTTGGAGTGGTTGCACCACTCAAAAATCACACTTGTGTGAACTGAGTGGTGCAACTCCCCTCTCCCCCCCCCCCCCCTCCTCTCCTCTCTCTCTCATTAGCAGGCAACAGTGCAGCACTAATACTATCTCTCTCTCTGTTTCTGGCAAACAGCGCCCCTTCTGGTACTCAGTCATACTTGCGCTCATTAATACATACATAGGTGAGCACAATAACACATAGGTGAACACGGACATTGCTGGTTGTAGGAGTGGTTGCACCACTCAAAAATGTAACTTTCCCTGGACTCCTTGGTTCATGACGCATCTCCCCATATAGGCCACGCCCATTTGCGTAGTTGTGCAAATCTCACAAAAAACGGTAAACATGATCTCTGTACCTATCAGATTACAACACTACAATTTTCATAGTCCGTATCGTTCGGCTATAATTGGCATCCAAAGTTAGTGGGAGGGGCCTGTTTTACACAAAATGACACAAATCACCAACGGAATGTCCGATCCACCCCAAATTTCATTCACATGTCGAGGGTGGTTTTTTATTGCAAAAAATGCTTTTTGGGGGATAAATCCGCTACCTTTGTGAAAAGGAAAGGAAAGGTACTATATGTTTACCCAGGGTAACTGGACTAAGCTCAAGAACTTGTTTACAGCCAGGCCCTGCTCATAGAACATTTCATGGTAGGGGTTCAATGCCTTGTCCTAGGGCACTTCAGCGGTGGTAATTTTAACGTGCCGGTCCGGGGATACGAACTAGCGACCTTCCATCAAGGCCACCGCTGCCCCTAAGATAGCGTAGCCTACGTGCGCTATAGCGAGACAACTCCAATTCCTTCGTGTGATCTATTACATCGCATTACCCACACTGTACATAATTTGGTGTTCATATATTCAGAACGGATGAGGTCTAGTGGTTAATAATTTGGCGTGCAGGTTGTTTGTTCATAGCATCTTGTCTGTATTCATCTTCTATCAGGGTGAGGGACTGTTAATTATTAACTATTCTGTTAAATAGTGCAAGCTTTTAGTCAAGAAGACTTGAAACAGCATAACATAAACTAAAACAATCACTTTATTTGCATTTCTAGCTCAACTATTGAGGCCTAATACTGCTGATAGCCCAGTGTAGGCTAGGAGCCAAAATATACATTTTGTTTTTGTTTGTATTTATTGTTTTGCTTTTCCCACACTTGGATTTTGATGTTCCACTTCCCACTTAATTGATGAGCTCAATCACCTTTACTTATGTCAGCTGTGTGTCTGGGCAGTGGCATTCAGTGAGAGAACAATGGGGGTGAGCTCTATAGGCTCAATATTTTCTGTTGACCGTTTTTCTACGTTTAATAGTTTATCTGCGTTTAACTATACGCTTTCATTTATCAACATTTTCAGTACATTCTTTTGACCTTTATTTTGTCAATAAATCACCTTAACTACAATAAGAAGTTTTCTGGATTCAATTGAAACGCGTCATACAGTTCCTACCGACAGCTCAGCCTCATAGCACTACTTTTATTTGGTTTGATGGGATGAAGTAGTCGCTACAACACCCAGCATTTAAGATGCTGATTCCACAACTTGCGATTTACACTTTGATCCTTGAGGGTCCCTCGAAGCCTGATTCTTGTTGAATGCATTACTAATGGGTTCAATATTAATAATTACCCCCAAACATCCATGGGTGAGGATATAACTAGTCAGTCAACTAAATCCGCGTGGAATGTCAGACATAGACAGTATTATTGTTCAGCACTGCTGAGGTCAGCAGTGAGTCTTCTAACCTTGAGCCCCTGATACAGCACGTTGTGTATCAACCTGTCGCTCTTTATCTTCATGCTAATTGCGCCGAAGAGCAGCTTGTCCTGATGCTACCTGCGGACTAGCTCATGTCACAATGCGTCACAATGCTGTGAGCGTGATTCATGAGGGGGAAGCAGCCATTTTGAAGGCAGACGGAGGCTGTTTGTCTGTATAACGGTCTTGTTATGAAGTTCCACCTTTAACCCATTCTGGGGCGGGAACCCCTTTTGGTGTTTTAACTAAGCATTATGTTATACTTTAGCTATTGAAAAATAGCAGATCTACAAGCTCATACGAGCTTGTAGGTCTGCTATTTTGTTTTATCGTGAAAATGTGGCACAAATATTTGAATATAATATTCTTTCAGGAGACTTTTTATTTAAATGGGTTAAAAGTAAAACACACTAGCAAAAGTGGGGTCCTTTGGGGGGGGGGGGGGGGGTATCAGGGGGCCCCCAACGAAATGAGTTACAATCATTTTACCTACTTTAACCACATTAATACTTTGGCTATTTAAAAATGACACAAACTCATAGCTCATAGTCTGTCACATCGTACCACACTATGAGCTTGAAGATCTGCAATTTTTTGTGCAAATCTTTCATTTATATATATAGAAGCTCGGCCGGCATATAGATTAGAAGCTCAAATAGAGGGGGGAGGGGCCTGTAGTAGTGACGCATTTGACATCACAGCAAGCAGGACAGTAGGTATTGCGCAATAATGCATTTTCGTAAAAGTATGACGTGTACAGTAAATAAGACGGTTGCATGGATGCAATGTGTGTTGTATTTTCTATGGCATGCATTACTATTTGTGCATTGGAGAGATTTGTGCACTCAAATCTTTGCTTTGAGTACAATATAATTTTCAGATGGTGATCCGTGGCCAAATAGCCTACATATATAATTCTGGCAGTCCTTGACACAAAAACATTTGAGAAACACTGCTCTAGTCGATGTCATGCCTTCCCTCTGCAAGTAGGAAAAACATGAGAAGAAACGCAGCCTGTCGATAGGAAGAGAAATGTAATCATAGCATATGGTCGCACCGTTGTCTGTGAAATGAGCAATCTGGTGCCTACCCGGTGTTGTCAAGTGTGTGTGTGTCAGTCACACTGCGGACTGCACATGCAACATGACATGCTTCCCTTTGGGAATTAAGCAATATCACACAAGAGGGTGTGGGTTAACGTGATTATTGCCACGACAGGGATGCGGTCAGGAACGAGACGAAGTCGAGTTCCGCAAGCATCACTGAAGTGGCAATAATCACGTTAAACCACATCCTCAAGTGTAATATTGCAATTATACAACAGTTACCCTTTAAAACTAAGACAATCGATGAAAGAATATATTTTTTCAATGACAGATGTAGTCACTACGACCACAAATGTCCCAAGAAACTAGCTAGCCTAGCCACCGAGTTTGCTAGCGCTCTGGGAGAACAGAGCAGCTGAATTCTTTGTTTTGATTTGGTGGTGAATGGTGTTAGAAGGCTGTTTCAACCAATCAGATTGCTTCCTCGAAACGACCTGTGGTATAATGTAACACAAACCCAGCGACGTTATTTGAATCCACTTTGCCTCCTCTGACATTTCGGGGCTTTCATCAGTGTTGATGTGTAAACTAAATCTATTACTAAATTGTTTTGGTGACTACCTTTTTTCACTGAAGAAACTTAAAATGTTACATTTTTTTAATGTTAAAAAATGATAAAGTGGAGAAGAGATCCAGTAGAACTAAAAGACAAGTCGTTTTATGGTTTTGGTGCATGCTGAAAAGCGACACGTTGTGAGCTTGTAGATCGACTATTTTCAGCATGCAACCAAGTGTAAAATCAGCCATGACGATGCCATCAAGGCCTGCCAAAGTACATTTTAGTTGACTAAAACTAACCCTAAAAATTTCAGTTTACTAAAATGTGACTAAAACTAAATGAAAATGTATTCAAAAGACTATGACTAAAACAAAATCAGAATTGGCTGTTAAAAGATGCTTGAAAAGACTTTCATTCTTGTTTGATGAATACGTATATAGTGATGGCTTGTTAACACCCGTCTCCTGCAACCACGCACATAAATCCCTAGACCACATCACACTGCATCCACTTGACTCATGGGTATTTTCCCTCTTAGATTAAAGTATTTAATTCACCATGAGTCATTCAGTAGACACACACACACACACACACACACACACATACGCATGCGCACGCACGCACGCGCGCACACACACACACACACACACACACACACACACACACACACACACACACACACACACACACACACACACACACACATACACACACATACACACACACACACATACACACACATACACACACACACACACACACACACACCATATGTGGGTAGAAGAGCCGCCTCAGTCCTCAGAGGCAGACAGGCTTATCAGCAGGCCCACAACCCTCTGCCTTTGTTTCTCTGTCAGCGGTGCAAAAATCCACTCTTCAGCTGCTGTGCGATGTTTAAAAATAGCTCCAGAATGACTAACTAACGAGCCCTCTGCATTTAATAAGTTGATGCAAAAACCTGCACCAAGCATAATGAGTGATGAAGTAGAATGCTGAATTTGGTGGAAAACTGGAAATGTCCTAAATGTACCTTAAAGTCAACCACTTTAAGCATGTACACACACTACATTTCTACACCACAGTACTTCAAACACTGGTTTGTATAGAGAGAAAAAAAAGTGTGATCCTGGTATTGATTGACTGTAACGTACATGTCCTAGGCATTCAGGATTCAATATTCTGGATTCAAGCATGTTTTATTTGTCACGAGCTGCACAAATTATCTGTGGCATAATTCTGCAAGACTGTGCTAAATCTACTAATGGCAATAATACAATATAATAGTGCTTTAATATCTGGATGAATAGAATTATACTGTAGAATATAGATGTTCATAAACGAGAGCTCTCTGCACCTGGCAGTTATCACTGAGTCATTCTTGTTGTTTTGTACTTGCTCAGGGCTCTGACATTCTCTGGGAAACAGCTCAAGCATGCATGACTACATCCCTCCCAAAATAGACACGTACAAAGCGCTTGATGAATGAGTACATTCACCTATTAATAATAATAAGTATCCTGTCTATTCACTGTGTTCTGGTCACAGATCAAAGATCGGATAATGCACATTTGACCCGCACCGCTGGCATAGTGGTAAACACGAGCGATGTTTTGGAACTAAAGTAGAACTTAACCCATTTTGACCTGAGATCAGATTCTAAAAAATGTCTTCTGCATCCTGACAGTTTTCTGAAAAAGCGATGTTTCTATGTCAGTCGTTCTTAGATTTTTCAAAAATAGCAGACCTACAAGCTCGTAGCACGCCACTCGGTGGCACGCTACGAGCTTGTAGATCTGCTATTTTTCAATAGCTAAAGCATAACATAACAGTATCTGTTAGGTGACCGTCGTGTCGGTTATAGGACTATATCACAGGGGCGGGTGGGCAAACGTGCGTCCTGCCCCACCCAATCAAATGTTGAACTACTTTTTTTGGCCAATATAAAAAAAAACACATATCAATTATCATTTCTGATTGGGGTCGGCAGCATTTTTAATCCGACCTGAACACATACCGAGCGTATAGCAAGGTGTATAGAGCGTTGCAGTCCCGCCCTCTACCAGGTCCCAGGAAATGATTCTCCGTTCATTTTCCTCATAGACATTTCAAAAAGTATTTATTTAAAGACGTTTACGCCGCGGAAAAAGCCAACTCGAGTCGTGACAACTCATGACAACAAACACAATTTTTTGGGCCAGACAAATAATTATAAAGAAGAACAAAACAGCAGGTTACAACACTTTTTTTGTTGTTTTTCTTCTTTGTAATTATTTGTTTGGTCCAAAATATTGTGTTTGTTGTCATGTGTTGTCACGACTCGAGTTGACTTTGTCCGCGGCGTAACCGTCTTTAAATAAATACCTTTTGAAATGTCTATGGGAAAAATGCATTTTGGAATCATTTCCTGGGCCTGGCGTCGTCATGAAAGGGGGCGGGACTGCGACGCTCTATAGCAAGGTGGAGGGAGAGACTGTGACGGGGCGAGGGCTTGCAGAAATGGGCAACACAACACAACAGATTGTTCAGACCACAACGCAGGACATGGATAGATAAACTGATTCCGCCCCCGCCATATATTATTCTTCCCACCCACCCCAGTGTGCCAGGCAGCTATAGGACCGCCCCACCTACTGTTTTTGCTACTCTCTCTCTCACTTTCTCATTTACCATGTTTTTTGTTTGTTTTAGTTTTATCTAAAGCTTACAATAATTTAATACGTTTTCATATTCTTTTAACTGAAAGTGTGTCTGATGTTTTGAATCATTGGAACAGTTTTTTAATTTCCTGAAAATAATTAAGCTCACCTAAGGTGTTCTACCTGCGTTCCTTCTGCGTAAATGCGCTTTGTTTTCATGCGCTGTTTTCTCCCACCATGTAATTATAGTAATTATAGTCAAAATCAACACTGCATATACAAGTAAATGTATTTTGTTAGTCGTTACTGTTGCCGAATGCTGAGCGAGTGCTATACTATTGACGATATGCACACCACTGCCATATTGCCAGCAAGATGCTAGGTGCAACTTCCCATAGACGGTGCCCTTTCATCCAAATAGAAAAGTCCTATCTAATTGTATTAAATAACGTCAAACTCACTAACATTGCAGCTGTACGGAAAGCTCAAATTATCCTCTTTCTATCTGCAATGTGTTTGTTTAATAAAAATCCACTGTAGATTTTTTTCTAAGTGCTGGAGTTTGGAAGTGCTCGTTGACTATCACTCAACAGCCCATGCCTACCACCTGTTTTGAATTTGCACATAATGCAGGAGGCAGCAGGAGGTTGCTTTACTGATAATGAGTGCTTCCAAACTCTGACACCTAGAAAAATAATCATCTGCAAGGAAGTAGCTGATAACATGTGGATTTTTATGAAACAAACACATTGCAGATAGTAGTAAGAGGATAATTCAAGCTTTTCGTGCAGCTGCAATGTTGGTGAGTTTGACGTTGTTTAATACAATCAGATAGGACTTTTCTGTTTGGATGAATGGCTGTCAATGGGAAGTTGCACCTAGTTAGCACCTTGCTGGAAAGATGGCAGCTGTGTGCATATCGTTAATTAGCCGATGGAGTCGAGTATATAGGGAGTCCATAGGGAGATCATCTTCTGATGAAAGCTTTCACTAACGGTGACCATTACGGGCCGATGAGATTCTGCTCATCTCTGCAGCGGACAGAAGAAATGAAGGGCATAAATAATGAAGCCATCTGGCGCAGAAGGGTGCTATCTTCTATTCCTCTCACGTTCCCTTTTAGTTTTTTTGATTTTTTTTTACATTATCATCTGTGGGCAAAACAAAAAGTGGCCTATAATACTCTGGTTCTCAAACTGGAGTCCGGAGAATCCAAGGGGTCCCCAGCAACAGTAGAAAAAAGAAAAACAAATAGGCCTTATTTTATATTTGGGCTATTTTTGAAAACTTGAAGAGAATCATGACAAATCTCTTATGGGGGTCCCTTGGAACAACATATTTTCAAATGAGGTGGTCCATATAGCCAGAAACGTAACGATTTGGGGGTGCTTGACATGACGATGTTTGAGAACTATACCATTACAATGGACAGAGATAGAAAGAGCAATTAAACAAATCCGTCGTGAATGAGTGACGGACAGAGATACACAAGCTAAGTTCCCCAAAAATATGGATGCCATCCCTGGCAGTGTTGACAGTTTGAGTTGAGTATACCGTATGTTCTGTATATCTGGCTTCTATGGTGCAACCGTATGTGCATCTTTCACTAATGGACTCATAAATATCTGATGGTCATCAATTCCACCCACATTGCTGCCTTTTCTACACTGACTGGCAGATGCAAAAGATTGCAAAGCTAGTGGCGCAGTTCAACCTTTTTTTGTGTCTCTTGCATGTATTGTTAAGCTTATTTTTCTGTCATCTGTTGTCTTGTATTGTCGTGTACCATTTGACAAAAATCACACCTGTGTGAACCGAGCTGCTCAACAACACCGCTGGCTGGCTGGCTGCAGTTAATAGTTATAGTGCCCTTTAGGCTGCTCAGCAGTGCCACTTTAGGTCACCCAGCGCCATTGCGGTTGTTCGTACTCTAAACAGACGGACGGACAGACATATACACACGACACATGGTCATTAAGAGCGCTTAGGCACTGCTCAAAATGAGGCATTAGCTCTTACTTTGCACTGAACGAGCAGGGCGGTGAGGGGAGGACGCGGCGGGCCGTGCGTGGCCTCTGTCTTCCCAGACGTCCGTCCGGCCCTGGCCGCCACCGCCTCACTGTCCTCCTCCTCGTCCGACCGCAGGCTCCTCTCGCTGCTCTCCTCCTCCGGGGACCCCCCCTCCTCCTCCTGTAGGGTGACCACATCCAGACTGGTCAGTTGAGGGACAGAAGTGGTTTAATATAGCAACGTATTACTGAAGTTGCTATTAAATGCCTTGATGTCATATCCGACCATAGGCCTAATATTGCCTATCATTTTGTTATTAAAACCCCTCTGGCGTCTCACTTTTTTTTTAATGCTGATTTTGGTCATGGGTGGTATGGCCGACTTGATACTGTACTAGCCTATATAGGGGATATTTCTCATGTTATAGGTATATTCAGTGATTTCACTTAATTCAAATATCACTTCTTTTTTTGTTTTGTTGTGATAATCCTCCCTACTATAGAGTGTGCTGACCATATAAGGAGTTTCTCCCTTTAGCCAGTTAACCCCTGGGGTAAAAAAAAACGTAGGTTTTGTTTTTGGCTAGATGGCCCAGCCTTCATCCAATCAGGGTAGAGAGGGGCCTTCTGCCAATCATGATAGAGTGGGGCCGGGCCTTGGTGTGCGTCCTGTTGGCCTGTCGCATGTCCGCCCACTGTAATGCGTATTATGCGTGCGTGTGCACATCTTGTTACCGGGGCGGACTGTTTTATTTCTCCTCCAAATCACTGAATGCTCCTTTAACATGCTTAAAAAACACATCTTGCAGGAAAAAGAGAGATTTACAACTGAAAACCAACTAGAGCAGTGGTTTTCAACAAGTGGTCCCATGCAGCTAAATGATGGAGACTTGGTAACATGCGGTTTCATTTTACACTCTCGAGTTAAATTATTGTTAAACATCTGCATGACTTAAGTTAATTCTACACAATTAGAGAATGTGGAGGAGTTTTGATCGTTGGCCTGTTATCTCTACTATGGTACCAACATCAATACAGCATGTACTGATATTGTACATATTCTTTAGTTTTGGGTCTGAGAGGCTAAATATCATCAAATGGTGGTCCGTGGCTCAAATGTAGAATAAACTAGAAATGCACTCTGACGAGCTGCCAACTTGCACTTTGCACACAAGTTGGCCATGATTCTGAATGGCCTACTTGTGCGCGAGCAGAGCGTGCAACTTGCCTCAACAAAGGTATTGAAACATCTGAGTTACATCATGTCTATATAAATCCCGTTCCAGATATCCACAACAAGGGGTTCTAAATGTTTTAAGTGTCCTATAAGTTTGAAAATCAAATTGGTTACGTCACCCACATAATGTATAAATATTGTGTATTTTTGGTACGTAACTATGAATCTTTATGTTAAAAGGGTGGTTCCTGATTGGCCGAAAAATCCCAGATTTTTAGTTTTTCCACTAAGGAGTGGTTGTAATGAAAAATAAATTAGCAATCAACTCAGAATCATGAAAAACCCCTAGTTTGACCCATCACAAGTTACTTAAGGCCAAATTAAACATTTGTTAAACATTATCGGTTATATCGATCAGTTTTTTAGGGGTTTCCTGCGGGAGTGGAATTTCAAACTTTTCAAATATATTATTATTAGACACCTTTGTGAACACACTTTCTATTTTAGTTTTAGTCGTAGACACTAGTCTCTTGAATAGTTTTCATTTAGTTTCAGGCACATTTTAGTCACCTGGAATGCTTTAGTGTCTAGTTTTAGTCGACTAAATAGCATAAGATTTTAGTCGTTAGTCGACTACATCTACAGTTGATTTAGTCGAACAAAATGTATTGTACACTTGCTGAAAATAGATGATCTGCAAGCCCTACGAGCTTGTAGATCAGCTATTTTCAGCATGCAACTAATTGTAAAATGACTTATACTGGATCTCTTGTCCACTAGTCCCTTCCTAACATTTTAGTCTAGTTTTTATTTGTTGACGAAATTGTCAGTATATTTAGTCTTCGTTTTTTGTCATCGTAGCTTTAGTTTTCATTTAGTTTTCGTCAGTGGAAAAAGGTATTCGACGGACATTTTTCGTCTTAGTTTTAATCGACGAAATCAACACTGCACCCTATTGTACCTCCTCCTCGGCGGAGCCCCCCTCCTCCGTGGTGGAGTCGTCGGCCGTGCTCTCGCTCCTCTCCTCGTCCTTGCTAACGTTCTCCGCTAGCAGCAGCGGGGACGACGCCATGATGCAGCGGGAGGTCACGTTGAGGTCGCGTTGCGGGCTGCCGCGGGTCGCCTCCAGGAGGCGCCGCTGGACGATGCTGTGAGGTTGCTGTGGTGGTGGGACAAGAGTATAGGAGAGAGATGTCGCAATGTCAGCCTTGACATAACTGTAGTGCAGTGTTGTTTTTGGCAGCAAATTTCTATTTTAGTTTTAGTCATAGTCTCTTGAATACTTTTCACTTAGTTTTAGTCACATTTTAGTCACCTGGAATGTTCTAGTGTTTAGTCTAGTTTTAGTCGACTAAATGTCATACGATTTTAGTCGACTAAATCTACAGTTGATTTAGTCGACTAAAATGTGTTTTGACAGGCCTTGATGTCGTTGTAATGACATATTTTACACTTTGGTTGATATACAATCTCACAACGCGTCGCAGCGCGACGCGTTGTGAGATTGTATATCTGCTATTTTCAGCATGCAACCCAGCATAAAACTGGATCTCTTGTCCACTAGTCCCTTACTAACATTTTAGTTCGTTTTTAGTTTTTATTTAGTTTTAGTCAGTGAAAAAAGGTAGTCGACGAACATTTTTCGTCTTAGTTTTAGTCGACGAAAATATAACACTGCTGTAGTGTAGACCAGGGCTTCTCAAAGTGCGGTCCAGGGACCCCTAGGGAGTGGCATTGTTTTTTGTATTTTTTTCCAGTTTTTCATGTGTTTATGAGGTGACAGTACTTTATTAGACCCCCTTGGTGTGATTGTTGTGTGCAATGATGTGGTTTAGACCACAGATCAACATTCAGCTCAGCTATCGGTTTGCTCCCTGTAGCACTGATAATCATAACAGGCTGGTGTTCCTATTCACTTCTCATTTTGAGATTAAACATTGAACCTGTTGCCGTCGATTTCAGGAAATGGAAAAACAACCTGTTTCCCCAACGGATCCAATATAGTTAATAGTTACCGTAGTCACACAAGCCTCTGTTAATAATTGGTTCAATATTTATAAAACAAAAATAGCAGATATGCAAGCTCATGCACAACGCGTCAGCATAATGGGATGCATTGTGAGATTGTAAATCTGTGGTATTTTTGCAATTCTTTGTGAGACACTGTTGACTGAGAACTAGAGCATTAATTTACAATAAAAACAATTAAAACAAATAGTTGAAAAATTGAAATATCGAGATACAAGGATTCTGACCGACAATATACAATTGACATATCAGTCTCACCCATCTAGACACTAGAATCTAACTGCTAGAATCTACTGTGCTACCCACTTTACTGACGCAATCAACAGACCACTTTGCTCTGTTGAAGTGCTCCAGCACCGTTGAACAAATTGCGGTGTCTTCACAGCAGGCAATTTCCAAATGTTATTGTGAAAGCTCAACAAACAGTCACAGATGGCTCCATGCCTTGCTCTTCTTTTTCTTTGTGTGCCTCCCATCCATCATCCATTATTCCAGCAGAACTTTGTTTGCCAACAATGGGTAGGGAGCCATTTTTTCAGGCCCTCTTCTACTATCGCAGGGTTTTTTGGCTGGGGACCCCCGGAAATGCTTTGGCCATGTCTCGCCCTCCCCACCCCCAATACAAACTGACTGCAAAAATAACCTTAATAATAGAGAAAATATATCATAAATGAATACTGAAACCAGATATAATCATTAAGGAAAGTTTATGCATGTACTATGTGTACTATGTAAACTCTTCATTTTTCCAGCCATTCAGTTGCAAAAACAATAATTTGGGGACCCCCCAAAATAATTTGGCGACCCCCCCCCCCCTGAGGGTCGCGACCCACGGGTTGAGAACCCCTGTACTATCGGATAGTAGAAGAGGGCCTGAAAAAATGGCTTGGATAGTAACTATCCAAGCTCCATTACTGGACTTTCCAAGGCCTCAGACAATGTGACCCACCACTCCACATTGCTCACCTGTCCCATTAGTATTGTTTTTATCTTATCGCTTCAAGTACGTTTCTAGCCTCCCTCACGGGTCGATTTGAGCCACATTCCTAAATTATTTCCAAAGAAATCTCAGTCTGGAGTCTCAGACAGCTCGTCGTATGACAGTGCCAAGCTCAGATGCATCAAAATATTTTCGGTGATCGGCACCATTGTACGATAGAGAACAACTTAGGCATATACTCACGCCAATGCTGTTGCATCGTTTTCCACAGCAAACCAATGCATATAGGTCAACGATGTCTGAATACACAAAACCTACGGTCAATCCCAGGGATTAAAGCCAAAAATAATCCCAAAACTGAAAATGCACTGATCTCATTAAATCCGTCCCCAGCAATGAGAACATTAAGCCCTGCAATCCTAGAGAACGTATTTGAGAAACAAATTGGAATTCCCTGGCTGCAGTCTGACTAAAGCTAACTCTTGACTGAACTCAGTTTTTCCCATGGCTCCATTTTACCTCAGAATCTGTACCTTAGTTTGGATTAACTCAAATAAATTGTTGCCTGCACTTACTGAGTATATTACAGTATAGTATTAGAATCAATGGCTTGGGCTTCTCTTTTCAATTCAATTCAAATTGAGCTTTAACCTTCACATGGGGAACTCTCTAGAGTCTCTACTCTCTCCATTCATGTCCTAGCTCTCTCCACAGGATTCACAGACAGCATTGATCAAACATTGTATAGGCTGAAACATGTTTACAAATGTAACCAAATGGACCCATGCACTCTCATGTCAGATAATTTATCTCATAATACTATATCACTATTTCCCAAACAGTGGACCCATTTACGGGTCACAGACCATTTTTTATGGATCACGACTCGAGTAAAAATCCCATTTTATTTTCCTATATATGCATTTGAAAGAAATGCATATATACCGCAACGCGGTGCAAGGTTGCAACGCGGTGCAAAGCGACACGGGTGCTTGTAGATCTGCTATTTTCACTAGTTTAATCTCTCTTTTGGGTGTTGATCTGAAAAGTTTAGGAACAACTATCATTCTCAGAGTTACATACTGTATGGACACTGAGGATTTGACTGTTTAGCTATCTCCTTGCACTCTTAATCACCGTGTGATTTTAGGTCTCTTGTTTGAGTGCCTTAGAACAGGGCTGTCACGATTACAAATTTAAGTTGACGATTAAGTTGACTATTTTGACACAAATAATTGCGATTATGGACCACTTCACCACTTTTCAACCTATCTTCATGTAATCGGTCCTCACTAATGTTCATGATGAAATGCCACAATTTTTTTCCTACTCAGTCTGTGTCTCAGGGCTGTGGGCCGTTCAGAAACCCGTCCACCGCAGTGACATCATCGTTAGCCAGATTTCTTTTTAAACAAGATTTTTCTTTAAAAATATTTAGCTTTTCATCATCGCGATAACGAGTGCTTCCATCATCGCATTGCAACTTCTCAGGAATAGAAAGCCTGCCGTTTCTATTAGCTTGGATTCCCCATGGATGGACGAGTTTCTGAACTGCCCACAGCCCTCCTATGAGACACACACAGACTGAGTAGGAAAAAATGGTGGCAGTTTATCATGAAGGACCAATTGGTGAGGAGTCGGACCAATTATATGAAGGTAGGTTGAAAAGTGGTGAAGTGGTTGTGTTGGCATCGAACATTGAAACGTTACATATAGAATTTAAAATTCTGTTTTGCTTTTATAGGCTTTGTAATCACAAATAGATATTTGCGATGTGATAGATGACTTAAATATAAGCCATATTAATAAATAATAAATTACTGACAAATGTAATAATTTTATACTTACTGTAAAAATAGTGGAAATAGTTGATCTACAAGCTTCCAACACATACTGTATATCAAGATGTACGCTTTTTGACCAACTATTTCTGCTACTTTTGGAAAATAAATGAAAATGTATGGACATTTTTCAACATGGAAACGGTTGACGATTATGCAAGATTGTTATCTGAAGTAATTGCGATTTATTTATGTAAAACTTGTGACAGGCCTATTCATTCGCACCGTGTGAAGGGAAGCGCACACACGGTGAGGTAATTGGCTGCTAGGTGAAAGGTGTGCTCCTAATGCATATCAGTCAACAACGCAGAGCCAGCAGGATGTGAAGAATACATTTTATGTAAGCGCTCTCTGCTCTCTCTCTCTCTCTCTCTCTGTGTCTCTCCAGTGGTGGAAAGTAACTAAGTACATTTACTCTAGTACTGTACTCAAGTAAAATTGTGAGGTATTTATTTTATACTTGAGAATTAGTTTTTCCAACCGTAACCCCCCCCCCCCCCCCCCACACACACACACACACACACACATACACACATACACACACACTTGAGAGTCTTTCCAGTAGCTTAAAGATGACAGCCACTGTACAAAATGTCATTCCAGCCTCTCTCTCTCTCTCCCGCTCTCTCTCTCCCAGCTCTCTCTCTCTCTCCCCCCCCCCCCCCCCCCCCCCCACACACACACACCTCTTCTCCACTCCCTGTATAGCTTGGAGCCAAATGTAATTCCAGTGTGTCTCTCTCTCTCTCTCTCTCTCTCTCTCTCTCTATCTCTCTCTTTCTCTCTCTCTCCCCCCCCCCCCCCCCCACATACACACCTCTTCTCCACTCCCTGTATAGCTTGGAGCCAAATGTAATTCCAGTGTCTCTCGCTCGCTGTCTGTCTTCATGTATGATGTTGGGCAGGCCAGGATGGCCTGCCTCTACAACCAGGGTCAGTTTGCCATGGCCATTGTGTCCTGCTGCCTGCAGCTCCACAGTGACTCGCTGAGCATACATGTGACCACATGCACAGTGTGCATGTGGTCTATATATGGTTCACATGCACAGTGTGCAGTGTGCTGTGGTCCATATGGTTCACATACAGTTCACATAAAGTGGGAACTGGCCAAGAGGCAGAATACATACATACATACAATACTGTAATGTCAAGTTTGACAACAACCAGATAATAAATCCATGCACAAATACCTCCAGAAGCCTATAGAAAATATACAATAATACTCAGAAATAGCGCACTAAAGAATAACCGGGTATACATTACAAGCACATTTGTACACAAAAAACACAAGTACATTTATGGACGGGAACAACAAAAACAATAAATATATGGGCATCTGCGAGGGCTATAGTACACGTCCGAACATGTGCAGGTGTTGGATTGTACAGTTAAGATGATCCTTTTGAAACTTCTCAAGGGAACTTTCGAGGCCAATTTGAGTGTGTCAGATCATGTGTCCCTATCCAAATCAGGTTCTCCAATAGCCTCTTCTGAGCTGATAATAAGAGTAGGGTATGCAAGACAAGTGAATCCAAGTTGGTCAACTGGAACTTCCTCAAGGACCCTGGGGGGGGGGGGGGGGGGGTCCCCAGACCCCACTTTGGGAACCACTGGTTTAGGAGATAGAGCGGAAGGCCTATAATAACGACACGGTAGCCGCCAACCCCCGTGGATTCACTGATTGTACAATGATATGCAAGCTGGACTCCGTTTTCCCACTGGTGAGACAGTTGAGCACTCATTTGAATCCCCTTCGTCAGAGATCCTATGTATTTAGCGGGGGTGATTGATTTCAGCTGTTACAATTCCAAACATGCAAAACATGACCCGCTTTAATTACTTAATGATAATAGTATTAAAATGTTATGGTCTTTTTTTGTGTCCAATGTATTTGTATTTAGTTTATTATAACTAAATGTATTTGAAATTCAATGAAAAGGTTACTTTTAAGGATCCCAATTCAAAAATAGCAAAACATTTTGCTAGGATTTCAATTTTAAATATGCTACGACAGTAATATGCACTGTGGCCCTCTGGAGTGAGCGTGGAAATATAGTGGCCCTCTCCATCGTCAGAGTTGCCCACCGCTGGCTTAGATCATGAGTCCACTCCATGGACCAGTATATGTCCTATGGCAGTGTTTGTGAATATCAGTGGCCGACGGCGGGAAAGAAATAAAGTTGTACCCAAGCTGTTCCCTAGCAACACAATTCCCTGGGTCTATAATTCATCATGCTCAACAATAGACTTTGTCATCCGTCATCTGCTGTTAGACACATCAATTCCCCTGTGACATGTTCCATTGTGAAACAATAGTGTCTTGTGAAATTGCTTTTTTTTTTTTTTTATCTGATCGTTTCCTTCGTCATGTTGGATCCCAATTCAATCTCACCGTTGGCCAGATCATGTTGTCATTTGTTAATTATATTCTTAATTTCGTCAACGTGATATTATTTTGTCCCCATTTTCAGAGGACTTGAAACATCAACCGTGGTATTTCACTTTGTCTGTGGAGTCGTAGTGGCATGATACCCTGACAACAAATCAAAAGCTGTTTACTTTTGTCGGGCGCCGCTGTGGTTTCACAAACTGAACTGACACTGAACACGGAGGGGGAAACTGGCAAACTGAAACACAGTCTCTCTTTGTTCACTGTATCAGTGTTCCATTTACAGTAAGAAAATAAATAAATAAAATAAGGCAGCCGTTGCGACCTGAATACTGATGGCGTGTTCCAGTCCAAACCGCCTTGAAGTTGAAGTGTCACCCATGTGACACTAGCACTCACAATGTGACAGTGTGCCCTCCTTTTCCCCAATCACTCTCTGGTTGTCACTCTGTGTGGTGTGTGTGTGTGATGAGTGTGTGCGCGCGCGTGCAAGTGTGTGTGTGCGCGTGCATGTGTGTGTGCGTGCGTCCCTTCACTCTCCGGGTGAGATTAGAGGTTAATTTGCTAATTGACTAATTATATCTGACAGCAACAGGCTCCTCTCTCTCTCTCGTCATCTCCGTCCAATCACGTGAGCACAACATCTAATGTGCTGTCCCGATTGGGTCCCCAGTCTTGTCACATAGACCAGACCAGGGCGCTTGGTAGCAGCCAGGCAGCCACACAGCTGCTTCCCTCCTTCGTCACTCGTTCTTGCTAAAACACCCCTTTCTCTCTATCTCCCTCTCTCTCTCTCTCTCTCTCTCTAAATACCCCCACCCCCGACCGTGTTTTCTTGTTGTCGGGTATTTTTATCCCCCTGTCTTCCTGCCAGGCGTGCTCAGTGCAGCCGAGGGTGAATGTTGTTGTTGCTGCCTCATCATCGCTGCTCCAGATGAGACACGCAGCCAGGCAAGGCAGGCATGCAGATCAGGTAGGGTGGGCAGGCAGGCAGGCAGATCAGGTAGGGCGGGCAGGCAGGCAGGCAGGCAGGGCAGGCAGGCAGGGCAGGGCAGGCAGGCAGGCAGGCAGGCACCCAGGCATGGCATGGCAGGCATGACAAGACCAGACAGGGGGCTCAAGCTGCCCGAGCAGTGCTGCAGCCCATCTAATTGGCCCAAATGCTAATATATAAGCCTGTGATCTGAATCAATTCAACAGAGCTTGTTTTGGAGACAACAGGCGCTCTACCAAAAAAAGAAGAAATATCTCCCCAGAGCCCATCAGCCAGTCACACTGATTGTTCTGTTGTTTCCACTCCACCCTTTGAAGAGCGAGTCGTCTCTTTAGTCTCATTAGAAAACTGTACGTGGTTATAGAGAGCTGTGTTAATTAGGGAATCCGTGGAGAGTGGTTTTAATTGAGTGAATGAGACCTTGCGAACGCATGTCACTCAGAATTAATGAACACATCGTTGGGGAAAGTTCTTCCGATCTATTGATTCATTTTGTTCTCTTAAGTACTAATCTGTAGCAAGACTCATTACAAAATACCAAACTCTGTGACACAATTGATCCAGAACTTTCCTTTTATCTTCACATTGATCTTCAATCAGCAGTTTCTCATTTGAAGTGAGAAAAATAAGTACCACTTCCCATTGTAGATTATACGGATATTGTCTATCAGAACACCACAGATACTAATCTCAAACCTCTTAATGTAGGATATAACTCCCTGTGTTGATTTGTACTGAGGTGTCCAACTGTCCATATACAGAACACAGCACTAGCTATGTTCTCTGTATAGTTCACTTGATTGGCTGCAGCCTAATTAAGGCAAGAAGGTAACTTCACCGGTACCTATTCCTTTTTAAATGTGTTTTTAAACCCCCTCATCTGACCAATGGAGGATATTCTACATTTAAACCCACACAACTGTCTTGCTCTCTGCTCATGCAAGCTCAGAATAGCCTCACTTTCACACAAGATTGTGCATACACACACACACACACAGGCACGCACGCACGCACACACACACACACACACACACACACACACACACACACACACACACACACACACACACACACACACACACACACAAAGAGGCCAGCTTCAGTGAGAGAAAAGAATAAAGTCTGAAATTGGAGACTTTCAGTCTTGAAAAGCGTGTCTATAGGGGAATGAGTGCGCGTGTGTGTGTGTGTCGACAGACAGGCAGTGAAAGGTACAGTCAACAGTGTATCGATTCACTTTGGAGTACCTTTGGGGAACAAATGTGCGATGTCGGCTACACACTACACACAATATCCCAGCCGAGGTGTTGATGGAATCACAGTCAAAAACACCTGCACTACTGAGACACACACACATTATTTGTTTCTCTCTCTCTCTTTCTGTTCCAAAGGTAAATGGGACTTGCATTTTATATAACACTTCTTTCCAACCACTCACCTTCGCCTCTTCATACACACACACACAGATAGCAGATATGTGACGTGCGATGGCAAAGCACCAACAACCCACATATATCCCGAGGAGTCGGGAATCAAACTGGGAATATGCCCTTATATGGAGATCTCTCTGTCTGACCTCGTCCCTTTTTTTTTTGCCCATTAGATGTAGTACCCGATGTCATCAGTATGCCACTATATGGCCATACTGTATATGGCCATATACAGTATGGGCATTTTGGGCAGTTCTCGAGATACGTGAACTACAGACACACTGGTACGCACACAGTGGTTTCGTGCATTTATAAGAGGACGCTGGGACGGGAACCCCTTTTGGTGTTAGCATTATGTTATGCTTTAGCTATTGAAAAAAAGCAGATCTACAAGCTCATAGCGCGCCACCGAGTGGCGCGCTTGAATGATGGCTTGTTGTGTTTGGTCTTTTTGTGTGTCCACTGTGGTCCCTGAGTCTGGCCACTGCAGCACAACATGTCTGGAGTGATGACGCTGCTGTGAGTGAGAGGGCCCCGTGGGCTAAAGATAAATCCACTCTTCTTACATAACAGACAGGCTCCATGCAGCGTTGAATAAGGAATGCTCGTGCCCATGGAAAGACGAGCAAAAGGCAGATGTATGAATATGCTTATGTACATTGTTTTTCTCCCGTTTAATGTATGTTTTGTAATAATAATCAAAATCTACTAGTAACTAAAGGTTTCAAATAAATAAGTAGTGGATTAGTAAAGTAAAAGTACTGACAATTGGAAATACTCCTGTAAAGTAAAGAATACCTCAGAATTGTAAGTACAGTATTTGAGTAAATGTACTTAGTTACTTTACGCCACTGCCCATAAGTCAGGAGCCCATCCCTTAAGGTGGCCTTACACTAGCCGATTTTTTTCAATCTGATAGCACCACACACTACAGGATAATCAGGCCCGATTATTTTATGCAGCACACACTACACTGTTTTAAAACTCGGGCACGGCGCACCCAAGGATTCTCTGCCCCGAGGGAGTGGAGAGGAGAGGGGGAGAGGGGAGGGGAGGAGGAGAGGAGAGGTGGGTTGCGGGGGAAGAGCAAATATCAAACATTCTTGATGATTCAGTTGATCGGGCCGATCGCGCTGTGAGCGGCCCCGAGGAGATCGGATGGATCACGATTGGATCTTTTATACACTCACACTAGACGATAATTCCTGCCCGAGAATCGCTCCCGATTGAGTCGGGCATCCCCCGAGCGTCAAAAATGCCCGATTATCGGCTAGTGTACGGCCACCTTTAGTGTGAGGCTGGCATCTTGGAGTGTACACCAGCTGGATATGACGCTAGTGTGTCGCAGGGACACACTCCCAATCCAACTCTCGGCACTGAAGTGCCAAAAAAGAGCCATTCTTTTTTATAGTCATTGATATGACTCAGCCAAGAATTGAACCCCGACCTCCCAGTCTCAGGGCTAGCTGACACTCTAAACCAGTGCTACTCAGCCCGCGAACCGTGGGGTGCATGTGGCCCCTGCGCTTAATGTTTCTGCGGCCTGTCATGGTCATATCAATATTATAATTAGTTATTTTCATTGTTTTGGACAAGGTTGTTTGTTCCAAGAGAAAGTGATATGGCCTATCAGTATTAACCACTTTATTTATTCACCTGTGATAACCTGTTCATTATATTATCATCATCATCATTTTGTAAATAACTACACTAGTCGTGTAGTCTGTTACAAAATACATTTGTAAATGTTTCAAAATATTACTTTAGACATTTTTAGCTTGCGGCCCTTTGGACTTTTGGAATTTTGCTGAATGGCCCCTCAGCTACTAAAGTTGAGTAGCCCTGCTCTAAACTCATGAAGGCCACTGAGCTTCTGTTAAACTCCTGCCATTAATACTAGACTGTGATTTTTTGGGCTCTGTTTAAAAATGCGGTGGTTTTTATTTTGACATTCTTAAATGCCAACATTTCTTATACTATGCCTGAGGGCGAGGTTGCGTGCACTGGCCATATATGGAGCGTGTCTTGAGTGTACAGGGTCTGATGAGGTCAGATCAACATATGGAATGTCAGAACAGGTCAGCTCCATATATGGAGATCTAAGGGTGGCAGCGGGGGCAGTGCCTTGAGTGTACAGGATTTGATGAGGGCCCAGGTAGGGCTGGGCCTTAATTCCCGGGCCTGTTGAGAACTCTATTTTTCATTCAAAAAGTTTAGATGCATCATTAAAAATGATAAATGCATATAAACTTTTTTTATTAGGATTAAATGGACATATTATTTGGCTTGTTTTTCGAGTGAAGATTTGGCTTATTTCTCTCACAGGCGTTGGCTTATTATTGGCTTGTTTTTGGAGTTTGGTTGGCTTATTTCTCTCACTGGCAGTGTCTGTCTCTGTGGCAGTATGTTCCTGAGTGTATGGATGAATAAAATCCCTAGTGTTTACATGCAATTTAACTCTGACCATGCAAATGTAACTATAGTGACACGTAAGGGTCCGTTGGGTTACATTTACACACTTTACAAAATGAATAAATGAACACTCGGCTCTCTCGCTATGAGTTTCAAGAGACATTCCTTCCTGAACAAACAGAGCCCTGAATCTTTCATGTTCTTTTTTTTTTGTGATCAAGTTTTTTATTTTATTTTTTGTTAAAAGAAAGAAAAAGGGGGTTTCCCCCACCCCACTCTCCCACCCCACAGGTTGAACAGCAAAACAGATACAGGGTTACAATACATTAAAAATAATCATAATAATAATAATAATAATAATAATAATAGTAAATAAGGCGAGTCAGATATTTTACAATTGGAAAAATCAAATTAACAGTTTGACTGTTTTTTACGATTAACCCGCATTTTAATCAACCCCCCTTCACTGCCGAGATTGTTGTATTACCTTTAGAGCATACGCTGAATTATTTGGGCTTTTAATCCGCGAAAATCCATCAAAAAAAGCTCCCGTGGTTTGTTATGATCTGTGTGTAGCATCCACCATCTTGGCGCACCCGGAAGACGCACACAAGATTGGTTTCAATGAGGCGTTGCATCCAATGCATTTCCATTGGCCTCAATTTCCCAGAAGCCCTAGCAGCCCACAGCATGTGACGATTTCCGGTTTCGTCATTCACAGCGAAGGCATCCAGTCCATACTCCGCGACGAAGACGGATTTTCTTTTGATTCATTACATTACGGCGGATTAAACACATAAAACAAAAGGCGGGTATGTCCGATACGGCAGCGACATTAACCTGGAGTAATCCATTCAAGGCACGGAAACTGTTAAAAAGGAGAAAATAACAGTTATCAGAGACGTTGGCATGATTTAAGTTTTTCTAGTGCTGTGTATAAGACGTCAAGTGTGTTTTCTTGTGCCCCATTGGATCGAGCTATAGAGAGTTCCAAAGAGATCATGTCCATTAATGAGAGGATCCATTGTGAGATCTCAAGTTTATGGGGAGGTTTCCATCTTAGGACGAGCAGTTTTTTTGCAGCTGTCAGTCCTAAGAGCAGGAGTCTTCTATGTTGAATCTTTCATGTTCTTCACAATGACGTACTCTCCTTTACATGGCTGCTCCCCTGCTTCCCCTGCCCCTGCTTGTGAACGGAAATGCCAGCTTCCTTACTCGGATTTCGGGAGGTGTAGTTCCACTGTTCCAGACTCTATATAGCATTCGGAGGTTGTGGAATAGTTGTCTGGCTACACGAGACTACATTGGGGGTAACAGAAAACCCTACGATTATTCTCTTGTTACCACCGATTACAATGGCTTCTTATGTATCATCTGATCAATGCCAGATAAAACCTTCCTGTGTTGGCAGTACAAGGATGTCTGTCAGAGATTATGTGGCCATGATGTAATTAAAGTGATTATCCTCTTCATCACTTACCGTTTCCATCTTTGTAACTACTTCTAATGCACGTGGCTTTTACACAGAATTACATTTTCATGTCAAGGACCCCATAATTTATACACATTAGACGGTTTGAAAATATCCTGTGCCAGGGACCCCCGCCGTACGAGACAATCTCTGTTTATATTAGATTACATTTATTACAGAATTCTACAACTGTCTATCTAGGCGAGGGGATATCCGAGATAACCTACAGTATATGATCTGAGATGTAATACAGTATGAGAAAAAGAGGTTGCGCATCAGCAATGGTTTGTCAGAAGTGTGTGCCAAACCCAAATCCAGTATACATCAAAAAGTTGGAATTAAAAAAACTCCAAAAAGGTAGCACATCCAAAATGTAATGAAATGGCGCACAAAGCGTTCCTTTTTGGTGTGTGCCAATAAAGAAATGGAAATGTGAACTACTTTGTCCGCCATTTATTTAATTTCTGGATGTGCTACCTTTTTGGAGTTTTTTAAATTCCTACTTTTTGATGTAATACATTATCTCAGTGGTTTTCAACCTTTTTCATATCAAGGCCAATTATTTATTCAGCATTTCAGCCATGGACATTTGATGAGATTTAGACTTAATGACCCAAAACTAAAGAATGTTGTTATCGTTGGATAGGATTTTGTCCACAATTCCGTACTCTAATTATGTAGACTTCTAGTAATGCGGATGTTTAACAATGATTTAACTCTTGAGAGCGTAAAATGAAACAGTTTACACTCTCAAAAGTTAAAGAACTAGGGGAGGGGAAAGGAGCGTACCACCTATGTAGACATGCTGCGGCGCGACATCTTGGCTGACAACACTGCAGAGCTCAAGAACCTGATTGGATAGGAATTTGTGGAGGGCAGCGGTCCAGGAATCCCGAGTTGGTGTTGGCTAGACCTCACTCTCGCAGCAACTAACTAACTAGCTTTAGAGAACTGATACCACTACAAGGCATTCATGCATTATTTTTGTACTTTCCTGTGCTTTTTTGTGCAAACGGTTCGATTAGATTAGATTCAATTTATTGTCACTGCACAGAGTATACAAATATTTTGACAATGAGATGAAGAATAAAGTACCAGCTCACAAAACGAAGCCCACAGATGCAGCCAAGCAGCTGGCAGTGTACAGACCACAATCTCATGAGTCAAATGTCTAAATAAGGTCATTTCATGATCTTTATCTGCCAGGGAATTCAAAGTGAACGCCAGTCTTATCAAAACTTATCAAAGTACTCACATTCTCTACTTAAGTAAAAGTATCAATATAGTACAGTACTATAGTACAATGTAGAATACTAAAGTTATACTTTATACTAAAGTTCGGAATGTACTTTCAAAATGCACTTGAGTAAAAGTACAAAAGTATTGGTATCAAAATGTACTTAAAGTACCAAAAGTAAAAGTACTCATTATGCAGAATGTCCCATTTCATAAGTTTTCAAATGCATACAGATCCTTTGAAAATAGCAGATCTACAAGCCCACGGTGCAACGCATGGGGAGCTTGTAGATCTGCTATTTTGGCCGAAATGCATGTAGGGCTAAAGTGGTTACTGTATGTTTTGTAATAATCGTGCAAATTGTAAATAGTAACTAAAGTTGTTAAATAATTGTAGTGGCGTAAAAAAAAAAGAAGTGATGTACAAATACCTCAAAATTGTACTTAAGTCATTAGTACAGTCATTAAGTACATGTACAAGTTACTTTCCACCACTGATCTGACTGATGACTGACTGGTGTCACTCACCAGGTCTTTGGAGGTGCCCATTCTCTTGAGCCCGTCCAGGGGCAGGAGGTCAGCCGAGTCCTTGTGCGTGAACTGCGTGGCCTGCTTCAGGCGCCGCTGCTGATGCTGCAGGGCTTTGTCGCGGATGGCCAGCTCACCTTTATTCTTAGATTCACTCATGGTCGTCTCTCGAGTCTGTCTTCACACGGCGCTTCGCGCGCACACAGAGGGAGCCGAGGCGAGAGCAGCACCGCCAGTCAGTCAGTCCCCGTGGCAGACTAAACGGTATACGGCTGCTGTGCTGCAGCCGAGGCAGGACAGAGCAGAGAGCGTGTGATCTTGATCCTGGGGAGAAGACAGACAGACAGAGCCAGACTGGGCTGCTGACTGTGTGCTGCTGACGAGAACGAGAAGAAGCCCCCCCCAAAAAGCGCAGGTAATGAGAGCACCGGGTCGAAGTACAACAACAGGTCGTCTTGTATACCGTATACGTAGGTCTCCAGTAACACAATAACAGTCCTCTCTTACACCTTGTTGTTTAGTGTCCTGTCCTTGAAGCTTGCTCTGCTCCGCTATACTCCTTGGCCATGCATTTATACGTGCTGGATTGCAGGAGCTATTGTCCAGTCATCGTTTTGTTCAGTGATGATGTTGCTCGTTGTCATGTGTGGACAGAATGTGAGGTTCAGCCAGGGCTCTGAGCACTGACTGGCTTGTGATGATGGCGTGTGTGAGTGCGTGTGCGGGTGTGCGCACGTGTGCTTCTCCTCTCCCCTTAGTGTAGACTGCCCTTGGATCTCTCTCTCTCTCTCTCTCTCTCTCTCTCTCTCTCTCTCTCTCTCTCTATCGCATCATTGGTTTCAGGAGGAGATATACCCTCCCCTTCCCTTGAGCACTCTTTTCATCACACAATCAACACATGCACACAATCAACACATGCACGCACGCACGCACACACACACACACACACACACACACACACACACACACACACACACACACACACACACACACACACACACGCACACACACACACACACACACACACACACACACACACACACACACACACACACACACACACACACACAGTTTCTTTATTTGAGTCCACATTTATAAAATGCATTCTCACAATATTTTTCAGTTGCTTCTGATATCCCACACACTCAACACTCCCACACATCTCATTGTCAACACTGTCACTGACTCCTGAAGGATGCAGTGGTGAGCATACTTATTAATTGGTGCTCAGTCTCCTCACTAATGTTCATGATAAAATGGCACAATTCTTTCCCCTACTCGGTCTGTGTCTCCTAGGAGGGCTGTGGGCAGTACAGAAACCTGTCCACCAGTGACATCATCGATGGGGAATCCTTTCTATTCCTGAAAAGTTGCAATGCGATAATGGAAGCCATCGTTCTCGCCATAATAAAAATCCAAATATTATTATTTTTCGATGGATCGATGGATTTCTGAACTGCCCTCCATTAGTGAGGAGCAATTACATGAAGATAAGTTGAAAAGTGGTGAAGTGGTCCTTTAAGTATATTTGAGGTATTTTTACTGTACTGGAGTATTAAATGTCAGTACTTTTACTTCCACTCCACTATATCTCAGAGGCAAATATTGCACTTTTACTTACAAAACATAGCCTACATACACATACCACTTCAGCCCTATATAAGTTTTTTTTTTGGCCATTTGAATATAGCCGATCTACAAGCTCACAATGTGTCGCAAATCTTTTAGTTTTGGTACTTTGTACATTTTGATACCGGCAATACTTTTGTACTTTTACTCAAGTACATTTTGAATTCCGTAACAAAGTAATTCTACATTGCAGTACTGATACTTTTACTTAAGCTCGTAGAATGGCTATATTTTCGCAATGCGCACACCATCATAGGACGACGTATAAAATAAGGCTTAAGTTGTTAAAGATTGCAAAGCAGTCAAGTCAGACTTGTAGCAAATTCTCACCTAAATAATTATGGTCATTAAGGGGCTCAGCAACAGGAGCTGACTGTCACTCTATATCCTTATCCTTAAGTCAATACTATTTACTCTGTCGGTCCCTTGGGCATTTCAGTGGATGGTGTGTGAAGGTTGCACGGCACAGTTCAGTTCTATTTGGTTCTTAGTCCATGAGCCAGAGCTACTAAATTGGAACGTAAATTATGAATTGAGTGTGCAAAACTATACCTATATCTAATTGTTCATAGGATCTATAAGCTAATTATATGATAACCCTTTCACAGTAGTAGCTTTTTCATATTTTCTATTTTTTGCATATTTTCCTATATAATGCCTCATTTGCACATTTAAAATCTAATATAGGTATGGTTTTGCCCGCTCAATTCATAATTAACGTTCTCATTTTGGGCTCTGTCTGGCTCATGGACTAAGAACCTAAAAGAACTGAACCGGTCCAAATAGTCAATCTGAGCTAATAATGGCAAGCATTAATCAACTGCCTGTCTGCCTATCCTCTGGGACCTCCATGAATGAAACCCTAACCCATTTACAGCAAACAAATAACATTTGGAAAATAAATTGGAATGCTGATGTTTTTGATATATAATATTATGTAACCTAGCACCTTTCCAGAAGGTGAAGTTAAAATGTTTCACTTTTATAAGCATGTACTGCCCCCTTCTGGTTATATTTTCCATTACATGTTCAAACAAAAATGTGAACATCTGTGCAGTCAGTTCAGTCCACTGAAGTCACATCACATTGTAACTTGTTTTGGTTAGATTCTACATAAAAGAACCATGTTTTCACAGGGACATTCTAAATAGGTGTTCGGCAGTCCCATCTGAATTTGGATCTATTCAAATCAGTGCTCCTTTCAGCAGCAGTGTTGGATAACATGTCGGCCATCAGATTTAATCTGAAGCCTATTCTGATTGCCACGATCCTGAAACTCATTGTTCATTTCACTGTCACAATCTATGACATTGAAATGTAATTTAATATCACAACCCCATTAATTTGTCAGGAAATGGATCACAGGGGGATGGTTGGTTGGTTGCCAGGATAATTTTTCAATTATCGCCAATTTAAACTAGAATGAAAAGAGAGGCTCCCTGAAAGATGTCTTTATTGTCATCATATTTCCAAGGCGTATCAGAACAAGCAAATAACAGACTTGCAGAGACAAACTGAAATCTTAACAAACAAATGTAACGGTACGCATCAGTACAGGGAATTGCATTAGTAAATGCTGTCTTTTACAGGCTTTATCTCAAACCCAACTTGTTTGTACACCTGGAAAATTTCTAATTCAGCAGTGAAAAGTGAAAACCCACATTTAGGACACAGCAGCTTTGGTCAGGTGCTGGCTATTTAGTAAGTACAGTCTTGCCTTTTTCTTTTTTCTTTTAACTTGAATTTTGTATAAAATCCCCAACACTGGGCTGGAGAAGGCACATGTACATCATCCATTTCGTGGAACTGTGCTTTAGCTTGGCTTAGAGTACATTACAACAACAACAAAAACTTTCTAGGTGTAAACCATATTCATCGGAGTTATTTCACATCTCGACTCTCGTAAACTTGGCAGTGTACAACCAAAGCCATGTTTTCATCTAGATCTGCCTGTGAGAATATGGTCAATTATATATAGACATGAAATCTGTTGATTTTCTCAGACATTTGTAGTAGCTTTTAAGGTTTGTAGTGAATTACTGATAAACAATGTAGGTCCCCCATGTTTGCAGCGTAAACATTAGGAATGTATTGTGACCTACTGTGTTAGATTTGGAGAGCATGCTGATAGAACGCTATGACTTTGCTTTCCCACGGGCGATTTGATGTTTCCTCTTTCTTGGTAGCGTTTTGATTGCGTGTATAGCAGTATATGCCTGGTAACTAGTGTCACTGCATAATATTGTGTTTCTCTAGGCACAGAGGTCGCAAAGTCATTCAACCTGGCAACCAGGTATTATTTTCACTGCTCCCATTTACTGCCACAAAGCCCAGCCTTTGCAAGAATGAACCACACGTTGGCTGTTCTTTCACGCTCTGTTTGCTCTGCCAAATTATACTTGCCTCATGTGCATAGTGACACTGGTCCTCTAGTCATATGACATCAATTTAGTCACCAGCTCATGTCGTTTGCGTGCATACCGGATATGACGCGGACTGCGCTCCAGTGTTTGAGCGCAGAGATCTGCTGTATAAAGGACTTGAACTTGAAGGTCTTCAGAGGATAACGGGAATGCACAGAAATAATTCCACGTATTGTAAAACTAGTGTCCAATAGAACAGTAGACATCACTGGCCTCTTGCCAAGGCACAAGTCCTTCAGTTGTCTGGAAGGTTATTATTATGGTGTGTGCCATGTATTCAGTGCAGCCCATGTTGAGCATATATCATTATCACACCTATTCTAGCTACTCTTCATTGCACCATTTACCATAGGTTATATCGTTCAATCAGCTCTCGTTTCTCACCCCCCCCCCCCGGCCCCTCCCTCCGGTCAGTCATAGGATATTGGGGAGGTACAGGGAGCAGAGGAGCATGTTGTGGCCGAGCGCCGGGAAGCGGCGGAACGCCTCCCAGGCGTCCGAGAAGATGTTGTATTTGAGGAAGACGCGGTGCTCCAGGCTGGTGGGCAGCGCCACGTCGCGGCTCATGATGTAGATGCCGTCGTTGTGCAGCGTGCACGTCAGGTTGAGGCCCGACTTGGACGTGTTCTCCTTCAGCTGGAGCCACTCGCCCGTCGCCACGGCGTACGACTGCACCGTCAGCATGTCCTCCGTCTGGCTGGGCCGGCGGCCCGGCCCGCTCCCGTGCAGCTCGTGGGTGTAGCCGCCCACCAGGTAGATGGTGTCCTCCACCGAGAGCATCTGCTGCTTGCGCACATGCGCCGAGCACGAGCGGAAGACCGCCCAGGCGTCCGACGTGGGGCAGTACCGCAGGACGCTCGTGTTCCTGTCTGTTGACAGATGGAGACACAGACAGACTCGGTGTTGATTTTGACTGGAATTGTTTATTCCGTTTTTAGCCATAGGCTTTTGAATGATGCCTGTAGAAGGTCAATAGACCGAAAGCTTGCAATAATTAGTAAAAAATACTCGATTGTGCACAGATTTGAGTTTGCGGAGCCTCCCTTTGTTTTATCATTTCTATGCTTTTGTGACTCCAGCACCTCAACTTAAATCTATCGGCAGATGAGCGGTGGCTTTTTTCACATTTTAGCCAGTCTTTTGAATAAAATGTAATTTAGCTTTAGTCAGATTTTATTAATCTGAAATTTAGTCGACTAAAGAGCATATGATTTTAGTCGACTAGAATGTATTTTGGCGGGCATTGATGGCCTAATAATGGCTGACTTTACACTTGGTGCATGCTGAAAATAGCCGAGCATGAAAGGACTTGTCTTTTTAGTTCTACTGGATGTCTTCTCCACTAGTCCCTCTCTAACATGTCAGTGTATTTAGTCTTAGTTTTAGTCATTGTAGCAGAGTTTTCATTTAGTTTTCCTCATTGAAAAAAGGTAGTCGACAAAAAAATGTCATCCTAGTTTTAGTCAACGAAATAAACACTACACAGAATGGCACTTATAAATACAGTGGCCTGTGCAAGGACTGACAAGAATCTCGGCATTCATCTGTGTAAACTATTATTTTGATTATTATCATTTTAATCAAGAATGATCTCATTTCACTACATGAAATGCAGGTCCATGGCCTAATGAATGTAAATGTGGGTGTCTGTGACATGACGAAGAAAAGGAAATGGCTAATCCTGAAAATCCTAGGGTCATATGATAACCACACTGTGTCCCAAAAGAGAACGGTAATTATGTTTTTAATATAACGGTTACTTTGACAATAGACCGACATGCCAAATGAAACGTTTACATCATACAAACCTCTTGCGGTGTATCCACCCATGACGTAAATCATGCCCTGGCACTCGCAGGCAGAGAACTCTGCCAGGGGGTCCGGCATGGCGGAGACAGGGGTCCACCAGTCCTGTTCCGGGCTGTAACACTCCACGGTGCCCAGACACTGCCCTCCCACGGCGTACAGCTTCCCTCGCACTGCAAGCAGCTTGAAGTTGGACCTAGTGGGAGTGAATACCGCAAGCAAATTAGACACAATGTGACAGTGACGAACCAACAGTGTTGCCAGATCTGTATGATAGTAATCATTATCGTATTGTATGATAATTCTACCCTCTCTATGATGTACAGTAATGCCCAAATGTACGATAATTCCGCCATATCACCAAAAAAGCGTGTGAATTTACTAAACTCCCTGGCTGCTGATTCAGGATCCGGTTAGGCTTTTCAAAATAAGTCAGTAAATCAGAAGATCTGACCCTAGATCTGTACTTGGAGGCATTAAAAACACTGGTCACATTTTCCATTCCGGTGTCAGGCTTTTATTTGTGTATAAGGTCCAGGAAGTTGCCTGCTTCCACACAGCATACTTATGTGATGCATTTTTTGTCCCATAGGAATCTCAAATAAGGTTGTTTCTTACACTAAATACGCAAATTACATGTTTCCACATGTGATTTATCTTTTTTTGGCTGTGTGTTTGATCATTTTCTTTCAAATACGAAATACAATAGTTTGTATAGATAGTGTAGCGCCCAGGATTACATTACATTAGATAATTGACACTGGGTGAAAATAATGGGTTGCAAAATCGTGGGATAAAACTTCCCGATAATTCAACATTTCTCATATGGCAACACTGCCCTTGAATACTACTATAGTCTCCGGGACGTGCACGGTGCATTGTCTCGTGCAGGGATATACCGGTATGTACGGGTCACAGACAGTCAACGAGTCTGACCTCTTCTGGTTGAGGGGGGCTATGTGGTTCCATTCGTTCCTGCAGGGATTGTAGCAGTGTGAGGCGGAGATCTCCTGGCTAGTCATCCGGTAGCCGCCGACGATGAACAGGTAGTTGTCCAGGACGGCCGAGCCGTATCCGCGCACGTTGATCATGTCCGGCGGCAGGTTGTTGGCCAGAGGCTTCCAGCGCTGCTCCATCTCTCCATACCTCGGCACAGTGATGGAAGAGGCACATTTTACTTAAGCAATATTACACGAGAGGGGGTGGTTTAACGTCATTAATGCACGCCTGCGATGCTGCAGGCGAGTTCCGAAAGCAACGCAGAAGTGCATTAATGGCATTAAACCACCCCCTCAAGTGTAATATTGCAATTATACAGATGTAGCCACTACGAAGAAACTAGCTAGCATAGCCACCGAGTATGCTGCGCTCTGGGAAAACAAAGCAGCTGAATTATTTGTTTTGATTAACCGTTCCATGATGCTGGTTTGAAGCACGGCTAGAAGGCTGTTCAGATTGCTTCCTCGAAACTACCTGTTGTATAATTAATAAAGTAAAATAGTATCAATACTGCAATGTAGAAGTTACTCATTATTATGCAGAATGTCCCATTTTAAAAAGTTTTCAAATGTATGAAAATCTTTTGAAAATAGCAATATCTACAAGCTATTTTCAAATGGCCAAAATGTATATAGGGATGAAGTGGGTAATGTGTGTTTTGTAATAATCAAAATCTACAAAGTAACTAGTAACTAAAGTTTTCAAATAAATGTAGTGGCGTAAAAGTAGTACAATATTTGGATCCAAGATGTAGATTAGAAGTAGAAGTAAAAGTATTGGAAACTGACCCCTCACTAAACCCCACCCCAAAAGTGATTGTCCAAATGGCAAGCTTTCAACACCTCATACCTGTCAGTGTTATTTTGCATGGTTAATTGGAAATACTCAAGTAAAGTTAAATACCGGTACCTCAGAATTGTACAGTAGTTTCAGTGTCACCTTACTGTAGCTTTTAACCACTTTAATCATTATTTTAAACTTTAGCTGTTTAAAAATAGCAGAACTAAAAGCTACAGTGCCACACTACAAGCTTGTAGATCTGCTATTTTTGAAAAATTGTGAAAACGTGTGCAAATCTTCGAATATATTCTTTCACAGCAAACGTTTTTAAGTCATATCTTTGCTTTTGGCGGGTCCCTGGAACAACATATTTTCAGATGGGGGTCGGCGGCCGAATACATATAATTTGTGGGGTCCTTGACATGAAATAGTTTGAGAGCCCCTAATATAGAAAGATAGATTTTTTTTTCTTCAGAAAACCGTCATGATTCACAAGACATTTGTAGAATTTGGTCTCAGGTCTCAATGGGTTAAGTAAATGTACTTTCCACCACTGCCACCACTACTAGTTAGTACCTCAGCATGGACCAGGGCTCATCCTGGTCGGGCGCCTCCAGCGAAAGACACGTGAAGTCTCCGACGGCCACCAGGGTGGCCGTGCCCTTCATGCGCATGTCGCGCACCTGCTCTCGCAGGGCGACGGGCAGGCCGTGGAACTCGGGCCGCCGCAGCATGGGGTGGTAGTAGACGCTCATGTACTTGAGGCAGGCGCCGCGCAGCTCGTGCGTGCCGTACAGCTCGGCGAGGCCGTGGAGCTCCACGCAGTTCTCCGGGCGGATCTCCGAGTTGAGCAGCTTGAGCATGGAGGTGACCTGCAGGAACGAGGCCGTCTCGATCAGGTCCTCGAGCGTCTCGTCGACGACCTGAAAGTACCATACGAGGATTTTTTTAGGTTAATATTGTTTTGTTTTTTTAGATGGGCGATTTGCATTTTAGATTTGAAGTTTTATATTGTGAACAGCTGAAGGGTTTATGTAAAGATAAAGATAGCCTGATGGAAGGTCGAATAGACCGAATCGTTGCTGTTCGCTTAATACACTTTTCAATTGCATTTTGAAGACAGTGTGCGGGAGTTTTTCTTTCTTCCCTTTTTCAAGATGTCGGGCACTTGGCTGTCCTTCTCCTACGCACCCGTCGCCTGGTGCCAAAGCACCCTTGGTAAATTCAAAGCACCCTTGACGATGCAGACTAGTCCATTCACGTTAAACCGGTTTAAGACTGGGGAGCACCCACCCCCCCCCCCCTCAGTCTCACACATACGCACTTCACATCTGAGGTGTAAAGTGGTGCATTTACGCTCAGGTTCAGCACCCTTGGCCGCCCGTGACCATAGATCGGCGCCTCTGCGGTGGCACTTGTCTTTTTAAAACATCCGTGATGATCATGCTGAATAAACGTATAGACATAAAACCTGCACTTTGGACGTGTTTATGAACTCCAGAACCAGCTCCAGCCCCGGGACGCTGAGTCCCTGCAGCTGCACAGAGTCCTCCGTGGACTCCCTCATGCCGGAGCTGTACAGGGCGCGGAAGTAGTCGCTCTTCTCGATCAGCTTCCTTTTGTTCACCTCGTAGGTCTTGTCGTCCATCACGATTGCAATCGTTTGGTCGGATGACATGTTTACTGCAAAAGCCAACGACGGTTGCTTTCAGGTTGTGAACTTGTATAGCTAATTAGCTATAACGTATAATTGTCTATGTAAAATTAAAGTAAAAGTGTCCTCTATTAAAGTCCATATTATGGGGTGGCTGCATGGGGCTTCCTGGGAAGCATATGACACTTAGAAAAAATAAATCACTTGTCTTGCTTTCCAACCACTCCGCAAGCAATCTGGAATCATCACAGTTTACATTTTAACGGAGGTTGGGTGCAGACAGACAGAGGCACCCACCCGGCCTATATATGGTGATGTTAGTTCAGCCCATAGAGGACTGACATGAGACCAGCTAGCCACTGACTGACTGAAGAGCCGCGGCCGCTATGCTAAGCTGGCCAAATAAACCACTTATCTCTGATTAACATCTCTCCAGTCGTTCAACACAAGGTCATTACATCAGCTGAAGATGTCGGGTGAGTGGTGTCGATTACTGCCGACACTGGCCGTTGCCGTTCCGTGTCATTCTGTGAGTTGTTTGGACGTTTGAAAGTAATTTAGGAGTAGTATTACAAGCACGAAGGAGCTGTCAGATTTCAACTGTTTTGATTCTCGGCAGCGTCTAGTGAACAGATCTAATGAACAGATTTAAGGCTTCCGGTGGACGATCTCTTCAAAATAAGAGTACCCTCTAGAGTATTGAAAAAAAGTTTAATTTGCACATTAAAACTACAAATTAAGCATTTAAATGATGCTATATGATGCTATAAGACACACATTATGTTTCTGTGTAAAAATAAGTAATTAAATCATTATAATAATAATAATAAAGTTATCTAAATGGATAAATGCTATTCACTGGAGTGCATGGACTTTATAAAGTGGACACTGGACAAAAGACGGCTCCGCGAGGCAACTATCTGGACATACCCACGCGTTCGGGGAGATGTCCTCTACCACACCCCACTCTCCGCTAAGCGGGAGAGGTGTAAAATTCACAGCAGCAGACCTTCTACTGTGGTCAATGCTGAAAAAAGTACCGTTTCCGGACCCAGAATGGACACTGGACAAAAGACGGCTCAGCGAGGCAACTATCTGGACATACCCACATGTTCGGGGAGATGTCCTCTACCACACCCCACTCTCCGCTAAGCGGGAGAGGTGTAAAATTCACAGCAGCAGACCTTCTACTGTGGTCAATGCTGAAAAAAGTACCGTTTCCGGACCCAGAATGGACACTGGACAAAAGACGGCTCCGCGAGGCAACTATCTGGACATACCCACACGTTCGGGGAGATGTCCTCTACCACACCCCACTCTCCGCTAAGCGGGAGAGGTGTAAAATTCACAGCAGCAGACTTTCTACTGTGGTCAATGCTGAAAAAAGTACCGTTTCCGGACCCAGAATGGACACTGGACAAAGAGGCCTCCGCGAGGCAACTATCTGGACATACCCACGCATTCGGGGAGATGTCCTCTACCACACCCCACTCTCCACTAAGCGGGAGAGGTGTAAAATTCACAGCAGCAGACCTTCTACTGTGGTCAATGCTGAAAAAAGTACAGTTTCCGGACCCAGAATGGACACTGGACAAAAGACGGCTCCGCGAGGCAACTATCTGGACATACCCACGCGTTCGGGGAGATGTCCTCTACCACACCCCACTCTCCGCTAAGCGGGAGAGGTGTAAAATTCACAGCAGCAGACTTTCTACTGTGGTCAATGCTGAAAAAAGTACCGTTTCCGGACCCAGAATGGACACTGGACAAAGAGGCCTCCGCGAGGCAACTATCTGGACATACCCACGCATTCGGGGAGATGTCCTCTACCACACCCCACTCTCCGCTAAGCGGGAGAGGTGTAACATTCACAGCAGCAGACCTTCTACTGTGGTCAATGCTGAAAAAAGTACAGTTTCCGGACCCAGAATGGACACTGGACAAAAGACGGCTCCGCGAGGCAACTATCTGGACATACCTACACGTTCGGGGAGATGTCCTCTACCACACTCCACTCTCCGCTAAGCGGGAGAGGTGTAAAATTCACAGCAGCAGACCTTCTACTGTGGTCAATGCTGAAAAAAGTACCGTTTCCGGACCCAGAATGGACACTGGACAAAGAGGCCTCCGCGAGGCAACTATCTGGACATACCCACGCATTCGGGGAGATGTCCTCTACCACACCCCACTCTCCGCTAAGCGGGAGAGGTGTAACATTCACAGCAGCAGACCTTCTACTGTGGTCAATGCTGAAAAAAGTACAGTTTCCGGACCCAGAATGGACACTGGACAAAGAGGCCTCCGCCTAAAAAAAGTCCGGTATTAAATCATATCCGGTATCAAATTGACTAGAGTAATCCATACTGTATAATCAGTTTTGTTAATCACCACTTTTCTACCGCTGTCGTTAGAAAATCAATGGCGCCTGCCGGCATACTTCATGTGAGATGACCTTTAAAATTCATCTCCATTCATTCGAAGACGGCATATTTCATATAGCTTACACTGGCAACATATATCACACAAAGGACAAATTGAGAGGTAGATACATTAGAAGCACAGAGCGTGCAAACTTGGGTAGATCAATGATGAACCGATTTGCACATAATGCCTACATTGAGGCAGTGAACATTGCAGACCCAAGGTCTTTAATAGCTGGAAATCGTAGCGGAGTTGGCAAAGACACTTCTTTGTACAGGCAGGTCAAATATGAACAGCGGAAACAAGGATGGAAGGATAACAGTGAGATCAAAGCTTTGATGGACCTTAAAAAAGAATGGGAGGATAAAGACACAGACAGTGTTGTTGTAAAAGGATTCATTCAAGTTATTAAAGTTAGTCCCCTTAAGGTTATATGTTTTAGTGAAGCAGGAGTGAAACTGTGGCACAATGCGACAGCACAATGTGCGGCATCATGGGATGCCACAGGGGGGATCATTAAGACTAAACTAACAGAGGTGGTAGAGGACATCTCCCCGAACGCGTGGGTATGTCCAGATAGTTGCCTCGCGGAGGCCTCTTTGTCCAGTGTCCATTCTGGGTCCGGAAACGGTACTTTTTTCAGCATTGACCACAGTAGAAGGTCTGCTGCTGTGAATTTTACACCTCTCCCGCTTAGCGGAGAGTGGGGTGTGGTAGAGGACATCTCCCCGAATGCGTGGGTATGTCCAGATAGTTGCCTCGCGGAGGCCTCTTTGTCCAGTGTCCATTCTGGGTCCGGAAACGGTACTTTTTTCAGCATTGACCACAGTAGAAAGTCTGCTGCTGTGAATTTTACACCTCTCCCGCTTAGCGGAGAGTGGGGTGTGGTAGAGGACATCTCCCCGAACGTGTGGGTATGTCCAGATAGTTGCCTCGCGGAGCCGTCTTTTGTCCAGTGTCCATTCTGGGTCCGGAAACGGTACTTTTTTCAGCATTGACCACAGTAGAAGGTCTGCTGCTGTGAATTTTACACCTCTCCCGCTTAGCGGAGAGTGGGGTGTGGTAGAGGACATCTCCCCGAACGCGTGGGTATGTCCAGATAGTTGCCTCGCGGAGGCCTCTTTGTCCAGTGTCCATTCTGGGTCCGGAAACGGTACTTTTTTCAGCATTGACCACAGTAGAAAGTCTGCTGCTGTGAATTTTACACCTCTCCCGCTTAGCGGAGAGTGGGGTGTGGTAGAGGACATCTCCCCGAACGTGTGGGTATGTCCAGATAGTTGCCTCGCGGAGCCGTCTTTTGTCCAGTGTCCATTCTGGGTCCGGAAACGGTACTTTTTTCAGCATTGACCACAGTAGAAGGTCTGCTGCTGTGAATTTTACACCTCTCCCGCTTAGCGGAGAGTGGGGTGTGGTAGAGGACATCTCCCCGAACGCGTGGGTATGTCCAGATAGTTGCCTCGCGGAGGCCTCTTTGTCCAGTGTCCATTCTGGGTCCGGAAACGGTACTTTTTTCAGCATTGACCACAGTAGAAGGTCTGCTGCTGTGAATTTTACACCTCTCCCGCTTAGCGGAGAGTGGGGTGTGGTAGAGGACATCTCCCCGAACATGTGGGTATGTCCAGATAGTTGCCTCGCGGAGCCGTCTTTTGTCCAGTGTCCATTCTGGGTCCGGAAACGGTACTTTTTTCAGCATTGACCCCAGTAGAAGGTCTGCTGCTGTGAATTTTACACCTCTCCCGCTTAGCGGAGAGTGGGGTGTGGTAGAGGACATCTCCCCGAACGCGTGGGTATGTCCAGATAGTTGCCTCGCGGAGGCCTCTTTGTCCAGTGTCCATTCTGGGTCCGGAAACGGTACTTTTTTCAGCATTGACCACAGTAGAAGGTCTGCTGCTGTGAATTTTACACCTCTCCCGCTTAGCGGAGAGTGGGGTGTGGTAGAGGACATCTCCCCGAACGCGTGGGTATGTCCAGATAGTTGCCTCGCGGAGGCCTCTTTGTCCAGTGTCCATTCTGGGTCCGGAAACGGTACTTTTTTCAGCATTGACCACAGTAGAAGGTCTGCTGCTGTGAATTTTACACCTCTCCCGCTTAGCGGAGAGTGGGGTGTGGTAGAGGACATCTCCCCGAACGCGTGGGTATGTCCAGATAGTTGCCTCGCGGAGGCCTCTTTGTCCAGTGTCCATTCTGGGTCCGGAAACGGTACTTTTTTCAGCATTGACCACAGTAGAAGGTCTGCTGCTGTGAATTTTACACCTCTCCCGCTTAGCGGAGAGTGGGGTGTGGTAGAGGACATCTCCCCGAACATGTGGGTATGTCCAGATAGTTGCCTCGCGGAGCCGTCTTTTGTCCAGTGTCCATTCTGGGTCCGGAAACGGTACTTTTTTCAGCATTGACCACAGTAGAAGGTCTGCTGCTGTGAATTTTACACCTCTCCCGCTTAGCGGAGAGTGGGGTGTGGTAGAGGACATCTCCCCGAACGCGTGGGTATGTCCAGATAGTTGCCTCGCGGAGCCGTCTTTGTCCAGTGTCCATTCTGGGTCCGGAAATGGTACTTTTTTCAGCATTGACCCCAGTAGAAGGTCTGCTGCTGTGAATTTTACACCTCTCCCGCTTAGCGGAGAGTGGGGTGTGGTAGAGGACATCTCCCCGAACGCGTGGGTATGTCCAGATAGTTGCCTCGCGGAGGCCTCTTTGTCCAGTGTCCATTCTGGGTCCGGAAACGGTACTTTTTTCAGCATTGACCACAGTAGAAGGTCTGCTGCTGTGAATTTTACACCTCTCCCGCTTAGCGGAGAGTGGGGTGTGGTAGAGGACATCTCCCCGAACGCGTGGGTATGTCCAGATAGTTGCCTCGCGGAGGCCTCTTTTGTCCAGTGTCCACTTTATAAAGTCCATGCACTCCAGTGAATAGCATTTATCCATTTAGATAACTTTTATTATTATTTAATTACTAATTAGTAATTTAATTACTTATTTTTACACAGAAACATAATGTGTGTCTTTACAATAACTGTAATGTAATAATAATACTAATTGTTATAATAGGTGTATTATTGCTTGATGAAATAGGAACCTTTATTGCTTAGATAGGAACCTAGGAACCTTGCTTATACAGGTGCGTGACGCACGGTACGCACGGTACCTGTTGTTGGTTGCACTAGACTGAGCTGACAGGTTGTTTATTACTACTCTTAGCACGGGACTTTATAATAAACTATTGCCCGGCTGGGCTAAACTACAATCCTTTTTGGGTGATTCTTAACGAAAAGAACACACTTTTACACTAATAATGTAACGTAATAGTTATTTAATTAACGAATTAAAAATATTATTTTATTCTGAAGGCAACCGGATGTCTTAAATCTGCTAGCTCTCAGAGCGGAAGTCTTAAATTTGCTCATAAGACGGAGCCTTGATTCTCTCATATGTGACGTAACTTCCGCTGTTTTATACTCGGTGGTGTGGTTTAAGCATAGGGTTTAAGTGGAGTGTTTTCATGTTGGCGCCATCTCGCGGTGTGTGTATGTATATATATATATATATATATAGGCTATATATATAGGATTACCATTTGATGACAAATTAGCTAAAGCAAATTAATCTATCAGACCCAAAACTAAAGAATATTTTGTTGTCGTTAATAAGATTAGATAAGATTTAGTCCACAATTCCATGCTGTATTGTATATGACGTATAGGCCTATGATGAATTGAAAATGGTGGACCCTATTGTAAACAAGTGTAATGATTATGTGTCGTCCACATCAGTTCAAACTGTTAATAAATACTTAATCATCAATAAATCAATCAACCAACCAATCAATTGATGCTACCTGGTACGGTACCATATAGGAGAGATAACAGGCAAACGTTTATCAAAATAACAATTATTTTAAGCATTTTACACAATTGTGTAGACTTCTTGAAAATGTAGTAGGCCTAATGCAGATTACAATAACATTACATTAGTAATGCAGACTGCAGAGAACAATAATTTAACTCCTGGGAGCGTAAAATGAAACCAGCTGGGTCCTTTTTATTCTCAAGAGTTAAAGATCTAGAAGATGGGGGTATAGGTCCATTTGGTTAACTTACCAACTCTCCATCATTTAGCTGGGGACCACCTGGAATCCCCTCAAAAAACACTGGTGGTCCCCGGACCACTGGTTGAAAACCACTGCTCGAGTCTAGTCTAAACCGAATAATACATAAGACCACAATGGAAACAAGTCCCCAGGACTTTTTTGCGTTAAACCTTTTAGCTCGCGTGTCTGGCTGTACCTCGTCCTGTTTACATTATGTCACGTCAATAAATCAATAAATCAGTCAATCAATGAAGGTCCGCGGATCCTCAGGGGTCCGGGGATCCCCAGGGGTCCCTGAGCGAAACGATTGATTGGAACATAATCGACTCTATAACTAACGCGCAGATCACTCCGAGAGTGCATGTCGGCTACAAATGGAACCAATTAGGACACTTATTAGGCTATGTGCTTTTACTGTGTAGGCCTACTTTTATGACGTCAGTTGCGTGCATCCGTGAGCGCTTGTGGAGTGTGCGTGTGCGTGTGCGCGCGCGTGTGCGTGTGTGTGTGTGTGTGTGTGTGTGTGTGTGTGTGTGTGTGTGTGTGTGTGTGTGTGTGTGTGTGCGTGCGTGCGTGCGGGAGAGGTAGCGCGCGCATCCATGACAGACGGGGAACAGGGAAGGGAAGGGACAGAGCCTATATAGGCTAAGATAACCAAATGCACTGCAAGGCTTTGAGACTATAGGTTGTTTCTTTGTACATGACAACAGGGCGAGGAGGAGGATGCTGCACCAGCTGCTCGGGTTCTGCTGCTCTGTCCATTGTTGTTTCCAATTCTGCTGCTTCTTCATCCTCTGCGTTCACTGTTCTCTGTTCTCAGCGAAAACAAGAGACCTGCCGCGGCCGTGCAACGAGGTGAGTGCGCGCAGCGCGACACGGGAGACAGACATTCGCGAGACATATATATATATATTATATATATATATATATATATATATATATATATATATATATATATATATATATATATATAAAGCCCAAGGCAAGCTGTACTGTTTATTATTTAAGAGTCAGGCACAATTATTGTATTTCTGTTATCAAAGTGAGAATAATGCCAAATCACCGTTAAATATAGCCCACCACGCACCACCACTGGCAGTCTGGCACCACACAAGATGATGGCCAAATTATATAGGAACGCCACAAGTGTGACTGTGATGACATTTCATTTAGCGGCTAGGCTATAGGCTGTAGGTCTGTGAATTAATGATTTACCCACTTTAATATCTTTCTTTCTGTCCTGCTTAAAACGAAACATTTTGACACACAACATTGTATTGGCTTCTTAATATTTAATATGATGGTGGTGAATGTCAATGTGATGGTGACGCTAGGCATCGAGCCTGCTGCTGTGCAGGTGCAGCGCCTCCTGGCGAGCATAAAGGGATATTGTTACCGCTGCTATAAGCGAAGAGAAAACACAAATAGGCAGCTAAGAAACAGTGAAACATCATGTTCCTCTCTTAATGCCGTCCACACTCCACACAAGACTAGCTATTATTCTACCCTACTCAACCAGGAAAGAAAACAAGCTCATTGTTTAGTGTAATCATGGTGGGACATTCTTATTAATGAATAATGTGCCTGGCTATATTCTGAAATGAGTTCAGCTGTTAAATCCTGACTGATCCTGTCAACCCTGGGAGTGTATTGGACTGAAGTGGAAGTTGTGCCTAATTTCATTGATTGATTGATTGATTGATTGAACATTTTATTTCACAGTATAGAATGGGTACATTTCAAACGAAAGCATACAAGTCTGTACAAAAAGTGTTACTTTGAGGACAACACCATGAAAAGTCTATCATTTTCAATTCATCAAAATGCTATATGTGATCCCTCATGTGTTATAGCCAGATAGCCAGTGGTGTAAAAGTAAAATAATCAATACTGCAAAGTAGAAATACTCTGTTACAAGTAAAGGTCCGGAATTCAAAATGTATTTGAGTAAAAGTACAAAGGTAAATACCTAAAAAATTTATTTTAGTACGGCACCTAAGTAAATGTACTTTACTTTCCACCACTGGCTGTGGCACTGAACCTCTCCTCTTGTCCTCACACACACACACACACACACACACACACACACACACACACACACACACACACACACACACACACACACACTCAGCTTCTCTCCTCAGTATCCATGGTGACTGATTCCTCGACTGAAGGGTACACACACACATGGACCTTTGTGCTCTCTTATCATAACTCCAATTCCCCTGCACCGCATTCACAGTTCATCCACATTAGCATGAGATGTTAGGGCTGGGCGAGATGACTTCAAATTTCACACTTTTGCCTCAAATTCACATTCTTTCTCTCTCATAGTGAAAATAGCAGATCTACAATTTCACAAAATTTGGTAAATGGTGCATTTATATAGCGCCTTTATCCAAGGCGCTTTACATAGATTGTGCATCAATTCACCCATTCACACACACATTCATACACCGATGGCGGCGGAAACCATGCAAGGCACTAGCCAGCACATCGGGAGCAATTTGGGGTTCAGTGTCTTGCTCAAGGACACTTCGACACTAACTCTGGGGGAGCCCGGGTTCGAACAGGCAACCTTGCGGTTACCATCCAGCCACTGTACACCCCTGAGCCACCGCCGCCCAAATGCGACATGTTGTGCATGCACTTGTTGTGCACTTGAAGATCGATTTTTGTAAGCTACCATTGTACACAACAATCTACAATGGGGTATTATGGTTAAGTGGTAAATAATCATTATCATTATTATTTACGTTGGAAGGCTGGCATGATCTAAAGCCGTCTATTAGCAGGCTATATAATAACGTAAAGATAGATTATATCTTTGTGCCAGTCAATTTCCTCATTGGCTAGCATTACACTTAGCATTCCATTTTGTCATCGTCGTCACACCACAGGATATAGTTATTGATATAACTGTGTGTGTGTGTGTGTGTGTGTGTGTGTGTGTGTGTGTGTGCGTGCAGACAGACTACTACTATGAATACACAGAGTGTGACAGCACAGGGTCTCGTTGGAGAGTGGCCATCCCTCACAGTCAGGGCTCCTGTTCCGACCTACCCCCACCTATCAGAGGAACAGACTGCTGTAAGTGTGTGTGTGTGTGTGTGTGTGTGTGTGTGTGTGTGTGTGTGTGTGTGTGTGTGTGTGTGTGTGTGTGTGTGTGAAATCGTGTTGGCTCACGCAATCCTCTTCTCGCCCCCTGCTGCTCGTTAGCGTTCTCGTGTGCAGCGGGCGAGTTCCTGGAGATGTCCACGCAGCAGTGCACTTCCTGTGCGGCCGGCTCCTATTCGCTGGGGAGCGGCGTTCGCTTTGACCAATGGGACACCATCCCCGCGGGTTTCACCAGCCTGGCCAGCTACATGGACCCGGGACCATACGGTGAAGACAGCCAGGCCTGTAACAGGTAGACACAGTGACGCACGCACACACACACATCACACACAGACACGCACGCACACACGCACAATCCAGCCACGGTTGTTCCAACAGCGGACGGACACACACACCGCTAGAAGGCCAGGTCCGACACCTCTCTTCCCGGCCGTATAGCAGCTCACGGGAGGAGCCGCCAGTATGCAAGCTTACGATTGCGTTGAAGCACACAGAGGTCCACAGGAGGTTGCAAATGCATCTTAAATCTGCACCCACCACGACACACACACACACACGCACGCGCTCACACAAAGGTGCCATTAAATAACACCTGTATTCGTGTCTTCTTTGCTGGCGTAACAGCCGCAAAGAAGATGGTTGCTTCGCACTGGAAACCGCCTCATACATTGTCATTTCGCCAATGGGCTTTGACCTTTCTGGATATCATTTATCTAGAAATGTCTACAGCAAGATTGCATGGTGCAAAAGAGGAAAACATTGAGATTTGGTCTGGTATTGCAGATTTGGTTAAGGGCATGGTTTAATCATTATTATTATTATTATCATTATTTATTTATTTTTTGTTTCCATTGCACAGTAGTAGGAGTAATGACATTTTGTGGCATCTTTGGTCTCGGGGGGGAGGGGTGGGTGGGCTTGTTTGTTTTTTGTTTTTGTGTTTCTTGCTTTTGCTGTTATGTGTTGTTTTATATGTGTTTTGTTTTCTTTAAGTCATTTATGATGTTAATGTGTCTTATTGTGTTTTTTGTCTTAAAATAAAAAACATTTGATAACAAAAAAAACAAAGGCGCTATATAAATGCACCATTTACCATTTGCCATTTACAGTTCGTGGTGGACGGCACAGGGCGTGTACCTGGAATCGAGCCGCGACGAGTGCACCGTGGCTCTGGTGTACGCCGTGCGTCTGGAGAAGCAGGGCTCTGTCTCCTTCACCTACCAGTACCCCGACAGCAACATCTTCTTTGAGTTCTATGTAAGCAGTGTTGATTTTTGTCGACTAATACCATGACGAAAAATGTTACCTTTTTTCACTGACGAAAACTAAATGAAAACTAAGCTATGATATGATGACTAAAACTAAGAGTAAATTATATTGACAATTTCGTCAACAATTAAAAAAAAAACAATTAAAAAGCCGCGCTGCGACACGTTGTGAGCTTGTAGATCTGCTATTTTCAGCACGTGTAAAATCAAACATTACAACGGCATCAAGGCCCGCCGAAATACATTTTAGTGAACTGAATGAACTGCAGATTTAGTCGACTAAAATCTTAAATGACATTTAGTCGACTAAAACTAGACATTCCAAGTTTCACTCCAAAGACTATGTCTAAACTAAAATATAAATGCTGCTGCCAAAAACAACACTGTACAAGTGCTGCCAATAGAGGCTATACACCTGACATCAAAAAAGTTCTGGCCTTTGATTGATTGATTTACTGATTTACTGATTGAATAAATACTTTATTAGACAGCTCATACATCTAAACAGAAAATCTTACCGCAATGTACAATGTACTCTGAGGTGCTAAAAAAATTTCACACGCTCAGAGTTACAGAACCATAAGGGTCCATTTGGTTCCTAGCGATCAATACTTTCCTAGCGATCAATAAGGGTCCATTTGGTTCCGACAGTAGCAATCAATCATTTCCTAGAGAACAATAAGGTTCCATTTGGTTTCTAGCGATCAATCATTTAGCCGGAGACGCCTTGGAACCCCCCTCGAGGTCCCCTGGGGGTCCTTGCACAGCACATTGAGAAATAGTGACTTGATGCAAACACATAAACACACAACTTTATAATTAAGCATTAAGTTGCGTTACTTTATGCAGAGTGCAAAGATTGCGATGCTGTTGCATGACAGGAAGCCAGTTTGTCTTGTTAACGGTTCACCACGGTTAACTTAACACCAACCATTTCATTTGTTAATGTTCACCACAGTTAACACCAACCATTTCATTTGTTAATGTTCACCACGGTTAACTTAACACCAACCATTTCATTTGTTAACGTTCACCACGGTTAACACCAACCATTTCATTTGTTAATGTTCACCACTGTTAACACCAACTATTTCATTTGTTAATGTTCACCACGGTTAACTTAACACCAGCCATTTCATTCGTTGACGTTCACCATGGTTAACACCATTAACCATTTCAGGTCCAGAATGAGCAGTGCCAAGAAATGGTCCAGAACGATGCACAGAAGTGGATTAAAGTCACCAGCAATGGAGAATGGGACACACACACGGTGAGGGAGAATACAGTATGTAACACTGTGTGTGTGTGTGTGTGTGTGTGTGTGTGTGTGTGTGTGTGTGTGTGTGTGTGTGTGTGTGTGTGTGTGTGTGTGTGTGTGTGTGTGTGTGTGTGTGTGTGTGTGTGTGTGTGTGTGTGTGTGTGTGTGTGTGTGTGTGTGTGTGTGTGTGTGTGTGTGTGTGCGTGTGTGTGTGTGTGTGTGCATGCGTGTGTGTGTGCGCGTGTGTGCGTGCGTGCGTGTAATAAAGAGCACGGATGCGTATAATGCATATAGTGGCTCAAGTCCACCTGAGACACCTCCGTCGTTTTAACTGTGTTTTTGTCATTTTCATCAAGTCCTTCAAGTCACATGTTGACGTTTGGTTGGAGCGAGAGTGTGTTGTCTATCTTGTTATTGGGGCTGTGGACTGTATGGTGTTGCTTCTGTGTTGCAGGTGAGCCTCAAGTCAGGGACCAACATTCTGTACTGGAGAACCACTGGCATCTTGATCGGAGGCAAGAAGGTCAAACCTGTACTGATCAAGAACATCCTGATAGAGGGTAAGACGTGAAACATGCACACGCACGGCGTCGCACGCACACCAGAGGACAGTACCGTCCGTACCAGTAACTAGTACATTCCTGTCCAAGTGTTTTTTTTACCACCAGAATAACTAGTTTGATAGATTTCCATCTGGAAATGGATTTAAAGTCAATCTTGTGTGTGTCACGATCACTGTGGCAAAAATAATTGCGATTCATGATAATTATTACAATCATCTTGTTGCGCTTACGTAACCGGTGGCCATTTCTTGGCCCCAGTTCCTAAACCAACTTATATGGTTCTGAAGTGACCAATTAATTTTAACTGGGTCAATCAATATCAGCCTACACTGCAGAGTGCCTTTAGTTTATGATCCAGTGTGTGGACTCTGTTTTCACCATACAGGTGTAGCCTACACTGCAGAGTGTCTTTAGTTTATGATCCAGTGTGTGGACTCTGTTTTCACCATACAGGTGTAGCCTACACTGCAGAGTGTCTTTAGTTTATGATCCAGTGTGTGGACTCTGTTTTCACCATACAGGTGTAGCCTACACTGCAGAGTGCCTTTAGTTTATGATCCAGTGTGTGGACTCTGTTTTCACCATACAGGTGTAGCCTACACTGCAGAGTGTATTTAGTTTATGATCCAGTGTGTGGACTCTGTTTTCACCATACAGGTGTAGCCTACACTGCAGAGTGTCTTTAGTTTATGATCCAGTGTGTGGACTCTGTTTTCACCATACAGGTGTAGCCTACACTGCAGAGTGTCTTTAGTTTATGATCCAGTGTGTGGACTCTGTTTTCACCATACAGGTGTAGCCTACACTGCAGAGTGTCTTTAGTTTATGATCCAGTGTGTGGACTCTGTTTTCACCATACAGGTGTAGCCTACACTGCAGAGTGTCTTTAGTTTATGATCCAGTGTGTGGACTCTGTTTTCACCATACAGGTGTAGCCTACACTGCAGAGTGCCTTTAGTTTATGATCCAGTGTGTGGACTCTGTTTTCACCATACAGGTGTAGCCTACACTGCAGAGTGCCTTTAGTTTATGATCCAGTGTGTGGACTCTGTTTTCACCATACAGGTGTAGCCTACACCTCAGAGTGCTTTCCGTGCCGGCCGGGCTGGTTCAGCTCCTCCCCAGGCTCCTCGTCCTGTCAGCCCTGTCCAAGGAGCACCCACTCTGGGAAGGGAGCCACCTCCTGCTCCCCCTGTCCTGAAGACCACTACTCAAGTGAGATAACCCCGCCCGAATGTCTATGGATATTTGATGAACCCATTTTAAAACCTGAGGCAGATTCTACAAAATGTCAAGTTTTCAGAAAAAAACGTGTTGATTAATTAACAATGCCCCATCATTTTAATTTACAACACTAACAATGCTGGCTTATGACAATTTTATAACAACGTCTGTGACAATTTGAAAATCCTATTTCATACTACCTATTTATTTTACATTAAGTGCAACAGTTTCACGTGCAATACCTGTATTATAGCCTAGGCCACACTAAATAAATTAACGCAGAATGCTGCTTTGGATGCAGCTTCAAAGTTTGCTTTTAATAATATAAAGCGTGGCAAAGGATGATTGAAAGAAATGATGAAGCAGGGTGGCTTTGTGGAGGAGATTATGTTAACACTTATCTCAGCTCTGGATTTGTCTATGAAGTCATCTTTTGTTATAACCTGTTTATTGAGTCACGTATCAATGAGCCAGAATAACAATGATAAATCAACAGAATAAATATATTATACCATAACATTAGGCAGTCAGTCTGGTGGTGATAGATATCTTATATCTTAATGGCGCTGCGCAGACCAATTCACATCAAAACACACTTTGACATTCACACATCAAAACAACTATAATGAGCCTAGAACATCACACGCAAACTGGATCTGGTCCTCAGATCTTTATTTCTGACATGTAAATAACCAGAATAGAATTAATGTAATGAATACAACGGATAATAAAGAGCACGAATCAAGCACAATGCATAATACATATTCATAAACACGTAGATTTATGAAGTCCTCCTGCGTGGCACGTGACATAATCGCCCTTCAAATGTCACCTTCAAAGTGTGCGGCCCCTGCATTGGCACACAGCTAGCGTCGTCTCTGTCGGGTGGAAACCTCATACGTCCAAAACGGTTACTTTTCACCATTCAAATTCTTCCAGGCTCAAAAGTTTGCTACTTTTTCAATCCCAAAGACGTGTCGCTTCGTGCAGCGTATCGACGTTTGATACTTTTGTGTGACTAGTCTGTACTATCAAGTAGGAAGATATGGAAATGAGAGGTATTCTGTCCGACAGCAACGGCATTCATTATGTCACTGGACGCCAGTGTTGTTTTTGGCAGCAAATTTCTATTTTAATTTTAGTCATAGTCTTTGGAATAAAGCTTCATTTAGTTTTAGTCACATTTTAGTCACCTGGAATGTTTTAGTCTTAGTCTAGTTTTAGTCGACTAAATATCATAAGATTTTAGTCGACTAAATCTACAGTTGATTTAGTCGAACAAAATGTATTTTGGTGGGCCTTGATGCCGACATTTTCTTTCAGTTGCTGAAAATAGCTGACCTATAAGCCCACAACGCGTTCGCAGCGCGACACGTTGTGAGCTTGTAGATCGCCTATTTTCAGCATGCAACTACCGTAATTGTAAAATGACTTATAGTGGATCTCTTGTCCACTAGTCCCTTCCTAACATTTTAGTCTAGTTTTTATTTGTTGACGAAATTGTCAGTATATTTAGTGAAGTAAAGTAAAGTAAAATAAAAGTACTGATGTGAGTCTAGATCTCAACTGTTTTATCTGATAAAACAGGGAAACAATACAAAGAAAAAGGGAATTAAAATCTTTACCGTGCCATTCTATATTGTGTGCCTTCCCCATCTAATCACGCAAATAAATAGGAAACATGCATCATCATCATCATCATCATCACATTGATGTAACGTTCTCAGGATTCAAATTCCCTTCTTCTGGTTCTGTTTAGATGATGGCTGGGCTGAATGCAAGGCCAAACCCCCGTGCTCCGACAAGGACTACTTTCAGATTCACACGGCCTGTGACAGTGAAGGAAAAGTCAGTCAACACACACACACGCACGCACGCACGCACGCACACACACACACACACACACACACACACACACACACACACACACACACACACGCACGCACACGTGTTTGTAATGCAAAAAAACAGTGTGGTGAAGCAGTAACATGACCGCTGTTGTTGTTGTTGTTGTTGTCATGGTTACAGACGCAGGTATTACACAGGTGGATTGAGCCGAAGATCTGCGTGGAGAATGTAACCGGAGCGGTGACGCTGCCCCCTACTGGGCAGAGAGAGCCTTGCCCGCCGTGCAACCCCGGCTACTACAACGCCAACGACTCCACCTGCTTCCCGTGCCCTCGCGGAACACACTCGGACGGCATCACAGGTACTGATTGAAAACATTACAATCTGTTGGCTAGTTTCACCATGTTTTGATCACACCAACAGTCTATATTTGAATTGGAATCCTGCAAACTTGAAAAGTAAATGTTTTATTTCATTTTAATTTGAGTTATGTACACATGTTAGAGTCATTAAGCTACTGATATCGACGGATGTAATGAAAGCGGGTCATGTCTGCATGTTTGGAATTGTAACAGCTGTTTCATCAATGTTCCCATATTAGCCTGCGGGCCGCATTAAGTGAAGTCGGGGGCGCATGTGGCCAAATGCTATATAGAGAGTTTGTGTGTACAGTATACAATGGATGCGTTTCGGACATTCGCACTGAGCGAACTGGTCTGCCCTCTTGTCGTTTGTTTATTCAGTGCACTCGGTGCATTGTCGTTTTGAAAATCGACCCGGGTGTGCCGAGGTCCTTCGAGCTTTTATTATTACACACGCATCATCGTGTATAGAGTCTACACGGCCTTACATGTTATGTAATGCCAGTGCTGCTATTGCAAAGGCCCCTCAGGTACATTTTAACTATTTTCAAACAATGAGATAATAATTGTCTTGTTGAGCTGGTCATTTTGAAAGTAGCTCTCAAGTCAAAAAGGTCTGGGCGCCACTGGTGTAGACAAACAGCAGGTAGGCTAATGTTAGGAATTACCTTTGTTACAGGAAGGTGTTGTTTTAACTACGGTAGTTGTTCGTAAATAAGACACACTCAGTAGTGTGCTCCATGGTGTCACCGCGGCCCAGTGCACTTAAAAAGAAACGAGCGCATTCCTCGGTTGCGTATTTCCGAACGCACCCATTATTTATGTGCGACTGAGTGTCACTTCTGTTGTGTTCGCCAGCGTGCAAAGAGTGTCCCGCGGGCACGGAGCCGGCGCTGGGCTACGTGTACAAATGGTGGAACGTGCTCCCGTCCAACATGAAGACCTCCTGCTTCAACGTGGGCAACAACAAATGTGATGACATGAACGGTGAGAGTTTGTTTGTTCGTTCATTCATTCGTTCATTCATTCAACTTATTTTAGATTAGATTACTAAAGTTATACTGTGTGTGGTGTTCATCAGGGTGGGAGGTGGCAGGGGACCATATCCACAGTGGAGCAGGTGGCTCCGACAATGACTATCTCATCCTCAACTTGCACGTACCTGGCTTCAAGTAAGCGTGCGCGCGCGTGTGTGTGTGTGTGTGTGTGTGTGTGTGTGTGTGTGTGTGTGTTGCTGTCGGGCATAAACCATGTATCTCTGTATTCCAGCTTTGTGTGTTCTTTTTCATAAACAAATGCCCTATCAAACAAAAGTGTTGCACAAAAGTAGTGAGAATAGCCGATCTACAAGCTCACAGAGAGTAGATCGGCTATTCTCACTGGTTTTCCATGTTTTCTTTTTAAATTGTAATAAAAAAAGAAACTCATTCTAAATAATATCGGAGTAGATTTGTTATAGTTTTTTTGTATAAACTAAATCTGTGTGTGTGTGTGTGTGTGTGTGTGTGTGTGTGTGTGTGTGTGTGTGTGTGTGCTTGCGTGCGTGCATGTTGCGCCAGGGTGCCATCCTCACTTTCAGGGATGACAGGCGGTGAGTTCGGCAGGATTACCTTTGTGTTCGAGACCATCTGCTCTGCCGACTGTGAGCTCTACTTCATGATGGTGTGTGCTTCTGTGTTTACTAGCAACGTTAGTGTGTGCGTGCGTGCGTGCATGCGTGTGTGCATGCGCGTGTGTGTGTGCGTGCGTGCGTGACTGTTTGTGTAGATATTTTGAGTCAGAAGGTAGAAATTAATTTGTTCTAACTTTACAAGGAAGTCAATAATATACTCACGCCAGTCTAGTCTTAAAAAAAATAAGATTACAAGTATTCCGGACTTCTACTTGTAACGGAGTGCTAGTATTTCTATATTACTGCAAT